>NW_026562419.1:1897500-2497500 GCF_027474105.1 Poeciliopsis prolifica | reverse complement strand
TGTGTGGACTGCTTTGACTCGATCCCTGCATAAAGGAATAGATTAATAACACATGAATAACATTTATTTATCATCATCTCTGCTCACTTACTGGTCGTCTCATTTTCAGTCTCAATTTCAGTATCTTGTTTATTTCTTCTGCTCGAGTTGCTGATGGTGGGAAGAAGCGGCTCTTCCTCATCACATCCTTGCTCAACATCTTGATGCCTCGACTTCTTACCTACCATGGAAAAAATAACATCATCACATAAAGCAATACTTTGAAAATCTATACCGTTTAAATTTAAATAATTTTAAATATTTTACATATGGTCATAACAAAAAGAATTCATGTTTACTGCAAAATATTTGGCAGATTCTCAGTAACTGTAACTTACATACATGGATGTACTTGAAGACAAAGGACAATAAAACCCCAATAACCAGTCCAACAGCGCCGCCGATCAGGGCCCATTGCAGAGAGTCCATTTCAAGAGTAGAACTTAAACTGATGAACAGTAAATAAGTTTCTTTTTAACATGTTATATAAACATATATTCATAGTTACATCTCTGTATTAAAAACTTATTCAGAAGATGTAAAATCAACCTAAAAACTAAAAAGCTGAAGTTTAGACAAGTTTTAATGTGTGTTGCAGTTTTAATGTTATTTTTTTATGTTGCAGAATCCAAAAAGCAGGAGGAGGCAGAATCCTGCATAATTACAGAGAAATAAAGAAACTCATCAGCAGAACAACTGGAGACAGCAGGAAATAGGCAACAAAATGTAGCAGGATGATCTGATTCTGGAGAGGAGAAAACCAGGAAGTAGAAATATTATCATACGAAAAACAGGTGTTATGTTCCAGATGCGAAAAAAACAAACAGAAAGTTTTACAACAGAAAACAATATCTATGTTCAAAACAAAGACAAGATTTCACACACAAAAAAAATAAACAAATGGATCACATGAAGCTTTGCTCTGATTAACTGACATAAAGTAGAAAACAAAATAAATTCAGGCATTACCTAATAGTTTTAATATTCTAAAAGCAAACCTTTTGAGTTCACGACGAAGCCGCTTCAGTTCAGCTCAACGAAGACGAATGAGCAACAGGATCAAAGTCCTGCAATAAACTAAATGCTTTCAGTCTTGTGACCTGAAAATAAATCAAGTTTATTAGTACAGAACATTTCAGCAACAACACAGTTCAAGTGCTTCACATCATAAAAACACGAAAATATATAAATGATTTAAATGATAAAAAAAGCCCTTATGTATGTATATGTGGTTGTGTATCTGTGCACACTAACATATTCATTTTGAGTTTACAAAATTAGTATTTGTCTCCTTTTAGAATCTGTTAGGGTGTGTGTGTGTGTGTGTGCGTGTGTGTGGCATTGAAGAAAAAAAAAGAAAAGTTTTTTTACTAACAGTTGGAAGAGAGGAGATTTATTTGAAAATGTTCAAAACTTTATAGAAAAGTTATTTTTTGATAAATTTTACTTTTAATATTTCTTAGATAAGTAAAACATGACACTGGTGGTGCATATTCTGCCTCTTTAATCAATTTCATATTTACAATATTTTTCTGAATTCCCAAATATTTTAGTCCTGCAATTTGTTCTATCATTCAAAACATTATTTTCTTTTTATTAATTAAATACAAGCACCAAATTTCTGTGGAAATCAAATTAAAACACATAAAATATGACATGTATTCTAAAGAAAGATCAACACAAACACTGAAAATTATTTTTAACGTTAAAAAACGTCTTTAAAAATATGCAAACAAATTACTAAACAGCTTAATAAGCATCTAACATGATCAATAACCTGAGCTGGTGATATGAGCTTTACAATTATACATTTGATGTTAAAACCTTTATTTACATTTGACATTTTTAACAAAATAATATTATTGATTCAGTCTTCAGCAGTTGTTGTTTTATTGTCTATGTTGCTTCAGTTCATTTCATTTTGAATAGTTTTGGTTCCTGGTTAAATATTCTGGTTGTTGCTGTTTTCATTTCATTAGAATCAGATCATAAATTGTAAAATAATAAAAGCCTTTTTGAAGCAGACAGTGGGTCTGAGAGGAGATTTAAAATGTTGCTGAAACACTAAAGAGAAGCAGAACCAATAATAATCTAGTTTCAGTAAATCTTGCTGATCAGTCACTTCACAATAGTTTTTTAGTCCTTTGTTCTGTTTTAGACACATTTTCTTGTTATTTTCTAAACATTCTTGTTTTTCTCCATTGTTCTCATCATATGTATCTCTATAGGTTCCAAAGCTTTCTCTATGGTCAGTATCTGTCTTTCATAAAGTTTCTTCTCCTCATCCAGTTTCCACTGAGACTTTAACAGTTCTTCTTTTTCTCCTAATAAAACATCATGATCATCATCATCATCATCATCATCATCATCATCAGAGTTTTTCCTCTCAGTTATTTTTTTATCCACTCTCTGAACTTCCTCTTTGTTTTCCTTCCTCTTCGTCTCAACGTCTTTCAGTTTTTGCAGCAGCTGATCTTTCTGCTTCTCCAGTTCAGTCTTGACTTTGTTCTGCAGCTTCTGGTTCTCCTCTGTTGAAGGAAATAAAGATATAAAATCTAAAAGACACTCAGAATATGATCAGGATATCTACATACTGCAGTCAGTTTTCTGAAGATTTAGCGTTCACCTAAAGTTTTTTGAAAACGTAAGATGAGTTATTTTACGATTTGTCTAGTCTGAATTATTCTTCTCTGACTATTTTATAAAAAATGAGGAAAATCAAATGTAGTTCTGCTGAATCATCAAAAAAAATATTACAATCACAGAATCTGTCTTTTGTGAGTAAATTATCTGTAACATTAAATATTTAAACCTGAGATTAGAAGAAAATGAAAATTTACAATGAAATATATATTTAAACTCTAAACTCCACCTCGACTTTGTTCTTTTCCTCCAATCTTTATACATTTGGTCAAATCAAACTGAATTACATCAATATTTTTATTCAGGATGAAATATTTAACGTTGACAAGAAAATGGAAAATATCACTTCATAATTATGTTATTGAAAGATTAGAAGATAAACACATGAACATCAACTATAAAGTGTTAGAAATGCAAACATTAAAAAAATCTTAAATAAAATAATCAATAATAAGCCTGGCGGGGGAACAGGTAAAGCCCCACCTGGTGGCCCGCCAGGCTTATAATACTTTACCTTTTTCCTTTTCCAGTTCTTCTTTGCATTCTTCAAGATCCTTTTTCCACTTATTGATTTCCTTGTATATTTCACAAAGTGTGAACTTTAACTGATTCTCTCTCTGTTCTTGTTCTTTCATTTGTTCGATCAGTTTATTGATCTCGTCTGTTTGGGAAACAAAACATACAAACTTCCAACCTCAATTTTTTGACTAGAATATATACAGTCATTTGTTCATGGTGATTATTATTATTATTATTATTATTATTATTATTCATCCAGTCTAAAAATGAGGCAGAACAAATTTTGTCCTTTCGCTGAATCATCAATAAACTGTTACAATCCCAGATTCTGTATTTTGTAACTAATTCATCCATAACTAAATATTTAAACTTTTTGTCTAAGGTTACCTTTTGCCTTTTCCAGTTCTTCTTTGCATTCTGCATGTTCCTTTTTCCACTTATTGATTTCTTTCTCTCTTTCACCAAGTGTGAACTTTAACTGATTCTCTTTCTGTTCTTGTTGTTTCATTTGTTCGGTCAGTTTATTGATCTCGTCTGTTTGGGAAACAAACATAATGAATTACGTTTAGCAGAAGCAATATTTTATAATTAATGTTCAAAGTATGAAAACAGAGTGTCAATAAAGACGTGTTAACTTGGAGGAAAATGAAATAGTAAAATAAAATCTATATTTAGACCCAATCAAATGTTATAACTGTGATTTCTTTTATCATTGATTTGTTTTATTCTGAATTTAATACTTTTGTTCTGAGTAACATCAAGTTAAATTGTCTCTTCTGTTCGTAACTCTGATAATCTGAATATCTTCAAACTCCAGTCGTTTGTTTTTGTTCAGTTGCTGTTTTCTGATGATTTTCTTTTAGCCTAAATTCTTTCATTGTGCATTAAATGTCCTCTATATTGGTTGAAAGGTTCTCTAATAAACATTCAAAATGTAACTGATTTCATGGAGCTCTGTGTCCAATATTTTAATGTTTATCTCAGATTTCCAGTTTGATTTTGTTTCCTTTGAGTTTAACTCTTTCATTTCTCAGTCTGGATATGAAATCTTTCTCTTTCTTTTCTTGATCTTCTATTTTCTCTGTCAGGCTAAAATTCTTTACTGTGTTGGAAACAAAAGATACAAATGCAAAAATACAATTTAAATAAAATATTGTGATCTAAATTTCAGAAATAATCATATGCTGAGATTGGAGGAGTATAAGAAAGAATTCCTTATGCTGTTCTCTAAATGTATAAGGAAGAATGTATAATCCTTCCTTATACATTTGGTCAAATCAAACTGATTTTTGGTCAAATCAAACTGATTTTATTCTGGATTAAAATATTTAACATTGACAAGAAATTAGAAAATATCACATGATAATTATGTTTTATTGAAAGATTAGAAGATAAACACTTGAACATCAACTATAAAGTGTTAGCAATGCAAACATTTAAAAAATCTTAAATAAAATAATCAATAATAAGCCTGGCGGGGGAAAAGGTAAAGCCCCACCTGGTGGCCCGCCAGGCTTATGATACACTGAGAAAAACCTGCAAATCATTAATAAACTGTTAAAATCCCAGATTCTGTATTTTGTAACTATTTCATCCATAACTCAATATTTAAACTTTGTGTCTTTTTACCTTTTTCCTTTTCCAGTTCATCTTTCCATTCTTCAAGATCCTTTTTCCACTTATTGATTTTCTTTTCTATTTCACCAAGTGTGAACTTTAACTGATTCTCTTTCTGTTCTTGTTGTTTCATTTGTTCGGTCAGTTTATTGATCTCGTCTGTTTGGGAAACAAAACATAATGAATTACGTTTAGCAGAAGCAATATTTTATAATTAATGTTCAAAATATTATTAAAACTGAGTGTAAATAAAGACATGTTAGTCTGGAGGAAAACCTAAATTCTACATAATATTCATCATTTTCTATTTTATTGTCCATTAAATGTCCTGGACATCAGTTCAATGTCTGTCACAAATTAGTTTGCAACCTAAAATATTCTGATTTCATGGAGCTCTGTGTCCAATACTTTAATGTTCATCTCAGATTTCCAGTTTGATTTTGTTTCCTTTGAGTTTAACTCTTTCATTTCTCAGTCTGGAGATGAAATCTTTCTCTTTCTTTTCTTGTTCTTCTATTTTCTCTGTCAGGCTAAAGTTGTTTACTGTGTTGGAAACAAAAGATACAAACGTAAAAATACAATTTAAATAAAATATTGTTATCAAATGTTCAGAAATTTATCATAACCTGAGTTTCGAGGAGTGAAAATTTATAATGAAATATAAATTTAAACCCTAAACTCCACCACAACTTTGTTATTTTTCCTCTAATCCTTTTACATTTGGTCAAATCAAACTGAATTACATCAGTATTTTTATTCCTGATGAAAATATTTAATGTTGACAAGAAATTAGAAAATATCACTTGATAATTATGTTTTACAGAAAGATTAGAAGATAAACACCTGAACATCAACTATAAAGTGTTAGAAATGCAAACATTTAAAAAATCTTAAATAAAATAAGCCTGGCGGGGGAAAAGGTAAAGCCCCACCTGGTGGCCCGCCAGGCTTATGACACACTGAGGAAAACCTGCAAATCATTAATAAACTGTTACAATCCCAGATTCTGTATTTTGTAACTCATTCATCCATAACTAAATATTGTCGTGCTTTTTGATTTCCTTTGTTAAGGAGGCGTGTCGGTACTTGAAGATACACGACAAAAAACGAAGGGTGTCTTGCAGAAACTTTATCCTTCAGCACACGGAGGAATTACAACAAAAACTGAGCTGTTGCCACAATGAACTGTGTGGCTTCTGGCCTCTAGCTCTGGCACGGACAGCGTTCAGCGATGTCCGTGCAGCGAGCGGTGAGCGCCATATCCAACTACAGTAAAAACATAACGGATCAGCTGTTAGAACTGGTTGCTAAGGCAACCCCAGCTGTCAAGAACAGAATAAACAGACTTAAAACAACAAATCTCGCGATGCGACCTTCCTTACAATATTTAAACTTTTTGTCTGAGGTTACCTTTTTCCTTTTCCAGTTCTTCTTTGCATGTTTTCAGTTCATCTTCTCGTTCACCAACTCTGGTCTTTAACTGATTCTCTTTCTCTTCTTGTTGTTTCATTTGTTCGGTCAGTTTATTGATCTCGTCTGTTTGGGAAACAAAAGATACAAACTTCCAACCTCAATTCTTTGATTACAAGAATATCTACAGTCATTTGTTCATGGTGATGATGATGATGATGATGATGATGATGATAATGATAATAATATTACAATTATTATTATTATTATTATTATTATTATTATTATTATTAGTCATCCAGTCTAAAATGAGGCAGAACAAATTTTGTCCTTTCGCTGAATCATCAATAAACTGTTACAATCCCAGATTTTTTAAGTTTCTTTTTCCACTTATTGATTTTCTTTTCTATTTCACCAAGTGTGAACTTTAACTGATTCTCTTTCTGTTCTTTTTCTTTCATTTGTTCGGTCAGTTTATTGATCTCGTCTGTTTGGGAAACAAAACATAATGAATTACGTTTAGCAGAAGCAATATTTTATAATTAATGTTCAAAATATTATTAAACCAGAATGTAAATAAAGACATGTTAGTCTGGAGGAAAACCTAAATTCTACATAATATTCATCATTTTCTATTTTATTTTCCATTAAATGTCCTGGACATCAGTTCAATGTCTGTCACAAATTAGTTTGCAACCTAAAATATTCTGATTTCATGGAGCTCTGTGTCCAATATTTTAATGTTCATCTCAGATTTCCAGTTTGATTTTGTTTCCTTTGAGTTTACCTCTTTCATTTCTCAGTCTGGATATGAAATCTTTCTCTTTCTCTTCTTGTTCTTCTATTTTCTCTGTCAGGCTAAAATTGTTTACTGTGTTGGAAACAAAAGATACAAACGTAAAAGTAAAACAGAAATAAAATATTGTTATCAAATGTTCAGAAAATAACCATAACCTGAGTTTGGAGGAGTGAAAGTTTGAAGTGAAATATAAATTTAAACCCTAAACTCCACCACAACTTTGTTCTTTTCCTCTAATCCTTATACATTTGGTCAAATCAAACTGAATTACATCAGTATTTTATTCTGGATTAAAATATTTAACATTGAGAAGAAATTAGAAAATATCACTTGATAATTATGTTTTATTGAAAGATTAGAAGATAAACACTTGAACATCAACTATAAAGTGTTAGCAATGCAAACATTTAAAAAATCTTAAATAAAATAAGCCTGGCGGGGGAAAAGGTAAAGCCCCACCTGGTGGCCCGCCAGGCTTATGATACACTGAGAAAAACCTGCAAATCATTAATAAACTGTTAAAATCCCAGATTCTGTATTTTGTAACTAATTCATCTGTAACTAAATATTTAAACTTTTTGTCTGAGGTTACCTTTTGCCTTCTCCAGTTCTTCTTTGCATTCTTCAAGATCCTTTTTCCACTTATTGATTTCTTTCTCTCTTTCACCAAGTGTGAACTTTAACTGATTCTCTTTCTGTTCTTGTTGTTTCATTTGTTCGGTCAGTTTATTGATCTCGTCTGTTTGGGAAACAAAACATAATGAATTACGTTTAGCAGAAGCAATATTTTATAATTAATGTTCAAAGTATGAAAACAGAGTGTCAATAAAGACGTGTTAACTTGGAGGAAAATGAAATAGTAAAATAAAATCTATATTTAGACCCAATCAAATGTTATAACTGATCTCTTTTATCATTGATTTGTTTTATTCTCAATTTAATACTTTTGTTCTGAGTAACATCAAGTTAAATTGTCTCTTCTGTTCGTAACTCTGATAATCTGAATATCTTCAAACTGCAGTCGTTTGTTTTTGTTCAGTTGCTGTTTTCTAATGATTTTCTTTCTTAGCCTAAATTCTTTCATTGTGCATTAAATGTCCTCTATATTGGTTGAAAGGTTCTCTAATAAACATTCAAAATATTCTGATTTCATGGAGCTCTGTGTCCAATACTTTAATGTTTATCTCAGATTTCCAGTTTGATTTTGTTTCCTTTGAGTTTACCTCTTTCATTTCTCAGTCTGGAGATGAAATCTTTCTCTTTCTTTTCTTGTTCTTCTATTTTCTCTGTCAGGCTAAAATTGTTTTCTGTGTTGGAAACAAAAGATACAAATGCAAAAATACAACAGAAATTGTCATCAAATGTTCAGAAAATAACCATAACCTGAGTTTGGAGGAGTGAAAGTTTGAAGTGAAATATAAATTTAAACCCTAAACTCCACCACAACTTTGTTATTTTTCCTCTAATCCTTTTACATTTGGTCAAATCAAACTGAATGACATCAGTATTTTTATTCCTGATGAAAATATTTAACATTGACAAGAAATTAGAAAATATCACTTGATAATTATGTTTTACAGAAAGATTAGAAGATAAACACTTGAACATCAACTATAAAGTGTTAAAAATGCAAACATTTAAAAAATCTTAAATAAAATAAGCCTGGCGGGGGAAAAGGTAAAGCCCCACCTGGTGGCCCGCCAGGCTTATGATACACTGAGGAAAACCTGCAAATCATTAATAAACTGTTACAATCCCAGATTCTGTATTTTGTAACTATTTCATCCATAACTAAATATTTAAACATTTTGTCTAAGGTTACCTTTTGCCTTCTCCAGTTCTTCTTTGCATTCTTCATGTTCCTTTTTCCACTTATTGATTTCTTTCTCTCTTTCACCAAGTGTGAACTTTAACTGATTCTCTTTCTGTTCTTGTTGTTTCATTTGTTCGGTCAGTTTATTGATCTCGTCTGTTTGGGAAACAAAACATAATGAATTACGTTTAGCAGAAGCAATATTTTATAATTAATGTTCAAAATATTATTAAACCAGAATGTAAATAAAGACATGTTAGTCTGGAGAAAACCTAAATTCTACATAATATTCACCATTTTCTATTTTATTTTCCATTAAATGTCCTGGACATCAGTTCAATGTCTGTCACAAATTAGTTTGCAACCTAAAATATTCTGATTTCATGGAGCTCTGTGTCCAATACTTTATTGTTTATCTCAGATTTCCAGTTTGATTTTGTTTTCTTTGAGTTTACCTCTTTCATTTCTCAGTCTGGATATGAAATCTTTCTCTTTCTTTTCTTGTTCTTCTATTTTCTCTGTCAGGCTAAAATTGTTTTCTGTGTTGGAAACAAAAGATACAAACGTAAAAATAAAACAGAAATAAAATATTGTCATCAAATGTTTCAGAAAATAACCATAACCTGAGTTTGGAGGAGTGAAAGTTTGAAGTGAAATATAAATTTAAACCCTAAACTCCACCACAACTTTGTTCTTTTCCTCTAATCCTTTTACATTTGGTCAAATCAAACTGAATTACCTCAATATTTTTATTCCTGATGAAAATATTTAATGTTGACAAGAAATTAGAAAATATCACTTGATAATTATGTTTTATTGAAAGATTAGAAGATAAACACTTGAACATCAACTATAAAGTGTTAGAAATGCAAACATTTAAAAAATCTTAAATAAAATAAGCCTGGCGGGGGAAAAGGTAAAGCCCCACCTGGTGGCCCGCCAGGCTTATGATACACTGAGGAAAACCTGCAAATCATTAATAAACTGTTACAATCCCAGATTCATTTTGTAACTATTTCATCCATAACTAAATATTTAAACATTTTGTCTAAGGTTACCTTTTGCCTTCTCCAGTTCTTCTTTGCTTGTTTTCAGTTCATCTTCTCGTTCACCAACTCTGGTCTTTAACTGATTCTCTCTCTGTTTCTTGTTCTTTCATTTGTTCGGTCAGTTTATTGATTTTGTCTGTTGGGGGAACAAAATATACAAACTTCCAACCTCAATTCTTTGATTACAAGAATATCTACAGTCATTTGTTCATGGTGATGATGATGATGATGATGATGATGATGATGATGATGATGATGATGATGATATTACTAATATTATTATTATTATAATTATTATTATTATTCATCCAGTCTAAAAATGAGGCAGAACAAATTTTGTTCTTTCGCTGAATCATCAATAAACTGTTACAATCTCAGATTCTGTATTTTGTAACTAATTCATCCATAACTAAATATTTAAACTTTTTGTCTGAGTTTACCTTTTGCCTTCTCCAGTTCTTCTTTGCTTGTTTTCAGTTCATCTTCTCGTTCACCACTCTGGTCTTTAACTGATTCTCTTTCTCTTCTTGTTCTTTCATTTGTTCGGTCAGTTTATTGATTTTGTCTGTTTGGGAAACAAAACATACAAACTTCAGTTTAGCAGAAACAATATCTTATAATCAAATGTTCAAATTATAATTAAAACCGAGTGTAAATGAAGATATGTTACTGTGGAGGAGAATTTACCAAATATAATTCAGATCATTTAAAAGATTTGTGGTTGCAGGTTTGGCTCTAGGCTTAAGTTTTTATCTTAGTCACTTTATTATTTGTTTAAAATGTCAAAGAAGCTCTAAACCTGAATGTTGCTGAGTTTTCACAAAATAGAAATATTAAAGTGTATTAATAATGTGAATCAGTCTGGATCTGGTTTTAGATGTGAAAACTGTGATATGGAGAGAATCAGATCATGTTCAAACCTTCAGTCTGAAAATCATCATCAAATCTCAGCATTAGTTATTTTATCATGTTTGGACTGATAAATTGCTGTAACTATTTAACTATTTAGGTTTCATGGTCCAATGGAGAGTCAATGAAAAGGATCTGAGCACTAAGTTTATGTGTGAGCTTTTGACTAGGCCGTTGTGACACATACCTGGTTGTATGTTTGGATGTTTTGCTCCATCCATTATAAACCCTGAGCAGCTCATTTGTTTCTGAAAATGCAAACCTACTGCTTGTTTTTCCCACCATCATGTTTTCCATTGAGATGGAGTTTATAGAGTAATGTGTGATTTAATTTGGGTTTTCTGTGTAACTGAAAACATTACGTGTTGTCACCAGATCACCTGCTACTGCATTTCTGGAATAGCAGGTTTGACATTTATTTATTCCATATTTCTGTCTGCAGCTCTTCAACTAAATCCTGATTGTAGAACAAATACATGTCAATAGTTTTCCTGTCTGTACATTGATCAGAGTCATGCTGAATTGATTGTCTATTTTATCTTTTCAATTCATAGAAGAAGGAAACCTGTTGCCCTTTATACCCCATGGGGCTCAGTACTGCCCCCTATCAGTTCCTTCTGCCTCACCTGCATATTTATAGCCAATCTGAAGGTAATGAAAAGTTTACTTTATTTTGGGGGATTGTAGTAAAGGGGCTGAATACAGATGGAACCATTGATCATATTTTGCTTCAAGCTATGTGTTGAGTTAAAGGAGAGGTGAAAAGTTTTGGAAATTATTTTGGACCAAGAGAAATTATAGAGACAGTTGATTTTTAACTGATTAGTTTCTACATAATATTCAAAATAACATTTAGATAAAAAAGATCTAATAATAAAGCAAATTATTTCACTTATTTTGATAAATATGAATCAATGACAAAATACTGTTAAGGTAAATATGAATATTGGGACTTAACTTACCTTTAAAAATAAGGATGAACCCAATGGTGAGAGAGGAAGAAAATGCCACTATGTAAACTAAAATAACAACACAATGTTATTTACTTTAAAAATGCCCAGAATAAATTAAGTCTAATTTCATTAAGAACAAGAAATCCTCTCTGATTAAAGGTTAAGCAGATTATTCACCCTGAGGGCAAAGGTCACTTACATATGAGTGGATGAGGAGAAGGATGACAACAGGAGGAGGGACAGGTGCAATTAACAACACAACTAAATATGTTGGGATTTATTTCATCTTCTTCAACTTGGTGCATAACCTGAACCTTTTAAAAAACAAAAAATTCAGTTCAAATTTCAAATGAGTTGAGAGATTTGAAAATGTTATATTTATATACCACATCAGGTTCTGGTTCTGGTTCAGGTTCAGGTTCTGGTTCAGGTTCTGGTTCAGGTTCAGTTTCTGGTTCTTGTTTCATCTTGTCCAGAACCTGCTGCTGATCCTCTGCTGATGGTGACATAAGGCTGAGCTCTTCCTGGTTTACCTGAGAAATAATGTGAATGAGGAGAACGATGAGAACAAGGAGGGAGAAATATTCACTGAAGAATATAACTGGATAAGATGAGATGAGTTCATCTTTTTCAATTTAGTTCATAATATTCTGATAAAAAAAAAGAAAAAAATTCAGTTCAAATTTCAAACAAATTTCAAACAAGTTGAGAGATTTGAAAGTGTTATATTTACATACCTTCTCAGGTTCTGGTTCTGGTTCTTGTTTCATCTTCTCCAAAACCTCCTGTTGTGATGGTGACATTCGGCTGAGTTTATAGTTTTTTGCCAAAACATCCTTTGGATAAACGTCTAAGTCTAAGAAAAACAATGGAAAAAAAAACAATCTGAAATCTAAAACCCATCAGAGTAAAAATCCAATACAATCCATACTGAGATCATTTCAACATTTATTTACGTTTATGTATATTTTATATCCATATATAAGACTTACATGTGAATGTGGTCACAGCCAGGACAGACGCAGCAACATAAATATTTATAAAACATGACGATCAGGAGACCTGCGATGGAAAAAACTGTTACAACTTCAAAACAATAAAAGTATTTAAAGTTTCTAAAATGTGTCTGAAATCTGATAATCGTCTGTAAAATGTATATTTCTTAAGTTTTTAAATATTTATGAGAATCACTGCATTTGACAAAAACTGGTTACTGTTAGAAAATTTTAAATTTCATTGTAAAACCCTGTAATTTAAATAATAAATATATAAATAAGAACTGCATAGCAAATTAAGAGACATTCATACCTGCTCTGCAAAGGAAAGTTGTTGAATAAACTCCAACATGAAGCAGTGGATCAAAGTGCTCTGATTTGAACTTTAACCTCTGTGCTCTGTGACGAACCAAGGCGTGTCCACGACAGTTTATGGTTTATTTAGTGTTTGGTAACATCCTACAAAAATATATGAAATATATTTCACTCATAATGATATCTACTAAAATAAAAGTTTTATTACTAAATACTACAACTGTATAATTACTAATTTGACCAATAAAGTTTCAAACAGTTAAATTTCCAGTTCCTCAGACTGAGACTAGAAAACGGCGTCCGGCGCCTCAATCTAAATGAAAACTGTTGGTTTTATTCACGTCAGTGAATAGACCATAAAAATTTTTAACCTAAACCCATACACACACACCTACACACACACCTGTTTGCATTTCTACCCATATAATAACTTTGTATTGACTTTAATTCATTTAGTAACTTATTATTGCATAATCCCTCTTTGTGTTATAGTAACATTCTGTTCTTCACTGAAAACCTTTGGTCAGAATATTTATCTGACACTTTAAGACGTATAAAACTCTCTGACAACCTGAACCAGGATTTATAATCCTTGGATGCTCTCAAACGTCAAAGGTTTTGTCTTTTTTTCCCAATCTTGTGTCCAAAATATGTTTCATTTGCTTTGGACTGGCTGTAAAATGAGTAAATGTTTAACAAAATGATGTATTTAAAGACCCATTATCGTTTTATAATGGTGCAGAGAGCAACACTTAATGTGTAAACCTTAAACCAGTCAGTTTGAAAGTGAAACTAAAATGTAAATGTGTAAAAACAGATATTTATGTTTTTATCCACTGTTGATATGTTACTAAAAATAAAGATCTTAATTACAAAACTTCCTGTAGTTTTATAGGAAATAAAGCCTTATGTGTTCATTTTTTTTAGGTACTTGTTACAAAATTTTTTTTTATATTAGTAACAGTGACTTATGTTCACCTGTATAAGCAGACAGAGATAATGGATATTAAAACACCAAAGGCCAATGAGGCTCCATTTCCATTTGCACCACTGGCCCTTTAAGATGTACTGGTACCTGAAGAGAAGAAAAACTGATTGATACACAAACATACAAAACCATTTTGTCTTTTTAAATAATTAATGAGCCTGCAACTCCAAACTGGTGCCTGAAAGAGAAACCTCCTTCCCTCCAGCAGGTAGATCAGTTATTCGGCCTCCCAGCAGAACACCAGCCCCCGATGCCGACTCGTTCTGGTCTTCTTCTCAGATTCAGCAAGAATCTTGTCTTATTCGACCCTCTTTCCGATTTTTTGGGGGGCCGGAGTGGTGAGGGACAGGTTCACAGGACCCCACTATATGAAGACATGTCCATCTCATAGCGATTCAAACTTAACCTCATTGCCCTCAGTGCAAAATGAAAACAGTGAACCAAGCATTTATCTGTATTTGCCTTTCTGAATGCAGCAGCGTCTTAATTAAAACCTGGGAGACGCAGCACATTCTAAAGTCACCCATCGTCCAGCACAGCTTAGAGAGCAGACCAGAAACGCTGCAGGTTCATAAATCTCTGATTGTTCCAGCATCTCCACGCATTAAACATCTGCTGTCGTTTCATCCTACTGGTCCATTGGGTTTTCTGGTTCTGATCTGCTCTGCCTCCCCAGAACCAAACAAAAGCATCATTCAGCCACATGCACAACAAACCCTGAGAATTTCAGAAAATACCACAACACAGCCAAATCAAAAGTCTTTTAAATCTAGTGTAAACCCACCTTTTTAGGAGCTTTTTGGCATAATTTAAGAATTATTAACCAGCTGCGCCTAACAAGGCTCGATGAGCCTGCAGGCCCCGGCCGTCGTCGTCCCGACGCTGCCATCTTTAAAGCTGCTGTTCACCCACATGCTAAGCCTTCCTCATCGCATCATCTAGCACTCGCCATTAACTCTGCTTCCCCACAGGCCATTTGAACATCCAATCAACGTTATTTCTCAAGTTCCTCACATTGGCATGGCGCTTTCTGCACAGCTCGAAAACCTTGTGACAAGGTCCGAACCTTCATTATTCGTTCAACCGTCTCTACCTTCAGCTCCCTGGCATTTCAGTGGCAACATACTCGATCCCCTGTGACTTTAAGAACTATGAACTTCTTTTGGGGAATCAATATTTAGCTTAGCATTTTACTTTTGCCTTTCTATAGGTTCTGTACTTCCTGCTAAAGCTCTTTAAATTGCCTTGTTGCCAGAAATATGCGACATAAATAAAAAATCTTTCCTTGATGAATATTGGGTAAAAACGGTATTTAAATCCATCACCTAATGTAGCTTATCTCTGCAGGTGTTTGTTCACCATCCCTGTTCTGGTGAACTGCCAAGACGCCACTCCCCTCTTGCTGCTTCTTTGTCTCTGCCTGCTACAGATGAGAACCAGGTGGAGTCAATCTCCTGGCAATCGGAAAAGTGTATTTTAGGTGTGGCTGACCTCTGACTCTTGTTTGAGAGAGTGAGAGGCACAGCATGTGTGACAAACAGTGCTGATCGCATGCAAGGTGCAAACTGTGCAAATCTTTAAAAAACTGTGAAGGACAGCCGGTAAGCTCCTAATATTGTTTGACATGGACTCTAACTGTTTAATTGTTTTAATGAAAAAAAAGAAATGTATATATTTATATGCACTTGGTGTTTATTAGTTAAAGCAGAACAAATAGTGATAGAGAATGCTAATTTATTTGTGTAATTTTACTATAAAATGCTTAATATTTATTATACTGTAGAATTAAATGATTTAAATCAGTGGAAATGTATTTTGAGTTTTCACAGTGTATTTGTCCTGTTGAGTTCACAATGTAATTTAGATGTTTCTGTTTCTTTTGAGGGTTTTCACCTGTATGATTGGAGCATCATATAAAAATAAATATAACTAAAATGAAGACTCCTTGAGTGAACCCCAGTTATATTTCACAAAAAAGATCATCCTTTTCAAGTTGGGAATGCACAGTGAAACCAAACCAAGAAAAACTTGACATTCCCATTCTAGTAAATTAGTTTCAGAATGCTCACAGAGACGTTGCAGGTTCTGCATCTATAACTCTCTCACACCAGGCTGTTAGGTCAGTGATCTTGGCTCTCAATGCCTCCGTTCTTCTGTCCTGAAGTCCCCATAGCTCTGCTTGGTCTTTAAATTTCTTAGAAATCCAAGATTTATGTGCCTTCCCTTTGGCCATTTCCAGGCCTGTTTTTCTTAAATCATGGGGAACCTGGACCGCCCCTCAAGGTTCAGTCATAACTCTATTTCATCAACCCAGCCGCTGGCCGTCGACATCATCCCCCTCCGGTCTCCCAGACCTCTCCTCCATTCTCACCGCTCTCAGGCAATAGGTAAGCATTCACAACAAGTCTCTGATGGTGCAGCGTTTCAGCAGTTCCACCTTCTCTCTGTCTAGATGGACAGCGACGCCGTCAGCCTGCAGGCCCCAGCCAGGGCCCGACCCGGCATCCTCTTTTGGAGGAAGACGACCCTGAGCTTCGTCCTGAGCTGATCATCCAAGCTCACAGCGATTCTCTGCACACACATCATCTGCTGGTGTCCAAAGAACTTTGGGTAAATAAAACGTTCTAACTGCTGCTTTTAATTAAATTTTTATTACTATATTTGGAAATATAATGTATTATATATGTATATACATATATAGATATATATCTATTGATAAAAACATATATTTAGATATATATATATATATATATATATATATACATTTAATTTTACTGCTGAAAATCATTTTAAAATCACAATATGATTAATTATGTAAATGAACGGGGCTCATGGGAAATTTGTTCCCCCTCATATTTGCCCCTGTGACTTTAGAAAAGAAAGAAAAAGTAATTTTCAAAGTACATTGCCTCAGTTTATATGTCTTTGATTTGGAAGTTTTATTAAAAATTTTCAGAACTTTTATAAACAATTGTTTTTGATACAATATTTGTTATTCATTAACTTGTCATACATTTTCTGTCTTCTCTTCTATTAGCAATTCTGTAATTAAATATGAAGACAAAATTTCTGGGAATAAAATCTAACTTGATCCCACAAAATAGGACATGTATTCAAAAGAGAGAACATCATTAAATATCTTAATATTAAAAAACTCAAATTACAAAACAGCTTAATATGCATCTGACATGTTAAATGATTTTTTTTTTAGCCTAATGCAAAATCGTTGTTGTAATCGAATCCTAAATGTCCCTGATATGGTGAGTTTTATATTCGGTTTAAAACCTTGATTTATATTTAACCATGAATTATATTTTATGAAAAACAATCAAAATGAAGTGAACAATCAGCTGCATCCCCGTTTAAAGACTCCAGTGTTTCTCCAGAATTAAATCTGGAATCTATAAACTCAATAAAAAGGTGATCAGTGAGACTCAAAGTACTGATTCAAAACTGCTGCTGAAACACAAAGTGAGAAACATTAATATCCAAGTTTAGTTCAAGTGAATCTTTCTTTCCACATTTGTTTCTTTAGTCCTTTGTCCCGTTTAACTTACATTTGATCATATTTTCTAAAACTCCTCATTTTACTTCTCTGTTCTCATCATGTACATCTCTATCGGTTCCAAAGCTTTCTCTATGTTCAGTATCTGTCTTTCATAAAGTTTCTTCTCTTCATCCAGTTTCCACTGAGACTTTAACAGTTTTTCTTTTTCTCCTAATATCAGCTCATTATCATCATCAGAGTTTTTTCTCTCAGTTATTTTTTTCTCCTCAGTCTGAACTTCCTCTTTGTTTTCCTTCCTCTTCCGTTTGTCCTCATCTATTAATGAAAAGGAGAAACTTTTAAATACCAAAAGGTGATGGAAAATAAAGTAATAATAAAATCAGGATATCTGAAAGTCCTATCAGAAGCTGTTTCTCTATTAAACTGTTATAAAAACAAAAAACTAAACAGAAAAAGAAGCAGAAAAAAAAGCATCACTATTAAAAATCTGATCAATCTGGGACACAATTTGACCAGTAATCAAATTTTACAAATTTCACTAGAAATGTAGTGAACATGATTAATAAATGACATCAAGTGATTGGCTTTGATTTATTATCCCCATTTAAAGTTATTCAATAATTCAGGCTCCATTTCTTTGATGTTTATCTTCTTGGTTGTCAGATTTTTGGTTAATTTCACTAATTAACAAATTAATTTTATTTTGTAGTTTTTAATGTTTTCTTCTGCTGATTTAAATCCTTATCAGCAGAGGATTTAAATCCTCTCCTTATTCCTCATTATCCGTTTCTGGAAACAATATTCACATGAAACATCATTTAATGTTGACTTGTTTCTGTTTTAACATCAAAGTTAAATGGATATCAGTACACTTTGTAATTTGTAATAAATTCATGTCCTGATTAAATTATACTCAGTTACAAAATAACTGAGAAACAAATTAATCATCCAGATTGTAAAGTCCAGTTCTGACTAAATGCGGCACTTGGCAAGTCATATTTCATTTATTTTCCAATTTCCGCTGGGAATCTAACAACGTTTCCTTTTTCAACTAATCGAACTTCAAACATTTCCCTTTTACTTATCATCTCTGGTGGCTTACTGGTTTTCTCCTCTACGGTTTCAGTGAGGTTTTCATTTTCCTTTTTCACTTCATCCGTGGTTTGGTGAGGCTGCTCTCCATCACCTGCTGCCTCAAGCTTTAGGTCCAGGGACTGTATTGACTGTTTCCCTGTCATTAAAAAGAAAAACTTCATAACAGACAAACATTTCATTTTCATTTTAAAAAGCTAACACTATTGCTTTCTACATGTAAACATTTTCTATATATCTGAATGCAGCACAAAAAAACTTGTGGTTGTTATCAAAACATTTTGACAACAACTCAGTAAACTGTAACAGCTTTTCTTTACAGTTAATATCAGCTTCTCACCAACTTTTTCTTTCTCACTCACATCTTTTCTCCACCATCTTAACTTTCTCTTTGTTTTCCTTCCTCTTAGTCTCAACATCTTTGAGTTTCTGGTTCAGCTGATTTTTCTGCTCCTCCAGTTCATGTTTTACTGCATGCAGTGTGTCAAGTAACAGTTTGTTGTCCCTCTGAAGCTCAGCGTTCCCATCTATTAGTGCAAAAATGACATGAAATTAAGACCAAAATGTGATGCAAAACAATAAAACAAACAGATCAATAAGTCTGTAAATTTCAAGAGAAGTTGTGTCTGAATATTCAGTTCAAAAACATTTAAAAAATCCTGAACAATCACATGTTGATAGTTGATGAATTTTCCTAAATTTCACAGAAAATCTATCAGGTATTATTTTTTAAACTAATTAACCTTTTACATTGAATGATTGGCTTTAATTTATTGTTTTTGTTTACTTTAAGTTATTCAATAATTCAGTCTCAACTCACTGCTGATTTATATTCTCACCTGCTATTGGAAACAATCTAGAGATTATATCATCACAGAGAAATTTGATGCAAAACAGCCAACAGTCCAATGAACCCATTTGTAATTTCTTGCAAAAGTTATTAAATTTTACTCAAATACAAAAAAGAGTGGCAACATTTTCACCACTCAGATCAGTTGCTATTCATGATGGATTTATTTCATCATCTTGTTCTTCTTTAATTAGTTAATCTTTTACATCAAATGTTTCTCTTTCACATATAATATTAGCTGAACTTACTGCTTGTCTCAGTTTGTCTATTTTCTCTTTCTGCAGGACTCCTGCCGGTGAGAGGCTCTGATTGGTCGGGGCTCGACTCAATGTCTTGGCGGCTGTTCTGCCGTGACCTATTATCTGCCATGGAAAAACAAAGACATAATGAGATAAACATTTCATTGCATTGTTACAAAGCTAACACTCTTCATTTTTTAAATTTAACTCAAAAAAGGTAGCTGTAGCAAAACTAAGATTCAACAACTATAACTTACTTAAACAGATAAAAACAGTAACACCAATAGCGACTGCAACAGCTCCTCCTATCAGGATCAATTCTAGGAAGTTGCTTTGGTCCATTTCAGCTGAAATATTATCTGGAGAGAAGTGAACAATAAGCCACAAATGATGATGGCAAAGACATTTTCTCTTTGAATAGAACAATCCCTTCTATTCAAAATGATGGAAACAATTACATATGTGTACTGATTCATATAAAAAGCATTTATTTACCATTCAATAGAATAAACAGACTGAAAAATATCAAAACATGAAAAGTAAACCTGCAACAATGCAGAAGTGCAAACCAGTTTACACAGATGTGTCATTTTCTTTCTGCAGTGAAAAATCCAAAAGCAAAATAATTTGTGGATTCTAAACTAAAAGATAAAACAATGAAACTCACCAGCAGAAGAACTGCAGAAAACACAGAGGAGGAGAATCCACCAGATATTAAAACAAAAAACAGCCTCAATGACAACAGGAGGACAGAACCAGGAGGACAGAACCAGGAGGACAGAACCAGGAGGACAGAACCAGGACGTTGAAACGCTGAAGCACCAGCAGGAATCAACCTGAGAAGAAACAGAAATACAAGATGAAACATGAAACTGGATTTTGTTGAATAGCTGCAGCTAACTAGACAAAACTAAACCTTTTTAGAGCTTAGCGATCGTGTTCTCGATGCTCACCTCAGACAACCTGAGACCACAATAATAAACTGGGACAAAGTCCTGCAATAAATTACACTTAACCTGCCATATTATTTTTATTGTTCTGTTTCAACACAGTGAAAAATCCCAGTATAACATTTTGAGTAAATAAAGCCCAACAGTTTTGTAAAAGATTTGAAAAAGTTTTCATTCATCAAGATAATTTTGCAAACAGAGAAATCTTAATTTAGGTCAAATATAAATGACTGATTTCACCAAGAATAGCACATTAAACATTAAACAGTGTTACACATTAAACATGGACCAGTAACAACAGGATAATTCACAAACTTTTTAAAGTTTTGACAAAATATTTCATGTTTTATAGAGTGATGGGCAGACCTGCTTTCATTTACACAACTTATTTAATGAATAATCCAAAACCAAGAAGCAAAGAAAAAACTGATTTATTTGTTAATACAGTGTAGAAAAATTACACAATAAAACATAGTTAACATATTGTTGAATACAAGTTGGTTCATGGCTCTGTCATTTTTCTCAGTTTTTGTTTCAATAATAATAATAATGTTTATGATTATGTCTTAAACATTATTAAGAACTTAGTGTATTGATATTCCAGGTTTAATGTCCTGGATATGTTTTAATTTCTGAGTAAAACTTAAACAAAACTCAGCAGATGTTTTATACACTCATGGAAATCATCTGAATTTATGCAGAGATTCAAGGACTGATTAGTGTTTTATTGTGGTGCAGAGATCAATACCTGGTTAATATTTAAACTATGCATCAAAATGAAACAAAATGTAAATGTGCAGAAACAGATTCTAACTTTTATGAACTGCAGACATGTTGCTCTTAGAAACCTTCAATATCAATAAACATTTACAAGTTTACAATTTGAACAAAATACAGAACTAAAAACAATTTATGCCTCCTTGTTGTTTTATTGGAAAGAAAATCTGAGTTAATATCGTATTTAATCCCTTTCAGGATGTCAGTGACTATCAGATGTGACCTTATTGTAATATTTCCCATGACACAAAATAAGGAATATTTATAGTTTTATGATAAGATCATCACATTCTGCTTTTGGTTTACTGTGATCTCAAGTAGCTCTCAGTTTGTCAGAATTAGTTTTTCTGTATTTTTATAGTCATGACCTCAGTTTCTATTCTGCTCAGGATTATAGATCTGGTTTTTCAGAACATTATGTCTACATCTCTGACATGTCATCATGGAAAAATAAAATAATATATAATGATAAAATAATTTAAATTGCTATGTTCACCTGGCGATTTGTACTACGAAGTATTGATTTTTCATTTACCTTGAACAATTTTGATTACTTTTTTTTTGAATCGCTGTGTTTTTGCATTATTTCACATTCAGATGGTTGGAAGGGAAGTTGGTGAAGCAACAGTGAGCTGAGCTTCACCTGGGATTGATCAACATCTCACATCTGTACGTCGCCAATGAAATGGATACAAAACATTTAATTAAACTGATTTTCCATAATTCAGCTTATTTACATAGTATGCAGTGTTTTTTTGTCACCAACTGTGTGTGTAACATAATGCCTGTGCTGAGGAGTGATCAGAAACGGCAGACAACAGATTTGAGGTGATGCAGGCAGTTCTCTTGGCTCATGGCAGGGGGCGCTCATGATCCCAGGAGTCAAACTGTCTCAACCAAAAATCAGCCTTCTCTCTGGAACTGGAGGATTTGAAACAGGAGGCCTCATCAGGGATTGGTGGAGCTGATATCTGGTGAGCCAATCAGCTGCGCTGAAGGCCTGAGGGCACTGAAGTATCACTGCATCCAGTTCCCAGTGGCTTCTTGTATAACTGCTGCTTCCCAACTGGCAGGAAAGCAGCAGTTATACAGAAAAGAAAGAAAACATACAAGGCCTTCATCTTCATCATCTTCATCTATTTCATGTACAAAAATACATGAAATACATTTTACTCATAATGATATCTACTAAAATAAAATATTTTATTACTAAATACTACAACTGTATAATTACAGTTTTGTAATCGTTTTTCATTACGTCAGTGAATATACCATAAATATTCTTAACCTAAACCCACACACACACACACACACACACACACACACACACACACACACACACACACACACACACACACACAACCCCCCCCACACACACACACACACCCATACACACAAACAGTACATATAAAGAACTTTTGTTTACTAAATTATACAAATTTAGAATTCATGACAAAATGAGTCTCGTTTTAGAATCTGATATGCATGTGTGTGTGTGTGTGTGTGTGTGTGTGTGTGTGTGTGTGTGTGTGTGTGTGTGTGTGTGTGTGTGTGTGTGTGTGTGTGTGTGTGTGTAGGCTTCCATTAGTCTTTGTCTGTTTTTACTAACAGTTGGAAGAGAGGAGATTTATTTGAAAAAAAACTTTACATAAAAAAGATATTTTTTGATAAATTTAACTTTTTAATATTCTTTAGATAAGTAAAACATGACACTGGTGGTGCATCTTCTGCCTCTTTAATCAATTTCATATTTACAATATTTTTCTGAATATGCAACAAATATGCAAACAAATTACTAAACAGCTTAATAAGCATCTAACATGATCAATAACCTGAACTGGAGATATGAGCTTTACAATTATACATTTGATGTTAAAACCTTTATTTACATTTGACATTTTTAACAAAATAATATTATTGATTCAGTCTTCAGCAGTTGTTGTTTTATTGTCTATGTTGCATCAGTTAATTTCATCTTGAATAGTTTAGGTTCCTGGTTAAATATTCTGGTTGTTGCTGTTATTATTTCATTAGAATCAGATCATAAATTGTAAAATAATAAAAGCCTTTTTGAAGCAGACAGTGGGTCTGAGAGGAGATTTAAAATGTTGCTGAAACACTAAAGAGAAGCAGAACCAATAATAATCAAGTTCAATAAATCTTGCTGATCAGTCACTTCACAATAGTTTTTCAGTCCTTTGTTCTGTTTTAGACACATTTTCTTGTTATTTTCTAAACATTCTTGTTTTTCTCCATTGTTCTCATCATATGTATCTCTATAGGTTCCAAAGCTTTCTCTATGGTCAGTATCTGTCTTTCATAAAGTTTCTTCTCCTCATCCAGTTTCCACTGAGACTTTAACAGTTCTTCTTTTTCTCCTAATAACACATCATGATCATCACCATCAGAGTTTTTTCTCTCAGTTATTTTTTTATCCACTCTCTGAACTTCCTCTTTGTTTTCCTTCCTCTTCGTCTCAACGTCTTTCAGTTTTTGCAGCAGCTGATCTTTCTGCTTCTCCAGTTCAGTCTTGACTTTGTTCTGCAGCTTCTGGTTCTCATCTGTTGATGGAAATAAAGATATAACATTTAAAAGACACTCAGAATATGATCAGAATATCTACATACTGCAGTCAGTTTTCTGAAGATTTAGCGTTCACCTATTTTTCTTTTTTTTTAAAAAAAAAAACATCAGAGGAATTGTTTTATGATTTGTGTAGTCTAAATTATTCTTCTCTGACTATTTTAAAAAATTAGAAAAAACAAATGTAGTTCTGCTGAATCATCACCAAATGTTAGAATTGTAGAATCTGTCTTTTATAACTGATTTAACTGTGACATTAAATATTTAAACTTTTTCTCTGAGGTTACCTTTTTCCTTTTCCAGTTCTTCTTTACATTCTTCAAGTTCCTTTTTCCACTTATTGATTTCTTTCTCTTTTTCACCAAGTGTGAACTTTAACTGATTCTCTTTCTGTTCTTGTTGTTTCATTTGTTCGGTCAGTTTATTGATCTCGTCTGTTTGGGAAACAAAACATAATGAATTACGTTTAGCAGAATCAATAATTCATCATCATATTATCAAAATATTATTAAACCAGAGTGTAAATAAAGACAAGTTAGTCTGGAGGAAAACCTAAATTCTACATAATATTCATCATTTTCTATTTTATTTTCCATTAAATGTCCTGGACATCAGTTCAATGTCTGTCACAAATTAGTTTCCAACCTAAAATATTCTGATTTCATGGAGCTCTGTGTCCAATACTTTATTGTTTATCTCAGATTTCCAGTTTGATTTTGTTTCCTTTGAGTTTACCTCTTTCATTTCTCAGTCTGGAGATGAAATCTTTCTCTTTCTCTTCTTGTTCTTCTATTTTCTCTGTCAGGCTAAAATTCTTTACTGTGTTGGAAACAAAAGATACAAACGTAAAAATACAATTTAAATAAAATATTGTTATCAAATGTTCAGAAAATAACCATAACCTGAGTTTGGAGGAGTGAAAATTTGAAATGAAATATAAATTTAAAAATATCACTTGATAATTATATTTAATTGAAATATTGGAAGATAAACACCTGATCATCAGAGAGAAAGTGTTAGAAATGCAAACACTGAAAAAAATCTTAAATAAAATAATCAAAAATAATTCTGGCGGGGGAACAGGTAAAGCCCCACCTGGTGGCCCGCCAGGCTTATGATACACTGAGGAAAACCTGCAAATCATTAATAAACTGTTACAATCCCAGATTCTGTATTTTGTAACTAATTCATCCATAACTAAATATTTAAACTTTGTGTCTGAGGTTACCTTTTGCCTTTTCCAGTTCTTCTTTGCATGTTTTCAGTTCATCTTCTCGATCAGCAAGTCTGGTCTTTAACTGATTCTCTTTCTGTTCTGTTTCTTTCTTTTTATATGTCAGTTTATTGATCTTTTCTGTTTGGGAAACAAAACATACAAACTTCCAACCTCAATTCTTTGATTACAAGAATATTTACAGTCATTTGTTCATGATAATAATCATGATAATTGGGGCCTGCCCATAGAAATGCATAAGGAGAGCAGTGACCGACTTGCTTCACAGATTGTTTGATTCAAGTTTGATAGCATCAAACATTCTGCATTTAATCTCAATTATCCATCTCTGATGTCAAGAATTTAGACTTTAAAATTCTGATTAAAATTGGATTTGATCCCATGCATGTCATTAATAAAGTTTTACAATACCAGGCAATTCTTGATTAATTATAATTTCACAGAAAAGGTTTTGATTTTATGTAGGACATTCTCTAATATTATGAATTTCTTTGAACACTTTTGGCATGAAATGTTGAACTTTACCTTTTCCTATTTTCATCTTATGAGCCTCTTTCTCCTGGTTATCTTGTTCCTCTTTATTTGTACCTTGTTGTTTCTGCTCATCTTTCCTGACTGTTGTAGAAAAGTGAAACAAACTTTAACACTACAGAAATAATATCTTGTAATCCAACTTTCAAAATATGACAGAGATTAATAGAATATGTATAATTATCACTGTGGAACATTTAGAAATAAAAGCACTGTGTCTCACAGGTTATCATGACTACCGTCAGACTAGAAGTGATTGTAATGCTGCAAAATCTGTTCATCAATTTTAATCCAAATTATTCCGTTTGGGAATAAAATAGATATCAGTTCTAAATCTCTTATTTTCTTTACATTGAGCTCATTTTTATTATATCTGTTATGTTGTTTATCAAATAAAATTCAGATTGTTGAGACAGTTGATTTTTAACTGATGAGTTTCTACATAATATTTAAAATGACATTTAGATCAAAAAAGCTCTAATAATAAAGCAAATTATTACTTTAACTTAATTTGATAAATATGAGTCAAAGACAAAATACTGTTAAGGTAAATATGAATATAAGGAATTAACTTACCTTTAACAACAAGGATGATCCCAATGGTGACAGAGGAAGAAAATGCCACTATGTAAACTAAAATAACAACACAATGTTATTTACTTTAACAAATGCCCAGAATAAATGAAGTCTAATTTTATTAAGAACAAGAAATCCTCTCTGATTAAAGCCAAGCTAAGATCATAGCTCACCTACATATGAGTGAATGAGGAGAAGGATGACAACAGAAGGAGGGACAGGTGTAATAAAGACTGAATATGTCAAGATAATTTCGTCTTCTTGAACTTGGTGCATAATCTGAAATACGTTAAAAGAAAAATTCAGTTAAAATTTCAAACAAGTTGAGAGTTTTGAAAATCTTATATTTACAAACCTGTTCAGGTTCAGGTTCAGGTTCTTGTTTCATCTTGTCCAGAACCTCCTGCTGATCCTCTGCTGATGGTGACATAAGGCTGAGCTCTTCCTGGTTTACCTGAGAAATAATGTGAATGAGGAGAACGATGAGAACAAGGAGGGAGAAATATTCACTGAAGAACATAACTGGATAAGATGAGATGAGTTCAATTTAGTTCATAATATTCTGATAAAAAAAGAAAAAATTCAGTTCAAATTTCAAACAAATTTCAAACAAGAGATTTGAAAGTGTTATATTTACATACCTTCTCAGGTTCTGGTTCTTGTGTCACCTTTTCCAAAACCTCCTGTTGTGATGGTGACATTCGGCTGAGTTTATAGTTTTTTGCCAAAACATCCTTTGGATAAACGTCTAAGTCTAAGAAAAACAATGAAAAAAAATCTGACTTTTAAAACTAATCAGAGTAAAAATCCAATACAATCCATACTGAGATCATTTCAACATTTATTTACATTTATGTATATATTTATATCCATATATAAGACTTACATGTGAATGTGGTCACAGCCAGGACAGACACAGCAACATAAATAGTTTTATAAAACATGACGATCAGGAGACCTGCGATGGAAAAAACTGTTACAACTTCAAAACAATAAAAGTATTTAAAGTTTCTAAAATGTGTCTGAAATCTGATAATCGTCTGTAAAATGTATATTTCTTAAGTTTTTAAATATTTATGAGAATCACTGCATTTGACAAAAACTGGTTACTGTTAGAAAATTTTAAATTTCATTGTAAAACCCTGTAATTTAAATAATAAATATATAAATAAGAACTGCATAGCAAATTAAGAGACATTCATACCTGCTCTGCAAAGGAAAGTTGTTGAATAAACTCCAACATGAAGCAGTGGATCAAAGTGCTCTGATTTGAACTTTAACCTCTGTGCTCTGTGACGAACCAAGGCGTGTCCACGACAGTTTATGGTTTATTTTCCATTATTTTGCCCTATGGTAACATTGTGTAACATATACATGAGATGTATTTTATCATAATAATACGTTATAAAAGTTTAATTTTCACACTACAGCAACATAATAACTAATTTGACCAGTAAAGTTTCAAACAGTTAAATTTCCAGTTCCTCAGACTGAGACTAGAAAACGGCGTCCGGCGCCTCAATCTAAATGAAAACTGTTGGTTTTATTCACGTCAGTGAATAGACCATAAAAATTCTTAACCTAAACCCATACACACACCTACACACACACACACACACACACACACACACACACACACACACACACACACACACACACACACACACACACACACACACACAAACAGTACATATACAGGACTTATGTTTACTAAATTATACAAATTTAGAATTCATGACAAAATGAGTCTCGTTCTAGAATCTGATATGCATGCGTGTGTGTGTGTGTGTGTGGGTGTGTGTGTGTGTGTGGGTGTTTGTGTGTGTGTGTGTGTGTGTGTGTGTGTGTGTGTGTGTGTGTGTGTGTGTGTGTGTGTGTGTATGCTTCCATTAGTCTTTGTCTGTTTTTACTAAAAGTTGGAAGAGAGATTTATTTGAAAAAAAAAACTTTACATAATAAAGTTATTTTTTGATAAATTTTACTTTTTAATATTCCTTAGATAAGTAAAACATGACACTGCTGGTGCATCTTCTGCCTCTTTAATCAATTTCATATTTACAATATTTTTCTGAATATGCAACAAATATGCAAACAAATTACTAAACAGCTTAATAAGCATCTAACATGATCAATAACCTGAACTGGAGATATGAGCTTTACAATTATACATTTGATGTTAAAACCTTTATTACATTTGACATTTTTAACAAAATAATATTATTGATTCAGTCTTCAGCAGTTGTTTTTATTGTCTATGTTGCATCAGTTAATTTCATCTTGAATAGTTTAGGTTCCTGGTTAAATATTCTGGTTGTTGCTGTTATTATTTCATTAGAATCAGATCATAAATTGTAAAATAATAAAAGCCTTTTTGAAGCAGACAGTGGGTCTGAGAGGAGATTTAAAATGTTGCTGAAACACTAAAGAGAAGCAGAACCAATAATAATCTAGTTTCAGTAAATCTTGCTGATCAGTCACTTCACAATAGTTTTTCAGTCCTTTGTTCTGTTTTAGACACATTTTCTTGTTATTTTCTAAACATTCTTGTTTTTCTCCATTGTTCTCATCATATGTATCTCTATAGGTTCCAAAGCTTTCTCTATGGTCAGTATCTGTCTTTCATAAAGTTTCTTCTCCTCATCCAGTCTCCACTGGGACTTTAACAGTTTTTCTTTTTCTCCTAATAAAACATCATCATCATCATCATCATCATCAGAGTTTTTCCTCTCAGTTATTTTTTTCCACTCTCTGAACTTCCTCTTTGTTTTCCTTCCTCTTAATCTCAACGTCTTTCACTTTTTGCAGCAGCTGATCTTTCTGCTTCTCCAGTTCAGTCTTGACTTTGTTCTGCAGCTTCTGGTTCTCATCTGTTGATGGAAATAAAGATATAACATTTAAAAGACACTCAGAATATGATCAGAATATCTACATACTGCAGTCAGTTTTCTGAAGATTTAGCGTTCACCTATTTTTCTTTTTTTTTTTTAAACATCAGAGGAATTGTTTTATGATTAGTCTAGTCTAAATCATTCTTCTCTGACTATTTTAAAAAATGAGGAAGAATAAATATATTTCTGCTGAATCAACAAAATGTTATAATTGCAGAATCTGTCTTTTTAACTAATTTATCTGTAACATTAAATATTTAAAAGTTTTCTCTGAAGTTACCTTTTTCTTTTTCCAGTTCATCTTCCAATTCACCAACTCTGATCTTTAACTGATTCTCTTTCTGTTCGGTCAGTTTTTTGATCTCGTCTGTTTGGGAAACAAAACATACAAACCTCTGATTAGCAGAAACATTATTTTATAATCAAATGTTCAATAATTACCACTGACTGCAAATGAAGACATGTTACTGTGTTTTGAGAATGAAATAGTGAAATAAAATCTATATTTATAAATCCTGTGATTTCTTTCATCATTGATTTGCTTTATTCTGAATTTAATACTTTTGTTCTGAGTAACATCAAGTTAAATTGTCTCTTCTGTTCGTTACTCTGATAATCTGAATATCTTCAAACTCCAGTCGTTTGTTTTTGTTCAGTTGCTGTTTTCTAATAATTTTCTTTCTTAGCCTAAATTCTTTCATTGTGCATTAAATGTCCTCTATATTGGTTGAAAGGTTCTCTAATGAACTTTCAAAATGTAACTGATTTCATGGAGCTCTGTCCAATATTTTAATGTTTATCTCAGATTTCCAGTTTGATTTTGTTTCCTTTGAGTTTAACTCTTTCATTTCTCAGTCTGGATATGAAATCTTTCTCTTTCTTTTCTTGATCTTCTATTTTCTCTGTCAGGCTAAAATTCTTTACTGTGTTGGAAACAAAAGACATAAACTTGAATAAATCAGAAATAAAACATTCCTCTTTCATTTGGCCCATTTATACTGAATTATATCTGTATATTAAGACTAAAAGTACAGCATAAGAGGCTTACAGTATTTAATTTTGCCTCATAACTGATCAGTACATTATTCAGAGTCATTTGTATTTGTAAGCTATTTGTAATTCTTTGCAAGAGTTGTTTCTATTAATATCTATTCAGTTACAAAATAAGTGAACCATAATTCAGCCGTCCAATCATAACGTCCAGTTCTGACTTAATTTGGCTTCATATAGACAAATGATGGACGTCTTTTCTCATCCAACTTCAGCTGTAAATGTAACAATCTTTCTGTTTTTAATGCAGTCTTTTATATTAAATTATTTTCTTGCACTTATCATCTCCACTGACTTACTTGTTGTTACATTTTCAGTCTCAGTGGAATATTCACTGAGTTCTTTACTTCCTCTTCTTCCAGGTCTTGTGGTCAGAAGTGGCTCACTGCTGTCATTACTTCCTGCCTCGGTGTCTTGGCTCCTGGTTTGGCCCGACTTGTTACCTGCCGTAACATAATAACTTAAAGAAACTTTTCACTGTATTTCTAAAAGGCTAATAGTTTCTCAAACTTAAAATTATATATTTAATTATGTACTTTTAACAAAAACATTTTTATATTAGTGACAGTGACTTACATAAACACCTGCATATGTAGACATAGATAATAGATATTGAAACCCCGGAAGTCAGTCCAATCCCAAAACCTATCGGGGTCCATTTCAATTTGCACGACTGGTCCGATTCAGATGAACTATTATCACCTGAAGAGAAGATAAACTGATTGATATGCAAACATATAAAACCATATTGTCTTCTTAAATAAATAATAAGCCTGCAAGTGAAAAATGTTTTTGGCTCATTTGTTCATCACTTCGATTAAAATTATGAAAAAAATACATTTTGTAAAATAAGTTGTAATAAATACTTTTATTTTAAAATAATGGAACATACTTGAAAACACAAGCAGAAGATGTAAAATCAACCGACAATGTTAAAAAGCACAAGTTAAAACTAGTTTAAACAGATATGTGCTGCATTCCCAAAAATACCCAGAAAGCAGGAAAGAGGCTGGAAAATCATCTCAAAAGTTTAAATCTCATGATAAAACAAACATAAAAAACTCACCAGCAGAAGAAGTGCAGGCAGCAGAGGAAAGGAGACACAACAAAATGTAAAAGACAAGAGTCTTCATAGCAGCAGCAGGATCAGACGTTGGAGGAACGACTGGGAAGTTCAAATGCTGTTATGCAAAATGCTACATGAGAAAAAAACAACACAAGTTTAGATACAGAAAGCAGGTAACATTAATTCAAAATCTTGTCTTTAAAAGACAAGATTTTAAAAGTATCAAAAGATTAATGAAGTAGAAATTTAGATTTTTTTAGTGACAGACATGAGTAAACTAAATAAAACAAGATAAAATGAGGTATTACCTGTAGTTTCACATGTGATATTCTAAAAGCGTTGCTGTTTGCAATGAAGGCAGATCAACTCAGTTTGGCTCAGCAAACCTAAGAGTCTCATAATCAACCGGGTCAAAGTCCAGCAATAAACTAAAGGTTTTCACTTCACTCATCTGAAAATGTCTTCTTATCTTCTGAGAAAGATTATGTTCAGATTTCAGATTTCCAAGAGTTTTCATGAATGTTTTTTCTCCCATTATGGTTCCTTTAACTTCATGTTTTCCAGTGTCAATGGTCCCAGAGCCTAGTTCAGTTCAGTTCAGTTCAGTTCAGTTCAGTTCAATTCAATTCAGTTCAGTTCAGTTCAGTTCAGCTCAGCTCAGCTCAGTTCAGTTCAGGTCAAGTTTACTGATTTGTTACTCCATTTTAGATGTTTTCTTTAGTACTTTGCTCTGTTTTAGACCAAAGTAAGTTATTTTCTAAACAACCTAGTTTTGTTCCATTGTTCTCATCATGTGTATCTCTATAGGTTTCATCACCTTCTCTATGTTCAGTATCTTTCTTTCATGAAGTTTCTTCTCTTCATCCAGTTTCCTCTGGACCTTAATAACTTTTCCTTTTCTTTTAATAAAAACTCCTTGTCATCAGTTTTTTCTCTGATATTTTTTCTCCCCCATCTGAACTTCATCTTTGTTTTTCTCCAAAAAAGCTGATCCTTCTGGTTCTCCAGTTCATGTTTTACTGCATTTATTGTGTCAAATAACAACTTGTTGTTCCTCTGCAGGTCAGAGTTCTCCTCTATCAAAAGAAAAAATATATCAACTTTGTATTGACTTTCATTCATCTTAGTAACTTATTCATCTCTCTGTCTCCTCTTTGTGTTATAGTAACATTCTGTTCTTCACTATAAACCTTTGGTCAGAATATTTATCTGACACTTTAAGACGTAAAAAACTCCCTGACAACCTGAACCAGGATTTATAATCCTTGGATGCTCTCAAACATCAAAGGTTTTTTTGTCTTTTTTCAAATCTAGTGTCCCAAATAAGTTTCATTTGCTTTGGACTGGCTGTAAAATGAGTAAAAGTTTAACAAAATGATGTATTTAAAAACTTCTTATTGTTTTATTATGGTGCAGAGAGCAATACTTAAACCTTAAACCAGTCAGTTTGAAAGTGAAACTAAAATGTAAATGTGCAAAAAAAGATATTCATGTTTTTTTATCCACTGTTGATATATTACTAAAAATAAAGATTTTATTCCAACTCTTCCTGTAGTTTTATAGGAAATAAAGCCTTCATGTATTAATATCTAATACTTTACAAGTTACAATAAAAATGAACTGTGGTCCAACCAAATGTTCAGGGAAACAAAGATATTATTGTTTAAATCCGTATTGATGCTCTAAAATGTGAATAAATAGTAAAATCAGTCACTAAACTATTCATCTGAATTCACTGAACCAGATGCAACATGCAGGGATGATTATTTCTATAGAGCAACACAAAAACAATGCAACATTTCTGGAATAAATGTCTCCATTTTCCCTGCAGAGGTCAACAAGACTTAGAGAATAAAGATGCAAGATTATATTTAATGTTTGTTTTATTCCATATTTTGACTCTTCACAGATTAAACACTGGATTAGATTCAGGAAGAGATTATGACAACATTACAAACAACCCAGAATAAAAATAAAAGTTTATCTTAGCTAACACCAACGAAACAAAATATAAACCAGCAAAATATATGAAAATATAAAAATGAATTCTCATGAGAAACACTTTTGATCAGTTTTAAGGGAAGTAATTATTTGTTCATTTGTCATCAGCTATTGGTAATAATTTCAGTTTCCATAGGATTCCAATGAATCCACTGTTTTGTCATCAACATTATAATAATTCATGTTCCAATCATTATAAATGTTCAATAAAGAATATTTTTAGTTAAATGAATGTGGGGAAAACAGAAAGAAAATAGGATCAGTCACTTCACAATAGTTTTTTAGTCCTTTGTTCTGTTTTAGACACATTTTCTTGTTATTTTCTAAACATTCTTGTTTTTCTCCATTGTTCTCATCATATGTATCTCTATAGGTTCCAAAGCTTTCTCTATGTTCAGTATCTGTCTTTCATAAAGTTTCTTCTCCTCATCCAGTTTCCACTGAGACTGTAACAGGTCTTCTTTTTCTCCTAATATCAGCTCATTATCATCATCAGAGTTTTTTCTCTCAGTTATTTTTTTATCCACTCTCTGAACTTCCTCTTTGTTTTCCTTCCTCTTAGTCTCAACGTCTTTCACTTTTTGCAGCAGCTGATCTTTCTGCTTCTCCAGTTCAGTTTGGACTTTAATCAGTGTATCATGTAACGGCTTGTTGACGGGTTGGAGTTCATGCCTCTGCAGCTTCTGGTTCTCCTCTGTCAGAAATAAAGATACAAAATTTAAAAGACACTCAGAATATGATCAGAATATCTACATACTGCAGTCAGTTTTCTGAAGATTTAGCGTTCACCTATTTTTCCTTTTTTTTTGAAAAAATCAGATGACTTGTTTTATGATTAGTCTAGTCTGAATTTTTCTTCTCTGACTATTTTAAAAAATGAGGAAAAACAAATGCAGTTCTGCTGAATCATCAACAAAATGTTAGAATTGCAGAATCTGTCTTTTATAACTAATTTATCTGTAACATTAAATATTTAAAAGTTTTCTCTGAAGTTACTTTTTTCTTTTTCCAGTTCATCTTCCAATTCACCAACTCTGATCTTTAACTGATTCTCTTTCTGTTCGGTCAGTTTTTTGATCTCGTCTGTTTGGGAAACAAAACATACAAACCTCTGATTAGCAGAAACATTATTTTATAATCAAATGTTCAATAATTACCACTGACTGCAAATGAAGACATGTTACTGTGTTTTGAGAATGAAATAGTGAAATAAAATCTATATTTATAAATCCTGTGATTTCTTTCATCATTGATTTGCTTTATTCTGAATTTAATACTTTTGTTCTGAGTAACATCAAGTTAAATTGTCTCTTCTGTTCGTTACTCTGATAATCTGAATATCTTCAAACTCCAGTCGTTTGTTTTTGTTCAGTTGCTGTTTTCTAATAATTTTCTTTCTTAGCCTAAATTTTTTCATTGTGCATTAAATGTCCTCTATATCGGTTCAAAGCTTCTCTAATGAACTTTCAAAATATTCTGATTTCATGGAGCTCTGTGTCCAATATTTTAATGTTCATCTCAGATTTCCAGTTTGATTTTGTTTCCTTTGAGTTTAACTCTTTCATATCTCAGTGTGGATATGAAATCTTTCTCTTTCTTTTCTTGATCTTCTATTTTCTCTGTCAGGCTAAAATTCTTTACTGTGTTGGAAACAAAAGACATAAACTTGAATAAATCAGAAATAAAACATTCCTCTTTCATTTGGCCCATTTATACTGAATTATATCTGTATATTAAGACTAAAAGTACAGCATAAGAGGCTTACAGTATTTAATTTTGCCTCATAACTGATCAGTACATTATTCAGAGTGACAATCCAACTAGGCTATTTGTAATTCTTTGCAAAAGTTGTTTCTATTCAAATCTACTCAGTTACAAAATAAGTGAACCATAATTCAGCCGTCCAATCACAACGTCCAGTTCTGACTTAATTTGGCTTCATATAGACAAATGATGGACGTCTTTTCTCATCCAACTTCAGCTGTAAATGTAACAATCTTTCTGTTTTTAATGCAGTCTTTTATATCAAATGATTTTCTTGCACTTATCATCTCCAGTGACTTACTTGTTGTTACATTTTCAGTCTCAGTGTAATGTCCAATGAGTTCTTTACTTCCTCTTCTTCCAGGTCTTGTGGTCAGAAGTGGCTCACTGCTGTCATTACTTCCTGCATCGGTGTCTTGGCTCCTGGTTCGCCCCGACTTGTTCCCTGCCATAACATAAAAACTTTCATAAAACTTTCATTGTATTTCTAAATGGCTAAAACTTAAAATTATATATTTAATTATGTACTTTTAACAAAAACATTTTTATATTAGTGACAGTGACTTACATAAACATAAGTAGACATAGATAATAGATATTGAAACTCCGGAAGTCAGTCCAATCCCAAAACCTATCGGGGTCCATTTCCATTTGCACGACTGGTCCGATTCAGATGAACTATTATCACCTGAAGAGAAGATAAACTGATTGATATGCAAACATATAAAACCATATTGTCTTCTTAAATAAATAATAAGCCTGCAAGTGAAAAATGTTTTTAGCTCATTTGTTCAAACTCTTCTATTAAAATTATAAAAAAAATACATTTTGTAAAATAAGTTGTAATAAATACTTTTATTTTTAAAATGGAGCCTAGGCGTAAATTCAATCTGGAAGACTCTTTAGCTCCACCCGCAGCTTTCAGTAGGCGCTTCCCGCTAATCACTGACGACCTATCATCACTAGCCTTAGCCATGTCGCAGCCAATCACCGACCACGCCCCAGTTCATAAGGACGTCCATCCAAGGTGTCTTCCGTTTCGCTGCTGCGCTCAACACGTTCATTCGCACGCCCCAGCTTCTCAGCAAGCCATCCCAGCGGATCCCTTTCTTCGTGATTCCTCGCGTACAGCTGCTTAGCCGCGTCCTCGACCCTTCCTTCCCCATCAGACGCTCCCAGCCGCTCCCCAGCCGCTCATCAGCCGCTCACCAGCCGATCATCAGCCGCACACCAGCCGATCATCAGCCGCACACCAGCCGATCATCAGCCGCACACCAGCCGCTCCCATCGGAGTCATCACGCCGCGCCTGCCTCGGGCTTCCGGGGTGAGATGTATCTTCTCATGTTTTGAAATGCTAAGAACGCGAATCGTTCATTTAGTCCATCCCTTCCCGATCTAGCGGGTTTTATTTGTATGTGCCACCCTGGCTGCGTTTCGATGCTTAGGACTTTTGCCTGTATGAACGCTTAAACATCCCCCCCTGTCAGCAGCCACGTCGATGCAGGCTTATCCGCTCATGTGATAACTCATTTCGCACTCAGTCACACAAGCAAGCCTGTCTGACGTCACGAGTCTTCATGGTCCGCATTTACTTCTCCGCTTCTATATTGGATAACTAGTGGGCAGTTCGTGCACAGCCTTCTTTAGCTGCACTATATATCATGCCACCTTTGACGCCAGCATTGAGATACCACAGCGTAATGGGTCCTCCAACCCATTACTATTACAAAAAAAAAAAGTCATTCAGAATACGCAAAACTGGGTATAATTTTACCATTAACCTAATCGTGACTCTTGCTTCAGTCGCTCCAGCGTGCGCTGCGGAGCTGTTCTCGTCAGCCCGTGAAGCTGATTAATAATCCCGATTGTCGAACATTGTCGCTCGTCAAGAGCCATCATCGCTCCTGAGTTCAAGTTACCACTTATCGAGGCAATTTTAAATAGAAGGTGGTTTAGCCTCACATTTAAGTTTGTGTTCTGTTTTGACTTACAAAAGTTTTTTCAGATTCTAAGCATGGCGGCCGATCGCAGCATTTTCACGCTCCATTCCGACATGCAGTGCTGAGCAAACAATGACCTGAATGGTCTGGCATCGCTAATTCACCAGGTCTTCATGAAACATCCCCTTCTCTTATTTTACCCACAGTCAAACACCCCGCCGTTCCTATATTCACTCGATGCAATACGGGCTCCTGTTCTTCGCATCCTTGTCCTCCACTTTGGCAGTTATATCGGTCCATTCGTCGTTGGGTCATTGCAGGCAGCCCCTTGCCTGTGCAGGCGCATGCTAGAATTATGGCGCTACAGCAAAAGCAGAACTTTACGCAGTTATTTTCTCACCCCGCCCTTACCCTCCCCCATCCGACTGAGTCAGTAAGGCAACATAGCTGTTAGGGGACGGGCTACCTTTTCAGCACCTTAACCCCATTATGAGTTTCATGTTGGCTACTGATGTCATGGCAAATGTCCTGCTATGTCGATTCATTGTGCCCCGCTATCTGTCCGGAGACAGGTCCGTTCTCCGCTAGCAAGCAAACGGTCCCGTATTCCATGATTTCAAGCCCATGTCCCATCCGGTGCTTTCAAGTCTGATCTCTCATCCAAGATCGTCCAAAATCAGCATGATAGCATTCCAGTCCATCCCTTCTTCCATGTCGTATTCTTGACACTATTTCTCTGAAATTTACGTCATATTTTATTTCGACGATGGCATTGGCGTCGGGGAAACTGCAGCAGTGTCAAGAGCAACTTTAAAGAGTTTCATTAAAGCTGACTTTGCTCCCCAGTGCACAAACTCTTAATCGCAGCAAGCAGAAGAGACGGAAGTGATACGTCATTTCCTGGTCTCCGCAGCTTATTCCGTAGCTTGCTCAGTATTTACATCTTCTCCACTGCTGTAACCTGCTTTCCCAGAGATAATTTCTGCAAGCATCCCTCATCGTCTCTCTCCACAAACCGTCATGCCTGAACCATTGTGCCAAATCTCCTCATCCACCCCACGTCACGAAATGGCATCGATCAACTCATCATCTCCTGTTGCGGCCCCAATTGTTTTAACGTTTTGCCGCTAAGGTATTTCTCTTTGTTCAGTCCATTCCAAATCTGGCCTACACCATCTACTTCCAATCTCAGTCCCTTGTCATGCATCGTAATGGTATTCCTTATTTTTCAGTTTCCCATTCTAATTTATTATTCTAGCCTTAGCTGCTGCGCTCAACACGTTCATTCGCATGCCCCAGCTTCCCAGCAAGCCATCCCAGCGGATCCCTTTCTTGGTGATTCCTCGCGTACAGCTGCTTAGCCGCGTCCTCGGCCCTTCCTTCCCCATCAGACGCTCCCGAGTCTGCGCTCAGCCCACCTCCACCCCTTCTCCACCTCCACCGTCCAGGCTCCCAGGCATACTCATTCACTGACCTCCACCACGAGGTCGGGTCCCAGGGGGATGACATTCCTATCAGCATCGGGAATGCTCATCCGAGCTTATCGCGTCAGCTCGATGTCCTTAGCCGGGGCCCGAGCGCCAAAGACTTAATTAACTTTCTAATCGCTTTCATTCTCATCTGAGTCTCTCCTGATTGAAATAATGAAACATGCTTGAAAACACAAGCAGAAGCTGTAAAATCAACCGATAATGTTAAAAAGTACAAGTTAAAACTAGTTTAAACAGATATGTGCTGCATTCCCAAAAATACCCAGAAAGCAGGAAGGATGCTGGAAAATCATCTCAAAAGTTTAGATCTCATGATAAAACAAACATAAAAAACTCACCAGCAGAAGAAGTGCAGGCAGCAGAGGAAAGGAGACACAACAAAATGTAAATGGAGACAAGAGTCTTCATAGCAGCAGCAGGATCAGACTTTGGAGGAACGACTCTGAAGTTCAGATGCTGTTATGCAAAATGCTACATGAGAAAAAAACAACACAAGTTTAGATACAGAAAGCAGGTAACATTAATTCAAAATCTTGTCTTTAAAAGACAAGATTTCAAAAGTATCAAAGATTAATGAAGTGAAAATTTAGATTTTTTAGTGACAGACATGAGTAAACTAAATAAAACAAGATAAAATGAGGTATTACCTGTAGTTTCACATGTGATATTCTAAAAGCGTTGCTGTTTGCAATGAAGGCAGATCAACTCAGTTTGGCTCAGCAAACCTAAGAGTCTCATAATCAACCGGGTCAAAGTCCAGCAATAAACTAAAGGTTTTCACTTCACTAATCCGAAAATGTCTTCTTATCTTCTGAGAAAGATTATGTTCAGATTTCAGATTTCCAAGAGTTTTCATGAATGTTTTTTCTCCCATTATGGTTCCTTTAACTTCATGTTTTCCAGTGTCAATGGTCCCAGAGCCTAGTTCAGTTCAGTTCAATTCAATTCAGTTCAGTTCAGTTCAGTTCAATTCAATTCAATTCAATTCAATTCAATTCAATTCAATTCACTTCACTTCACTTCACTTCACTTCACTTCACTTCACTTCAGTTCAGGTCAAGTTTACTGATTTGTTACTCCATTTTAGATGTTTTTTTAGTACTTTGCTCTGCTTCAGACCAAAGTAAGTTATTTTCTTAACAACCTAATTTTGTTCCATTGTTCTCATCATTTGTATCTCTATAGGTTCCATCACCTTTTTCTCTCTAAAAAAGTCAAATTAGCTTTTAATGTTAAGATAAAACTGAAATTAAAATCTATGACTTTGAAAATAAACAATAAAAGTAAACAATATTTTAAATAAATGGTTTAACAACTAATTAGCAAAGTTTCTCTATTATCGGCAATAAAATACACAGTTTGACTTCAGGATCTTTAAGAAACATTTTTATGAATAGTTTTATTAATTACCGGTAATTTAAAACCAAACAGGAGTTTATTTCAGTTAAATTTGATTTTATCTGAGCTGATCAAAGTGAAGAAGCAGCTGCTGATTTATTACAGCTGGTTGTTAACAGCAACACCAGAGTTTCAAGAACTGACTTATTTATAACTAGAAATGTTCATATCATCATAAAACCTGTCAGGTTTAACCTCCATAACTGTTTTCCTCTTTCTGCATGACTTTAGAAAACAACATTCAATATTAACCTCCAATTAACAGCTTATCATTTTTACTAAACTGAAAGAAAAGCTAAAATTATTCTACACTGATGTGAAACTGATGAAGTAAAACAGAAAAGTCTGATAACAGATGAAGCTTTATGATGATTTTTATGGTAAAAAAAAAAATTCAAATTTAAATATTAATTTAAAAAAATTTAGGGTGAGATGTTAGATTTATTAAAAAAATGATAAAAACTCCATTATTTCAGAAAAGACTGTTTAGTTTTATTTTTATGTGTAATAACTGCCACATTTGACATGTTTTATTTCTGAGTGTCTCATCAATGAAAGGAAAACAAAATATGATTTATTTATAAGTAAGAAGATACATTGAAAAAAATCAACATTATTTAAACAACCTTCCAGCAGTGAGCTTATTCAGTATAAATCAAATTACACAATTGTCATTGATTTATTTTGAGATACATTTCATGAGTTTCTTTATGTAATTTAGTAAATACAAAGTTTATAAAGCTGATTGTCATAAATTGTCATATTTTCGGTGCTGTTAGTATTTTGTCCTCTGAGTTGCAGCAGTTTTTCACTGAACTTTCTGTCACTAAACTTTAGTGACAGAAAGTCTCAATGTTTGCAGTAAATCTGCTGAGTTTGAACCTGATGAAATGTTTCTTTCATCAAAATGTTGCAGAACAAATGAAAAGTTCATTTATTTCTCTCATGACATCAGATTTACTCTTATGTCACTTTTTGACCAAGTTGTTTTTTTATTTCATTTTTATGATTTTCTATCTCCTGTTTTCTCTCCGTCAGTTTCTTAATTTCATCGTTTGTTTTCTTTATTAGTTTATCTGTCATAAATCCAACCTCTTGATGGTTTTGCTTTCTCTTCATCATTTTCTCTGTGCTCTCCACTATAATTGTCTTCAGCTCTAAATATCCTTTTGCTTTTTTTTCCATCATGTTTCCTGTCTGGTTTATTTCATCATCAATAACCTTAAACTTCTTCTCATCCTCCTCCATCGTTTTTGTTGCCTCCAATGTTTGATCATCAAGTTGTTTTTTCTGCTCCTTTAGTTCCTCTGACATCTTCATTAATGCATAAATCTGCTGATCAATGACTTTCTGTTCCTTGTTGCTCTTTTTTATCTCCTCCTCTAGTTTTGCTGCTGTGATGAGGTTCTGTTGATCTTCACTGACTTTCTGTGCGACTTTCTTTAACTTCTTGTTTTCTGTAGAAACAAGATGTGATACAGATTGTTAGTGCAGATCCTACACAAAGAATAAAAACAGTTTTCTACACATATATAAATCATACTCACTCTTTTTGTTTTGTTTCTTCATCCAAATCAAAAGCGGCTCCAAGAACCAACATGATGACCAAAATGACATTGAAGCTGATAGAAACGGAGCAGCTGGACTCATAAATGAAGAAATCATCTGACCAAACACAGAAACAGAACCGTTACTGAAATATCTGGACTATTAATGGTTCAAATGTTTTATTTTCTACCTGGAACATGAATGTGTGTCTCTCTGCTCTGGTTGATGTCTCTCTGCTGGACTCTGCAGGTAAAGTTGTTGTAGTTTCTCTTCTCTACAGTCACTCTGCTGCTAACGGTGTAAACGCCATCAGGATCGGAGCTTTTCTCTGCAGGTCCAGCAGACATGATGTTTCCGTCTGCGTCCAGCCAGAGCAGCTCAGGTTCTGGATACCAGCCTGCAGCGCTGCAGTCCAGCATCACTCCACTGCTGCTCACATCCAGTCCAGATACACTGACAGCAGGTGAGGAGACGGAGCCTGGTGATCACAGGACAGGGAAGATTATGCAGTAAAAATATGTCCTGCAAGGTTTTAGAGTCACATCAAATTCAGCATTTTGATCTTAATATTGATTGATAGTTAAATGCTTTTACTGTTTGTTTTGTGCCACGTTGTACATTCATTTGACTGAATAGCATTCTTCTTCTTCATTATCATTTACTTCTAGCATAATTTCTTTCTACTTCATGTGTCTCAATGTGAACCAGTTTGGTTTTAATAAGGCTGTAACCAGTCCTGGTAAGATAAATGTAGGACTGGGTTTATTGTTTGGTTTACTCACCAACAATAAGATTGATAAAATATTCTGTTTTCTCTTTTGGGATGTAACATCTGTATCTTCCGTTGTCAGAGTGTCTCACATCAGACAGCTTCAGAGAAAAGTTTCCGTCCTTCAGTTTGTCATTGAACAGCGACGTTCTTCCCTTGAACAGTTTGTTTTGGTCGGCTAAATATTCCTTCTGGTTGTGCCAAACATGCACAAATCTGGGTTTTAGGTCTGGCCTGCCCCACTCCACTGTGAACTGAGTCGGGTCCAGAGGAGGGTCCACACGATGCGGCAGGACGACGTCGTCCCCCGGCATCGCTCTGATTGTCAGAGGCAAAACCGGCTCCTGCGACTGACCTGAGAATCACAACATTTACGATTTCAGGATGTAACTGGTGACAAATTCTCAAAAACAAATACTTTTTCTGCATATTCTGTATATTTGAAACCTTATTTTGTCTGAGCCTACAAGCCTGAGAAAAAATACAAGTTTCTACATGAAAAATCTGCTACATTACTAACAAAATATCAATACCAGCTGCATTGTGTTTAAGATAAAGTTTGATTGTTTTTTATCTGTGTTCTGCAGAAACTCATCACTTGTCAGAGCTGAAACTTTCACACCAGCTCCTGCTTAATAAAATTAATTAAACTTGCATGTCTAAATAAAGTCTGAAGTTTTTCTTTATGAAACTAAATTTGTCCCCAAGTTCATGTCTGAGACCTGAAACTTCATTCCTGTAAAGATGTTACCTTCACTGAGGTGAATCAAGATAAATATGCTGATAAAGAGACCAGAAATGAATCCATCTCGGTTTGAATCATCCTGGAGACTCGAAAACTGAAACACACAGACAGAAACTTAAAGCTTGAAAATATTTACTAACAAACAATGTCAATCTGTTTATTGATTTATTGTTTTTCATGGATTTGACTAAATTTAAAAACTTTACAAAGCTGCATATGAGTTAAATGTACTGCCACAATTTCTTTGAGAAATTTTATTCTACACAGAAAATGTCTGCATGACTATCAGACTTGAACATGTTGACGTTTTGCTTCGACTTGCTGAAGCAAAAGTTTGTCCTTCAAGCTGCCGTGATTTTATTGCCAGCTCCAGAAACGTACATTTTTCTATTATCATAAAAACAAGCTTCATTGTACTATTAACAGTGTATGTAAACAAATAGGAAGTTATGGGAAACAATAAGAAATGAGAGAATAAATGAATGAAAATACCTTTTTAGTGACGTTCTAGTTCCTCTTTTCACTGCGTTTTGTGGTCAAAGTCCTCAGAATGATGATGTTTCAATAACAATTATTCTCATACATTAGTTGATGCTTAATGAACTAATACAAAATGTTTTAAATATTTTTTAAGTCAAATAGAAACCATGCTAACACTCATAATTATCTCTAGCGATGTGAAACCAAATCCTCCGGAGAATATAGTGCAGATTCACAGCAGGATTCATAGCCTGGATATTGTTTTATTACTGAGAACAGAGCAAAACCTGGTTAATATTTAATCACAACATCTGAACATGAAAAACGAAACTTTATGTATATTTATCACATTTACTGAAACTTTAACAGCAATGTGGACATGATGGTATTAAAAATATATTAATGTAATGTTTTCATTCTCTACACAGTAAGAAATGTTTTCAAGTTTAAGTTTGGAAAAAAAGCTGAAATTAATGCCGACATTTTGTAGCAGCTCATAATTCTGTAGTTAATGTTTAATCTCTTCAAGAGGAAAGACTAAAGTCTGACCCACCACACCTTATCACACCTTACCACACCTTACCACACCTTATCACACTAAATCACATTTCATTTAAAAATACAAGAAATTACACACAATATATTTTTATCTTTCTAATTATATTATTATTCTGATTGTAAAGCAGTAGCTTTGGTGGGTCATCTGTCCTGAATGACCTTCTTACTCTGGTGCAAAATGTCCTCTGCCTTCCTGTCCCTGGTTGATGTCCTGTGTCTCTCCTGCACCATAAAGTCCATCTCTGCATCCATCTGTTGGTTCCTGTGGGTCATTAGCTGCATTTCCATTAATTATAAAACTGCACAAATTAAAATTACAAACATAAATTTGCCTAATTGAAACATGGCTATTAAAAAAACAAAAAACAAACAAACAAAAAACCCTCACTTTAAAATGTTTTTGAGGTAGGATGAGGTAGTTTTTCATTTTCATCTAAACAGATGTAAATCGCAAAACTGCAGAACTTTGCAACAGCCAGAGGCCGCCGGCAGAAACTAAAGAAAACAACACCAGGTTTGTTTTTGGTGTTTTTGGACAATATGCAGTTTGCTCACAGCAACACAGTTCATAAAACGTTGTGTCTTTCCAACATGTTGAACCCAAAAGCTCTTCTGTAAAATCAACAACTACAATTTACCCAAAATGCCGCAGACATATCCGCTCCCGAGTAGATCAGAGATTCATCGCTCCAACACCTGAGCAAGACGCAGCCGTCTCCTCTGATTGGCTGATGGCAGGAACAGAGGATTCCCAAAATCCTTCAGGGCTTCAGGGATGTTCAGTGAAAACTGAGATTATTTCATCCACAATGAAATTTTGTGTGGTCCAAAAGCAGTTCGGGGTCAGCCACAGGTCAAGGTCAAAGAAAGATAACCAGAGAACAATCAGTAAAATTATATTCAGTCTTTCTGTTTTTATACTGGAGCAACAATTGGAACTGTTATAGCTCCATTAGTTTTGGACATCTAGATGTTTCACGTCACACTGATCCTTCTCAAGAAAAGCACTAGAGGGCAGCATGGAGCTGTTTTCAGAGAGATCCTCTCACTTCACTTCATTAACAACATGGATTTCATGACAGAAAAATGCAAAACTCCAGCTACATGTATCTGGATTATCATAAAACAGAAGGCAAGTCAGTGATATTTCAGTCCCTGCTGAACTTTTCTATCTTCCTCTGTCAGCATCAGTGACCATCCAGACAGGAAGAGGAAGTTGTGAGCTGCATGTTGACTCGGTGTGAATGTGAGAGTCTCGTCATTCAGCATCGAGCATCATGGAGGTCACAGCTCTCTGCATCCAAATCTGTAAGTGTTTCTGTGACTTTTTGTGCTGGTGCATTGTAAGTTTGGGTTCATCAGTTTTTTTGTCTCTGCAGGGATGAACGTTTTCGCTCTGCTGTCCACAACGTCTGCTCAGAGCTTCTCTGGTGAGCTGGAAAACTGTTTTAAAAATGATTTTATTTTACAGTCGTTTGTTTCAAATGGCTACAAATCAATCCAGCTTAAATCTGTTGTCATTGATAAATAAACTAAGTTAACTCTCACAAACTGCTTGTTTTTTAAGATATTTGCTGCTTTTATGTTGTAAATCATTCATTTCCTTCTTCCTCTTCCATCACAGGTTTTCCTATTATCTCTCCTGATCAACTTCAGTTCTTTGAGTACCGCTCTGTCTCTGTGCACTGTCCCAGGGACAAACACGTCATGAAAAAGCTTCAAAAGTTGAGTCCAGCAAATGAGTCGGACGTCTGCAGCATCCCAGCTCCGTCCTGCACAATCGATCCGACCTTTGAAAAATACACTGGAGAATACTGGTGTGAAAATGATGAGGGCGAACGAAGCCTTGCTCTCAACATCTCTATTGAAGGTTTACTTACAATGGTTAAAAGGAAATGTTGTATTTTAAACATATTCTAATAAATACATTGGAGTTTCTTCAAATAGATGACAGAACATTTTACTGTCCTCTTCATATTTCTCAGATGGTCCAGTGATCCTCAAATTTACGGCCCAACCTGTGAAGGAAGGATCTGATGTGATTTCATTGTAAAAACAAAAATGATGAGAAACCGCAAACATGTGACTTCTTCAAAGACGGCAAGAACTTTGAAATCACCTATGATAAGAGGAATGATCTGACACTTCAGGGCGTCTCCAAGTCTGATGAAGGATTTTACAAATGCAGCATTTCTGGAGTTGGAGAATCTGCAGAAAGCTGGTTGTCTGTCATCAAACCAGGAAATGGTAAGTAGATGTTACTGGTTTATGATTGGTTTATTTGTTCTTTGGAGCATTGTTTATTTTAACACACCAAATAGAATCTGTTTACATTTATAGATATATATAAATATAAATATGAAACAAATAACCAAACATACTGTTGAAACCAGATATTTACGGACATTTAATAAAAAGACATAAGTGACAGAAAACTTTGAGACTTTTTGAATTCAGAAGTTTGCATACAGGGTTAGCATGTAGCATGTAGCATGTATCATTTATGTATGTGTTTTAAAATGTGTGACTTGTGTTAAACCATTGGCCTTTTGGTAAATAACATATTTTGAGTTAATTTTAAGAAGTGGATGAATTTTAAGGTCCCACTTGAAACTTTCCAGTTTGACATAAAGGTCAACAGAAATCAGGAAGAGAATCGAGCAGCTGCTCAAATCTGGTTCAGTCCTGGAAGACATTTATCATCTGAAGGATTTCAGCCTGTAGTTTATAGGCTTACATATAAATGTTTATACATACAGTGTGTGTCACTATGCCAGTACTCTACAAACTGAAGTATTTTAAACACATCTATAACTTTTTGCTGTTGCATAAAGGTGTAATTACTGCATGTTTGTTAGAATCTGATGTGGAGACGGAGCCTGATGTGTGGAGACGGAGCCTGATGTGGAGACGGAGCCTGATGTGGAGACGGAGCCTGTGCAGCATCAGGCGCCGGTGGTCACCATCTTGTTGTGCAGCCTGGCTTCTTATTCTTCCTGGTGGTTGGACTGATTTTCTTCAAGCGACATAAAGGTACTGCTGAATGAAATATGTATTTCATTCAGGCGGCACACATTGAGTTTATTACCCCGTCTGATTGGCTGAAGAAAAGGATCTAGTGAAAAATTCACATTCAGCCATGATGATGAGTTTTATTCAACATGACAATGATGCATAACCAACCCTGGTTATAAAATGACTCTGATCTCATGAAGCAGCTCTGTGCAAGGAAAAACATTTGATACCAGTTTGACCTGTGACCTCAGTTTTTGCCAAAGGTTTCGTCATTTTTCACTTGCCAAAAGTGCAAAAGTGCAAAAGTGTGTTCTCCTCTGAACCTGAGGTTTGGATCTTGATGGTTTCTGTTCCTAGAACTGAACTCTTCCAGCAGCACAGAGAAATGCTGTAAGTTTTAGCTTTTCTTTCTTCTACCTTCCTCTGCAGCCTTGAAGCCTGAGACCGTCACAGATCCAACCAGAGCTACTTATGCTGTAGTCAACAAACCCAGGAGGTCAAACGGTCAGTATTTTTATTTTTATTTCTATTTTTTTCCGTTTGCAGTTGCTCACATCTCTGTCAGACGGTTTCAGTTCCTGCGTCTTTAAATTCACAGGTGGAGAAACCAGACAGACCATCAAGTCACGTATTCGTGCATCGATATCAGGCTGACAGGTACTTTCTATCGTAACGTCTTTTTTAACCAGCTCTGTGGTGAACCACCGTGACGTCACTCAGGCACTCTGCTCGATTTAGCACAGCAGCTCATGTTCATATTTTCAGATGTGTGAGCTAAAGCACAGAGAAAGTAAATTTAACTTGTCAGTTAAAGCTACAAAATAAAAGCCCAGGTTGAAACGATCAGCCCTTCAGGTTCCTCATCTAAACCAAAACCACTGAAAGGAAACATACCACAAAATAAAGATGTTTCTGCAGCTCAATGTGACATAACTTAACTTATGCATATTTCTAATTAAATTGCACCAAGTTACACAACAACAATCTTAAGTCACAAATATTTACAAACCAAAACTTTTCTCATTAATTTACTTTCCTTTCTTTTCAGGGCAGGAAGTTCGTACAGCTCCCATCAGACAATATTCACCAGAACAGGAACCAATCTATTCTCTTGTTAGTAAATAATCTGTGTCTTTTTAAAATAATAATTAGCTCCAGAAATAATGACTGACAATAATGAAGACAGTCATTTCTAAATGTTGGTTTCCCAATACAACCTCATGCAGGATTCAGTGGAACATCCAAAGTTTGTATTTCTCTCAATTGAAGCTTCTTTTAAGATCTGCTGAACACGTTTTTTTCAATCTCATTTAAAAAAGACAGAAAAAATATTATGTCATCAAGTTTGATACGAAGTGGGAAAGTTTAGAGTTTTGATTTTCATGTCAATTCAAAGAAAAGTTTAATTACAACAAGTATATAACTCAAGGTTTCAGCAGGTGTTTTTTTTTTCTTCTTCTATGGTTTTTCTTCTTCATAAAGAACCCAGCCAGCACGCATGAGTGGGCCCCACTTGTGTTTGATGTGGGCTACATGGGTAATGAGTGGGCATGGGTTTTATCTGGGCGAACTGCATGGGACACATATGGTTAACCTAAAATGAGACCCATATGGGCTGGCCCATATGGGCTAAATGCATGGGCCCTATTCAGCAACTAGGTGGGCTATCTGGGAATGGGATAGTACTGGGCAACACTATATGGGCCCATGTGGTTTCAGTATCATGGGCCCAACATGGGAAGCCCATGTGGGCTGACCACATTGAACCCACATGACATCAGCATGGGCTGACCATATATGGGTTAGACCTGGGTGTGGATATGTGGGCCCCAGTCCTTTTTTAAGTGGGCTATCTGGGAATGGGATAGTACTGGGCAACAGTATATGGGGCCCATGTGGTTTCAGTATCATGGGCCCAACATGGGAAGCCCATGTGGGCTGACCACATTGAACCCACATGACATCAGCATGGGCTGACCATATATGGGTTAGACCTGGGTGTGGATATGTAGGCCCCAGTCCTTTTAAGTGGGCTATCTGGGAATGGGATAGTACTGGGCAACAGTATGTGGGGCCCATGTGGTTCTAGTATCATGGGCCCAACATGGGAAGCCCATGGGCTGACCACATTGAACCCACATGACATCAGCATGGGCTGACCATATATGGGTTAGACCTGGGTGTGGATATGTGGGCCCCAGTCCTTTTTTAAGTGGGCTATCTGGGAATGGGATAGTACTGGGCAACAGTATGTGGGGCCCATGTGGTTCTAGTTTCATGGGCCCAAACATGGGAAGCCCATGTGGGCTGACCACATTGAACCCACATGACATCAGCATGGGCTGACCATATATGGGTTAGACCTGGGTGTGGATATGTGGGCCCCAGTCCTTTTTTAAGTGGGCTATCTGGGAATGGGATAGTACTGGGCAACAGTATGTGGGGCCCATGTGGTTCTAGTATCATGGGCCCAACATGGGAAGCCCATGTGGGCTGACCACATTGAACCCACATGACATCAGCATGGGCTCATGTCATGGGCCCAACATGGGGAGACCATGTGGGCTGACCACACTGAACCCACTGTGGGTTCAGTGTGGTCAGTACATATCCACGCCCAGGTTGGACCTGGGTGTGGATATGTAGACCCAGTCCTTTTTAAGTGGGCTAAATGAGACAAAATTGTAGAACAATGTACAGGGGTTGGACAATGAAAACTGAAACACCTCTCATTTTAGTGTGGGAGGTTTCATGCCTGAATTGGACTAGCCTGGTGGCCAATCTTCATGAATTGCACATTGCAACAGTAAGAGCAGAGTGTGAAGGTCCAATTAGCAGGGTAAGAGCACAGTTTTGCTCAAAATATTGCAATGCACATAACATTATTTGGGACATACTGGAGTTCAAAAGAGGGCAAATTGTTCACCAAGACAGCAAGTCTTTGTGATTATCAAGAGCCACAGTATCCAGGGTAATGTCAGCATACCACCAAGAATGACGAACCACATCTAACAGGATTAACTGTGGATGCAAGATGAAGCTGTCTTAAAGAGATGTTTGGGTGCTAACCTGGATTGTATCCCAAAAACATAAAACCACGGTGCCCAAATCACGGTAGAATTAAATGTGCACCTCAACTCTCCTGTTTCCACCAAAACTGTCCGTCGGGAGCTCCACATGGTCAATATACACAGCCGGGCTGCTATAGCCAAACTTTTGGTCACTCGTATCAATGCCAAACGTCGGTTTCAATGGTGCAAGGAGCGAAATCTTGTGCTGTGGACAATGTGAAACATGTATTGTTCTCTGATGAGTCTACCTTTACTGTTTTCCCCACATCCGGGAGAGTTACGGTGTGGAGAAGCCCCAAAGATGCATTCCAGCCAGAGTGTTGTATGCCAGAGTGAAGCATGGGGGTGGATCATTGATGGTGTGGGCTGCCATATCATGGCATTCCCTTGGCCCCATACTTGTCCAAGACGAATTGATGCTGTATTGGCCTCAAAAGGAGGCCCTACACCACGCTAATAAGTTATTGTGGTCTAAAACCAGGTGTTTCAGTTTCATTGTCCAACCCCTGTAGTTAACCTGTCACTTTCAAAATTTTGACTGTATGTCAAAGCAAAAGCTGCAAGAGCAAGATTCTCAAAACTTGGAAAGAATTACCCGAGATGTCAGCTTTAGTCTTGCCAAGGCAATTGTTACTCAGCTGGCCTCTAATGGAGTTGATGTAAGGTAAATTGTAGAATTTAATTTTTTCCTTGTAGGAAACCTCAACGATAGTAAAGGTTGGTGACCTTGACCATTGTCGAGGTCTCCAGGACGAAGGTGACCTCGTCTTGGAGATCACCCAAGGATATTTTGCTGATAGAACAGAACATCCATGTCTTCCTAATGTTTGAACCTAAAACATGTTCACTGTGTGATATCTATGCCTGGCTCATTTACAAACAATAGGCTTCCAGAGGACCAGGATATTAAAACATTAAAAATAATTCTACAATGCTTTATTTTTTTAAACCAGTTCAGTATTGCTCTAGCCACACTTTGAACCCTTAACATTTTTTCATGTTATTATTTTATGCTAGAACAGTCCAGTCCAGTCTCCAAGCCAGTACGCATGAGTGGGCCCCCCTTGGTTTTGTAGTAGGCCATATGGGTAATGAGTGGTCATGGGTTTTATCTGGGCAAACCTCATGGGACACATATGGTTAACTAAAATGGGACCCCTATGGGCTGGCCCATTTGGGCTAAATGTATGGGCCCTCAGCAACAATGTGGGCTAACTGGAAATGGGACAGAAATGGGCAACACTATTTGGGGCCCATGTGGTTTCAGTATCATGGGCCCCACATGAGAAGCCCAATGTGGGCTGTCCACATTAAACTAACATGACATGAGCATGGGCTAACCATACATGGGTTGGACCTGGGCAGGAAAATGTAGCCCCTAGTACTTTTTTTCATGGTCTAAATGGGACAAAATTGTAGAACATTTTAATCGACAATGTGGTTACCCTGTCACTTTCAAACTTTTCACTGTATGTCAAAGCAAAAGCCAGTTCAGTATTGCTCTTGCTACACTTTGAACCCCTAACTTTTTTTTCATTTTATTATTGCAGTCTGAATGTCTTAAAACATTTTTTTGAAATAATCTGTTTGAAATATATACGTAAACTCATATTCTGGTGCTTACTCAAAATTAAGCACAGAGTGGTCATGTTGAGCTTTAGTCCTTGTTTTATTTTTAATAATAATAACTTTTTATTTTATTTTTATTATTATTTTATCAATTGGATGTTTAGACATCATAGAGTTTACTGCAGCTGTTCGCAGCAAGATTTAAATTTTTATTTGGACAAATAGTTCAGATCAGACCATTGTGAAAAATATCACAAAATGTTTAGAAAATAAACAAAAACTCATTAGCAAGTGAGAGACAAGAGTAAAATTTTGAGCATCTGTTTTTTCATATATTTGCAAACATTTTCCAAGTCATCAGTATAAATAAAAATAAAAAATAAAAAAAACGTAACATTTCTGTTAATGATTCATTTGGTTCCAATTACCTTTTTGTTCATTGTTTGCTCTGAGGCACCGTTGCCAATAAAGGTTGGTGAATTGAAGTACCGGTAGGCACTTTACACATCCACTGAAGAAAATAGTTCCAAAACATATTTGAATAAGGAGGACAACGAAATGTATTTATTTACATTGAGAACTTTTGCTACATCGGTTTTACATTTGTTAAACCGATGTAGCACTCTCAAAAATTAATCTTGTGTTTCTTGGAAAACGTAAAATGACCCGCGGATGGATATGCGGTTTCAAAATCAAGCCTGTTCTCTTCATCAGTCCGTTGGCGCGGAGTCTGCCTGTTGGCTGATCTACGAAAGAATCTGTAAGTACATTTCTTCTGTTTTACCTAGTACCAAATTTTAGGGAGAGATTTTAAATCGCTTGTTAAAAAAATTGTTGCTCGTAACAAATCGGACGACAGTATCCCAAAAGAGACTTAATTGTTATTGTTATTTTTGCTTTTCTTTAGGGTGATACTTTTTCTGATATTGCTAACACACACAGCTACACACAATAAGCAGATTTTAGTGCAGACCGATTTCAAACGCAGCGTTGTGGGCCAAACCATTTTCAAATACCGCCGCCATTCTATTTGTTGAGCTGCCATTGGTTCATTTGAGCGCCAACGAGGCAGAATGAAATCGGTTCACTGAAGAATCTATGTTGCTAGCAGAGGTTGTTACAAAGTGTCTGGACACAATAAAACCATTTGTATGATTTAAAAAGAGTAACTATTGTGCTTTCATTCTATGTACTTGGGCTTTTAATAATCTTTCTCACAGTCACATCAGCATGCATGGGTGGGTCTCATGTATGGATTCAGGCTGGTTTGGCTGGGACCCATGCAAGATTATTATTGTCGTTTTTTTCAATAAAACTGCATTGAATCGTTTAGCTTTGGGCTATATAGGTAATGATAAGAGGGCATGGGTTTTATCTGGGCCAACTGCGTGAGGCTCAAAAGGTTAACCGAAATGGGACTCATATTGTTGGCTCAATTGGGTTAAATGTATGGGCCCAATTCAGCATTAACGTGGGCTAACCGGGCATGGGACAGAAATGGGAACACTATATGGGGCCCATGTGGTTTCAGTATATTGGGCCTAAAAGGTTTTTTGTAAATAGGATGAAGGCATTGTAGTTCATATTTTTAAATTCTTTTTTTAATTGGTGTGTGACACTTTAAAGCGTTTTGTTATGTCATAGTTGATTGCAATCTGCCGTATTGTGTTGGTCTAGAGTAGTCATCAGTGTCAGGGTTCCTGTGTGTGTATGTGAGTGTCGCATCTCATTTCAGCGAGGAGCCCGTGGAGCTTGGCACAGGTGGAGGAGCAGCAGAATCTTCAGTCTACGCTAGATTGACTGAAGATTCTACTGGTGTATGCTAGATGGTTGCATACACCAGTAGTCACTCTGGCCTCTCCTGTTGTGAACAGTTTTCTGAGAACGTTTCTGTGTCTACTAGAAGTCACCTGGTCTCTGTGTTTGTTCGATCCTAGGGGTTTTGTCACCTCATTCGAGAACTCACCAGTGAATACCTGCCTGCTCGCTCCGCCGATTCCACTGCCTCCACTCCACCCTTCGAGCTTCCAGCTCTCTTCCATTCCCACCTCGCATTTACCTTCGGAACCGCTGCACACCCTCTCTCAGGAACCTGGCATCTCACCCACGCCTCGAAAGACCCGCACCGAAGTAAGCCTGTTCCTGTTTCCCCTCCGATCACTCATTCTAAGCCCGTCATAACTAAGTTCTCGTTTCAGGCCAACCTGGTCGAGTGGTCCTCACCCTTCCGCTGATGTCCGGGAAATAGATTTTATTTTGTCCTGTTGTAAATAAATCACTCACTCATCCCTATCCAACGTGTGGTTACTGCATGTGGGTCCGTAAATTGAAACCCATCATGTCAATCAGTGGCCAAGCCTGAAACAAATATTGAAAGATGAAGAAATTCTTTTTGATATTTTTGCAATATTTAGCTAGCAGTTATGTGAAATGTACTTATATTTAATTGTAGCTCTAATTTTTTTATATGTGCAATGTTTTAGGCTTTATTAGTTACATTTATAGTGATTTTCTAAACTTCTCTTAAGAGTAATACTACTGTCTTAGTCCTGTCACGTTAACAAAGAAATTAGGATAATTGCAAAACTGTTCAGTGTTTACAATATAAGGCTTCAGTAGTTAATCTATACAAAGGCTGTTTTGCCTTAATTTTTTATTTTTTTGAAAAGTCTAAATGTTATATTGCACTAATAAAATATATATTTTTGCAGGCTTCAAGAGGATCAGCGTGTGAAGATCACTTTATAATGATTTGAAAAAGGTAGATTAATATGTTAGTGAAATTAAGCACATAAGAGTGATATAATGACAAACTGATGAACAAAAACAAAATGTTGTCCTGTTATTGTCATTGTACTTAAGGTTGCCATGGCTACAGAAATTGGAGGAGCATCCTTAGATGACACAATACAACCAGCTGTGCGATTCCTCATGTCCCATGAACTGGAAGTCCAGTTCAACCTTTTTGGCCAACATTGGAAACAAGCTCTTGGACCTGCGTCTCTTTGATGTTTTGTATGGTAAATATCAGTTTTTATTGTCAGAGTAACTTTTTTTTTTCACTTTTCTTTCTTAAACATATGTTAATTTATTTTGGTTGTTTTATGCTTTTGTTTGTTATTTTTAGTAATGTTTTTAGGTTAAAAATTGAGTCTTCAATTTTTGGTTTTATTTGAACAGTATTCTTTCACTGTTGTTAAGAACTTAAAAATTTGAAGGTAATATTGTTTGCATTTCAAACAATATTAAAATAACCACAAAACCACGATAGAACCTAGTAGTTGATTTATATAGATGGATATATTTTAAATTTACAGTAAGAATATAGTTTCTGTACATAATAATGATGACTCAAGAGTCCTTTTGATTATGGCATATCTCTGCAAGCATTTTTGCCCCATGAAGGGGGAGATGCAAATCTCATGAATGTTACATTGTGCTAAAATGAAACACTAATACAATTTCTACCTTTGCTTGTTATTTCAGGGGACTTAAAAGAAATTATCCATCTACAGAATCACACAAGCATACAGCAAAGACTCTCAAAGTGGTTTACTGGAGCCCGAGTGGAAGTGGAAATAGACTAGAGAGACTGCCAGTTCAAACTCAGGTTGGGGAGGTCTTTCAAGATGGACAGTTTCAGTAAAGTATGAGAGATTTCAAATTTAAGCATGCATATGGCATGTAGGTTATTTTAAAAATGTTTAACAAAAATGTATTGTGAAAGATCTATATAGGTGTGTATATTCACATTGTGTGTATCAATGTGAATATACGTGTATAAAGTTATATAGATAGTATTTAGATGTATACATTTATAGACCTGTAGGAAAATATGTAGGTGTCTTTATTTGTGTGCATCTATAGATATATATTTATAGATCTGTTTATAAGTTTGTTATAGTAAACTAGCTTCTGTTATTTTCAAAGATGTGGGGAATAATTGCAGATTTCTTTGTGGCACCATTCCCTGAGTATTAATGAAGTTCTAATAATTGCTGTAGTGAGGTAAAAAAATAACTCCTGACAATATTTTAAATTACTAAATAAAAGCCTTGAGCAAAATAAATTTTTCATCTCTTTTTTTTTTTTTTATTTGAACACGTTTTAAGCTAGACTTTGGATTGTTGATCAAGATTGCATATCTATGAATGTAATTCACATCCAGGTTAGATGAGAATTGTTCCTACAGGATTAAGGCATCTGGGTCCCACTGAAAACCCAGTCAGCACCCATTGAAATCAACCTGGGCAAACCCATGTGGGGCCACCATGGAAACCGTGGACAAACCCACTTGTTACCCATATTCTAGCCCAGTTCAGACCCAATTGGGACCCAGGTAAATATTCCTGACAGCACCCTAGTGGCCACAGATGAGCCTCATGTAAGTTAACCACATGGGCCCCACTGAAAACCCAGTCAGCACCCATTAAAATCTACTTGGGCAAACCCATGTGGGGCCACCATGGAAACCGTGGACAAACCCACTTGGTACCCGTATTCTAGCCCAGTTCAGACCAAATTGGGACCCACGTAAATATTCTTGACAGCACCCTAGTGGGCCACAGATGGGCCTCATGTGAGTTAACCACATGGGCCCCACTGAAAACCCAGTTAGCACCCATAAAAATTTACTTGGGAAAACCCATGTGGGGCCACCATGGAAACCGTGGACAAACCCACTTGGTACCCATATTCTAGCCCAGTTCAGACCCAATTGGGACCCACGTAAATATTCCTGACAGCACCCTAGTGGGCCACAGATGGGCCTCATGTGAGTTAACCACATGGGCCCCACTGAAAACCCAGTCAGCACCCATAAAAATTTACTTGGGCAAACCCATGTGGGGCCACCATGGAAACCGTGGACAAACCCACTTGGTACCGTATTCTAGCCCAGTTCAGACCCAATTGGGACCCACGTAAATATTCTTGACAGCACCCTAGTGGGCCACAGATGGGCCTCATGTGAGTTAACCATGTGGGACCCACTGAAAACCCAGTCAGCACCCATAAAAATTTACTTGGGCAAACCCATGTGGGGCCACCATGGAAACCGTGGACAAACCCTTTTGGGACCCATATTGCCTGCCCACTTATATCCCATATGGGGCCCACCTAGGTGTGCTGGCTGGGAAGTGGTTCCACTAAATTGAAGTGAACTCTTTTGTTTCCACGAATGCAAGGCAGGATTTTGAGATGCAGGATGTTTTACTCTTATACTGACCTGCAAAGAATCGTTCACCAGATGAAAATCTGTTTCAGTTCTTTTTTTAAAAAGTTTTCCACTATTTCATTCTTGTTCCACTTCCTGTGATGATGGAGATTTTTCATTGTTGTGGTTTCAAGACATGAGCCCACAGTCATGAGATCCGCCAGATATTACAATTAATTAAGACAATATTGGCAAAAGCACAATTTTAACAGAATTACTGCAGAATATACAAGATTTATATATATATAGCAATATTTGATTTTTTAAAAAAAGTCTAAGTGTAAAAATTAGGCAGACTACTGTCATAATAGATTTTCTTTTTGCATTATGAATCTGTTCTCAGATCATATGAAGCCAATCTGGAAAGGTGAACCTCAGGGCTCATTTTTAGGACTTCTCCTTTTTCTCTCAGAGTTTCTCATTCACTGCTCTGTCATTTCCAGCTAAATGCTGACATCAGTTTGATCCTTTATGTGTGAGAAAGCTGCCAGTTTAAACTATTAGGATTCATTTTAAACTATTGCTGTAAAGATGCACCTTTTGTTTTGTTACTTTTAACTATGGCAGAAAGCTGAATGTTTACAGAAAGAAAAGATTTAAAGATTTCAATTACTGTGAAAACTATTTTTCAATGTGAGCCAGAACAAAGTTTACTCTGAAACTGACTGACGTCATTTTATTAAGCTGCCATTTCTCTAACTGTCTGAATTAAAGGAGGCAAAGATCTCATACACACACACACACACACACACACACACACGCACACACACACACACACACACACACACACACACACACACCCCCACACACACACGCACACACACACACACCCTCACACCCCCACACACACACACACACACACACACCCTCACACCCCCACACACACACACACACACACACACACGCACACACACACCCTCACACCCCCACACCCCCACACACACACACACACACACACACACACACACACACACACACACACACACACACACATCTGCCCTCTAGGTGAAAACCACGTGATGTTTCCTGATGGATTCATCACTCGAAGTTTTTCTTTAGTGACATCTGGTGGTCAACAGTGTGATTAGCAGCTTCAGTCTGTAACTTTAAACAGCTGCATGATGATTGTCCACTTTGTAAAAGTTGGTGGAAACTTCAGTTTATTAATCACGTATCAAATCTTTTTATTTGTGTTTTGAACATGACATTGTAAAACATTTTTTTTATTTGTTTAAATAAAATAATTTTGATAAATAAATGATGTGATCTACCTGCTTGTGACAATCTAAGTTTTACTGGATGTGGGCAAAATTAATCTTTTACAAAATATGTTTTATACTTATTTTATTCCTTGCTTGTTGAGTATCCTGATGATTAGAGTTGCTACTTTAATACTGAAGCAGCTGTTACTATAGCGCCATCTGCTGGGAATAATAAACAAGCACAGATCTAAAAATAATTGATTAAACCTTTCTGTCACTTCTCGTCATTTGATTGACCTTGACCTGAACTAGTGTGGAATAAAACAGGTGCATCATAATCAGTGCACATCTGGGCTGCTCCACACTGCCCCCTACTGTTTTAACACCTGATTCACACTGAAAAGCTTTTATTTGAGGAACAAAATCAGCTGAAATCAACTTTAGATGACGATTAGATGAACTTCAGAGAGTTATCTTTGTCATTTACAGAGAGAAAGTGAAAACAGAATACAACCAATAAACATTTGATTATTGATTATTGATTTTATTAATGTTGGATTAAAGGTCTGTCAGTGCAACAATGAGTCAATAAATAATAAAATATGTATAAATAATGTAACGAGGTGATGTCACATTTTAATGACTCCCATGTTGTTACTGTTGAGACCAAATTTCAATACAAAATGTCTGCTAATAGAAAACAATTAGTGATTGTATTGTTTGTTTAGATTTCTGGTCGGAAACAGAAATCAAGTTTTTTCTGTTGTTAAACTCTTGATAAATTTATAATTGATGTAAAAATGCAGGTGAAAACCATAAAATACCATCTAATAACACTAAATATGACACAATGTTCATAAGTATTATTGCATTACTCCTATAATACTGGTAAAAAAAAAAAAGTCAACAAAATAGCTGCAAAATTTACCTTCAGTCATCAAAAAGAAAAAAATAAATACAGAACTATAGACCATCAGTCAGTAACCAGGTTCATAAATTAGCATTTTATTTACATTTTCTATCTGAACTTAAACCTCATTTTTAAACCTTATGGTTTTTCATTCTGTAACTTTTACAATAAAAATATGAATCTGTTCTGTGTTGATTATTTCAATCAATTATCCTCCCTCTGTATATAAGAAACTCTCATTTTTAATGTTTCTATCATCTTTTCTCAGGCTTGTCCAGTTTCCACCTGCATTATATTTCCATTCTCTACCAGCAGATACTCAGATTGGCTGAAAGCTTTTGCTTTTTTCTCCCGGGCCAGAAGCTTCTGCTTGGTTTCTTCAGTCTCAGCCATCCTTCGCTGTGACTCTGATGTGATGCATCCAGGTCTTCAGTTTGTTCTTCACTTCCTGCAGCGTTGCAGCTTCATCTCTGCAGTCCTGCTCCGTCAGCTGGAGCTTCCTCTGAAGCTCACAGTTTGTTTTCCGTAATTCTTCTCTCTCACCTGAAGTTAAAACACAAACAAGAAATTAGCAAAACAAAAACCCTGCAAAGATCTGTCTGGAAAAAAATCTTTATTCGATCTTCTGACGTTTGATTTTTAAGACAATCCAACACATTTACAGCTTTACATGAACCTGAGCTTTTCAAAATGCATTTAGGTTCATTAAGGTGTCAATTTAATTTTAACAAGAGGAAATGAACAGAAAAAATAAGAGACATGAAGCCCAATTATTTTAAATCAATGATTTAAAGCTTTCTGGATGAACAAACCAGTTTAATTAATGTGTCAGCTGAAATGCTTGAGAGTTCAGAAAACATTTAAAGCTTGACGGTTCATTATAAAAGGAGTATATAGCTGTTGCAGCAGCTCAGACATGTCAGCTCTCATTTGTTCTTTTCTAACATTTTTGGGTGACATATTGCTTGTCTTTACTACAGTTTCTCTGGTTCTGGAAGTTGAGCAGCTGGATGGATTTCTGCTCTTACTATTTTATGTTTGAATTGTTGCTCTGATGCTCATCCATGTCAACAGCAGCGTCTCCCACTCATCCAGCTGAAGTAGTTTTCTTTACAAAAGCAACTTTCAGACCAATTCTCTCCAGATGGATTCTTACATTCTGTCTCAGTTCGTCCCATTCCAAACTCATTTCTGGACCAGCATTTATGAAATTACTCACTTAGAAGACAAATGGTAAAACCAAGACAAAAATGTTTATTTACATCACAAAAATGTATGTTTTGCTCTTCCTACTACTGAGTTTGTAGTTACTTTGACTATTAACAAAAATTGACAAATAACAGAGACTTACTCTTGATCTTGTTGATGTAATTAAGAGTGATCATCCCAAACACCAAGTCCATGAAGACACTGAAGGAGAAGATGGAGAATCCCTGCAGACATGGCTGCCACCAGATCAGCTGCAGTTACAACACAACAGCATTTGATTACTGACAGTGATCTAGAAAAACAGCTGCTTTCAGTGGAGAGGCACAGATTACCTCCACACATGTGCATCAGAAGAATGGTGACCACTGTGTCCAGAGGGAGAGGTCCACTCAAAGTGGAGACTGCAGACGTGAAGAACAGTTCTTCTGAGCGATGAATCGCAGTCACGTCCTGAAAGAATAAACTCTTTAGTTTTCCAAAGTGTTTGTCACACCCTGAGTTATCAGTGTCACATCCTGTAACAAACGTAGTCAAAATGAAACTGAAACTGACTTTACCATAAATGCATCAATAACTACATCAATAAATGGGTTGATACTGATAACTTACTATTACAGGTTCTGTTTTAAAGTCTTCTTTCTGTTTTAAAACTACATTCATCTGCTGCTCTTTTAATTTCCTTCCCTGTTCTTCCACCTTTTTCATTGACTGCATTTCCAGTGGAAAATGAACCATCCCTGGATGTGCTGGTTTATCACCTGGAAAATAATCTAATATTGAAAAGGACAAAAACACGACAGCATTAAAAAGCAAACAGACAGAAAGCTGGATCATAAGGAAGAATCACTTACAGGTCCAAGAGGAAAAAGCCAAAACAGACGCGACAAACGAAACCATTTTATAAGCCATGATAATTACAGGAGCCAGAAACCTGCGGCATAGTTAAAGCACAGAAATCGATCTGATGGTCAAACACTTCATATCAGGAAAACAGCTAAAGTTAAAACAATTATATAGTTATAGAATGACTGAATGTTGACAAGAAATATCATGTTCCGTGAAAATACTGTAATAAACTACAATATTTTACCAAGCAACATAACTCATAAAAGCCTGCAACACTCACCTCTGTTACGTTATTGAAGCTTTGAGCCGATAACCTCACCCAGCTGATCAAAGTGCTGCCATCTGGACTTTACTCCCATCATGTAATAAACTGGATGTATGAGTGGCTTGTGAAGCTTTCAGTTATGTAATGAAATACATAATGTAGCTCAGACCTACAGGAATGCATGCAGTGCAGATTTCTTTTCCAGATATTGGATTTTAACTTGCAATAAATTTGTACTTTTCACATAAATTACACTGAAATATATTAAAAATGTTTATATTAGGCATGATTGTTTAGCTGTTTTGATGCTGCTTCCTGTTTTCCAACATTTGATTTTATAATGAAAAATATGGATTATGATGGACTCAACAGTTCCTGCTGTCAGATTTTTATTCTAGTTTTGAACTTTTTAAGGTCAGATGATCTGGGGATGAAGTTTCAATAATCTGTGAGTCCCAGGAGATTTACTAATATATTGATTTTTAGGTCATTCAATTAAAAAGGACAAAAGACAAGAACAAAAAGTCAACCAAAAATACAGTTTTGATCATTTTTATTATATTTTCCAGCCTGATCACACCGACCAATGTTTTTACTAAATAGTACGAATAGAGGAAAAAGTTTTGAAAAAATAACTGTTAAATGAATCTGAATTGACAGAAGGAAGGTGGTCAGACTTTTTGGTTTTGCAGAGAAAAAATAAAAATTAAGTTCCAACAGAAAAACATGAACATAAGGAGCATTATTCCCAAATCCATGTAGAGAACTGTTGCTGACTTGACTTAGAGTTGATGAATGATTGTAAAAATATATTTATGCATTAGAAAAAAACAATGTGGTCCTTTATACACAGTAGTTGGATTCAGATCAGGGTCATTTTAAAAATGTGACAACTATAATTAAAAATCTGACTTAAAAAAAACAGCTGTTAGAATAAAATTCTTACTCTTTTCTATAAATTACAGATTTCAAAATATTATGATAAAAACTGAAAACTTACTGAGAAACCACATTATTTTAATTTCCCCGTTACTGTTCATGATTTGTGCTCATAAATCTCTATGGGTTCCAGGCTCTTTTCTATGTTTAATATTTGTTTTTCACATAGTTTCTTCTGTTCATCCAGTTTCCACTGAGACTGTAAAAGCTTTTCTTTGTTCATTAACAACATCTCATGATCAGAATCTTTTCTCTGGGACATTAATTCCTCTACAGACTGAAGATATTTTCTGTTGTTCTTCCTTCAGCCTCAATTTGATTTAATTCTGCCATCAGTTGATGTTTCTGCTTCTCCAGTTCCTGTTTCACCTCCTTCAGGGGATTTTTCATCATAACTGGAAGTGAAAAGGAAAAAATATATTAACATAATGAAGCAGTTTGCAATTCCTAGACTAACCACAAAGAGAAAATCAAAGAACTCAAATATAACCATGCTAAAGATCTGAAAAAGCAAATGCTATCAGGCAGTAACAGGAGCCTCTGACAGTCTGTTTCACACTTTGTTTTCATTTCCAGTGTCTGAATGGAGAATATACAGACAAACTTCATCACCATAACGTACATTTCTCTATCAGTCGAAGAACAACGTGAAGAGTCATCATCACGTCAAACCAGAAACTTACGACTTCTGTAGCTACAGAGAGAAGAAACAACTGGGTTAAAGGAAACGACGTGAAACAAGACACAGTTTCAATATTTAACTTATAGAGCAATAATCTTAAAGGTCAATGAAATGGATGGAAAGTCATGTACATGTTGTTAGTAGTCATAACTCACCTTTGGATTTACATCGATGGAAAACTCGACCAGGAGTCGTTTTTATGAACAACAAGAACTTTTCAGCTGTTACAGTCAGAAAAGAGAAAATCACAGTATAAAACAAGTCACTGTTTTTTAATGGTTAGCTGTGAGAAAATACAGATGATAAGTTGTGATAACTTACCCCTGCTTTTCCACTGGAAGACAGAAAGAACCAGATTATTATAAACTGCAGTAACTTTATTCCAAGGCCAGAAAAGAAAAGCTGAAATGAATCCAGTCCTCTCCGTCTGAGCGGCCATTGTTCCTGGAGAGAAATCAAACCAAGGGCAAATATCAAACTAAAATCAATATTTTTATCAAAAACTGAGAGAATAAATACAAAATAACTGGTCAAAATCTTAATAGTTACAATCTTAAACAAGAAGCAGAAACAGTTTTAATCTAATGTGTATTAATTTATTGCAAAAATAACAAAAACTAAACCTCAGAAAAAGTTTAATCTAAAATATTAAGACATGCTGATGAGAAACTATTCTGTGGAAACATAGAGAGATCACATCACAATCTAAAGCGAAAGGAAAGGGAAAGATTAACCAGTGATAACAACGATAATTACCTTAGTAATTAATAATATTAAGTAAAATTAATGCCTTTTGAGTTAATTTCCAAAAGAAAATCGAACATTGGGAGAACATACCAGCTGCGTTCAGGATGAAGTCGGTTTCAATGTGCGACGTAATCCAGTCAAAGTCCTGCTACAAGATAAAGATAAGATAAAAAAGTCACTTTGTTCTGTTCAGTGTTTCATACATGATGTCAATGTTCTGTTACTGCTTTCCAACACTTTTTAAAAAATGATAGTATATTAACCACAAACATTTATTATCACCTTCGACGTTTCTTTTGACCTGAAACTTCCTGCTGGCAATAAAAGCTTTGATAAACCAGTTCTCCTGTTCCAGGTGTACAGACAGCAGGGGGCAGTGTGGAGCTGCTAAAACCTGCAGCCATTATGATCAAGAACTGTTCAATGATCACAACTGTTCAATGATCACAACTGTTCAATGATCACAAGCAAAGAATCAAAGTTCAGTCACAGAAAAAAGAAACAATAATTGAATCCCGTTATGAACATTGTGTGTAGCAACATGGAAAAACGACAAAGTGAAGCTTGAAGAGCAGATAATATTTAAATCTATAGAACCTGAGTATCTGTGTGTATTAATTAAATATTAAATTAAAGTTAATTGTACATTAATATGTCATTATTCTACCTGCTGCTTTGCTGCACTGAGTAACAATCCAAACAGGAAGAGGAAGTTCTGCTGCACATGATCAGGGTTCACATGTGAGACACGTTCAGTCAGCATCAAGCATCAGTCATGGAGGTCACAGCTCTCTGCTCACAGATCTGTGAGTACAGATACAGTCTATATATATTATCTATACTTTGAGTTTTTAATCTAAAGCTTCTTCTCATGTTTCTACAGTCATGAACGTTTTTGTCTTTCTGTTGATACAAACTGATCTGAGTTTCACGGATCAGAAACCTGGTGAGTCGGAAACTATTTTGTTTCATGCATTTATTTTGTGAAAAGTATTTTTATTTTATCAGATTTAATTCTAATTATTTTTAATCTGTTTACAAACAAATCCAGCAGCAATCTAAAATTATCACAAGTTAATAAAAATAAGTTTTCATTGTTATTTTCCATGGATTATATTAAAGTTGATCAATTTATTTCTGTATTTTATCTTTTCAGCTTTTCCTGTTGTCTCTCCAGACAGACTTCAGTTCTTTGAGTATGAGTCTGTCTTTGTAAGCTGTGAGGAAGACAAGAAAGTGAGGAGAAAACTTCACAAAATGAGTTCAGCAGATCATTCTGGCGCCTGCAGCGTCGCAGCTGCATCCTGCAGCATTCAGTTCGCTTTTTGAGACACAGCGGAGAATACTGGTGTGAAAACCATGAAGGGGAAAAGAGCCGGGCTCTCAACATCTCTATTACAGGTCTGAATGTTCACTGGTCTCAAGAAGCTTCTAAAATTTCCAAAAATCTTGTTCTGGTGTTTTTTTACCTAATGAGAAAAGCTTTGTTAAAATGCAAAGAGTTTGTTATGTGAACAAAAGAAGTTTCTACCTTTAATGTGACCTTTAACCTGCACATTGCAGCTCAGATCAGAATGAAGACGAGTAAAAATGTGTTTGCACAGGTTTAAACCGATACACTAATAATCCTCCTGTTCATTTTATTCAATTGAATGTTTTAAATTACAAAACAAGCCATTGTTTTGCAAAAACTCTTTAAATTTGTCTTTTTGTGGTGCCTTGGTCAGATATACTCAGATCTGGTCTTATTTATCATTTGTATTTTATTCTGGTGAAAATGTTCCTTAATTAATTTTGGATTGTTTGCTTGATGCTTCATGAAGATCTCAGGCATTTCAAAGTCACTACTTGCCTGATGTGATGTTCTGTGATGACGTCCATATTAATGCAGTAATTCCTTTTAAAATAATTGTTGCTTTTCTCTCTATAAATGTAATTTTACTATTAAGTTTTTCAAGTTGCAGGCATGAAAACCTAGTAATTTAAAAAGGTTGAGTGATCTTTCATGTGAACATTTTTAAACTATATAAAAATATATTTTGGCACAGAAACAGCAACATGTTGAAACTTTTCTCTTCCACCAGTCGGTCCAGTGATCCTGAATATTTCTGCTCGGCCGGCGAAGGAAGGATCTGACGTGACTCTCCGTTGTTTCAACAAGAACACAAAGAAGACACACATAAGTGATTTTTACAAAGATGGCGTCCATCTCACCACCCACTATGAAACCGACATGACCCTCAGAAAACGTCTCCAAGTCAGACGAAGGATTTTATAAATGCACCATTTCCCGAGCCGGAGAGTCTGCTGAAAGCTGGCTGGCTGTCACTTCAACAGAACAACAACAAGAAGAAGACGGTATATTTATGTTGGCTAAAGCAGTGAACTGTGTTTTTGTTCACTAAATGAATCAAGTTATAAAAATCACAGGCATCCAACACGTCTTCAGTTTATGTGCATCTGATTTTAAAGCCTAAATGTGTCTGAATTCACTGACATGATATCTTAAATCTACCTTTCAGGATCTAACAAAAAGACGAACCTCGTGAAAAATCTCCCGCTTATAATCATCATTTTGTTGTCCACCATTTTCACTGTGTTGCTCTGTGTGGTTGGACTGATTCTCTACAGGAAACGCTCAGGTCCGCTAACTCACCTCCTCGATTCTCTGCATTTTAATTACAGAGGACAGACTATCAGTTTCATTATTAACCTTTCTTAAAACTGACAATATAATCATTTTTCTAAATTATAAAGTTTTTTTTCTCTCTTTCTTTAATTGCAGACTCAAAAAATGAAATTGTCTCAGATCCGAAGGCTACAACTTATGCCTTTGTTAAGAAACCCGGGACGAGGAAAGGTGAGTGTTTTTTGTTTAGGTTTATAAAAGACATGACGTTCATTGTCTTTTTTTTTTTTGAACAGATGCAGACGCTGCGAACAAACCAGACAATATCACGTATGCTGCCATAGAGATAAAGAAGAAAGGTATTTGTATTGCCTGCGGTGCAGAAACCGTGACAGTAGTTCAGTTTTACACGCTAACTCTGAGAAGGATTATTTTCAGACAGATGTATCGATGGGAGTAATTTTATCTCACCATCAAACCACAGGCTGCAGCTCCACATGTAGCAAACAGACAAGCATAGATTCAACCTGACATTAAACAGAAAACTGTCTCCAACTGCTGCATCATTTCTGCACAAATACTAACAACAAAAACAAAAAGCTTCGACTCAATAGGATCAGAAATAATTGATGCCAAAAGCTGCTAAACTTTAGAAAAGAAAGCTTCACTAAAATCTTCAACTGGTTGCAGTTTTCTAGTAAATTTTCTGTTTTTTGTTCATCAGGGTCAAAGGTTACCTCAGCTGCCACCGACAGACGTTCTCCAGAGCAGGAGTCAGTCTACGCTTCAGTCGCCCTGAAAACTTAAATGACTTTTTTTATTGACTGTTTGGCTTTTTGAGTTCATGCTAGAAGAGTCACTGACATTTTTATCTCAAGTTCAAATGGACAAAAACAACAAAGCAAGAATAAACAGAACAATTTAATATACATTTATGTTGCTTATAGAAATTTAAAAAATGTTTTTAGGACTCATCGTCTTTCTCTTTCAGACTTTTGCTTGTTGTATTTTCTAGTTTTATGATGTTCTTGTTTCCTTTGTTGTCACATCTGTCTGGTTTTCAGAAGAGCAGCGACTGCTTTATAAATAAACTCACTGTGATGATCGTCACTTTATAGAAATATTAATATCTCCAGCGGTTCATGTATTCATTCTGAGTCAGACTGAGGTCAGTCTGCTGTCTGCAGTCAGAGAATGAATGAAAAACAGCTGAGCTAATCCAATCTAATGGTGTTAAACTAGCGCCACCTGCTGTCCAAACACCAAATGCTGCATCCACACACTGAAATTCATATTTGTACTTCAGGAGAAATTATTCAGTAAATTTTTACAAACTCAAACCAACAATTATAAATTATGTTTTTCTTCCAATGTGCTAATGGGCAACATGACGAGGTCATGGGTTCAATCCCCATACTGACCAAATGAAATCTAAAGTCTTTCACACAATAAACACTTCAAAATAAAAATGGCTCAAAAATAAAATCAACATTTCAAAATAAAATAAAAAACAACTGAAAAATGTACATGTTGATTCTGAAAAACGTTCCTAAAGTCTTCAGATCATAAACTGAGTTTTTCTTAAATTAATGTGAACTCAGCATGATGTGTGGACAGTTAGCTCACCTGGTCAGAAACGAGGTGCTAATGATGCCAAGGTTGTGGGTTCAATCTCCATACTGGTTAATTGAAAGATAAAAGCTTTCAGAAAATCAGCGATTCAAGTTTGCAGAAGGTTTTAAATGAAACCATTATGCTTACTGGTTTTGAAAAACATTAGAATACAAATATATATAGAGAGAGAAAGTTCATACATCACATAAGTCAAGGCCCGCTTGCTGCATCCAGCCTGCGAATGAATCATCTGTTGCTTTCTGGATGATATTTAATCTCTATTAGAATCAGCCACAGATTAAATGACACAAAAGAGTTTTGCTGCAGCAGTGAATATAAATTAACAGGCCTGCGGTGATGCAATGTGCTGCTGATAACCACTAGATGGCAGAAAAACTGCACCATAAGAAGCCAGCGACAGTAAATATACTGCTAATATTTAGTAGGATCAATATTTCATGTTCAGCCAGTAGGGGGCGACAAAACACCGGCTTCTCGTAGTCAGATAATTAGTAAAGGTCCAGTTAACTGTTGCATAAGTTCTAAATAAAGAATCTTTGAGAGTCCAATTAACAGACTTTCATACAGTTAGAGCACTGTGTAAAAAAATAAAATAATCCAAGCTGTTACAAGATGAAGACTGAGGTTATAAACAGACAGGAAGACTGTAGACGACCATGTAATAAACTGTTCATAGTTTGTTCACACAAATATTAAGTTCTTTTGCAGAACCATAACAGAACCTGAGTATCTGTGTGTATTAATTAAATATTAAATTAAAGTTAATTGTACATTAATATGTCATTATTTCTACCTGCTGCTTTGCTGCACTGAGTAACAATCCAAACAGGAAGAGGAAGTTCTGCTGCACATGATCTGGGTTCACATGTGAGACACGTTCAGTCAGCATCAAGCATCAGTCATGGAGGTCACAGCTCTCTGCTCACAGATCTGTGAGTACAGATACAGTCTATATATTATCTATACTTTGAGTTTTTAATCTAAAGCTTCTCCTCATGTTTCTACAGTCATGAACGTTTTTGTCTTTCTGTTGATACAAACTGATCTGAGTTTCACGGATCAGAAAACCTGGTGAGTTGGAAACTATTTTGTTACATGCATTTATTTTTGAATTGTTTTTTTTTTTATTAGATTTAATTCTAATTATTTTTAATCTGTTTACAAACAAATCCAGCAGCAATCTAAAATTATCACAAGTTAAAAAAATAAGTTTTCATTGTTATTTTCCATGGATTTATATTGAAGTTGATCAATTCATTTCTGTTTTTTATCTTTGCAGCTTTTCCTGTTGTCTCTCCAGACAGACTTCAGTTCTTTGAGTACGAGTCTGTCTTTGTAAGCTGTGAGGAAGACGAGAAAGTGAGGAGAAAACTTCACAAAATGAGTTCAGCAGATCATTCTGGCGCCTGCAGCGTCGCAGCTGCATCCTGCAGCATTCAGTTCGCTTTTGAGAGACACAGCGGAGAATACTGGTGTGAAAACCATGAAGGGGAAAAGAGCCGGGCTCTCAACATCTGTTACAGGTCTGAACTCACAATGACGTATTAAAAAGTTTTTCTTTAAATTAACTAAAATAATGTCTTTTAGAAAATATGCAAATGTAAAATTCTAAGGTTAATTTACAGAACAAAATTATATCAAGATAAATCCTTTCAGAATATTTCCCCCTTGAATCTTTATAAGTGAATAATAAACTAAGTAAAATCTGATAAAACTGAAAAAATATAAAATAAGTAAATGGATGTACAAGAGTCATATTTGTTTTTTATGTCATGCAAACCAGGCATTTTAAAATGTTGTAACTTTTCATATCTACTGAAAATAAACATGTAGATTTTGAATTTGTTATAAATCCAGCAGAAATCGTCGCGTAACATTTGAAACTTCTTCTCCTGTCGCTCAGGCGGATCCGTCATCCTGAATGTTTCTGCTCAACCTGTGAAGGAAGGATCTGCTGTGACTCTTCAGTGCATTATGAAGGATTCAGAAAAAAACACACTTCAGTGATTTCTACAAAGATGGCGTCCATATTGGAACTCACTATGAAACCGATCTGACCTTCAACAAGGTCACCAAGTCAGACGAAGGACTCTATAAATGCACCATTTCCAACTCAGGAGAGTCTGCTGAAAGCTGGCTGGCTGTTGTCAGTCCAATAGGAGGTACGTTTGATACCAAAGTTAAAATAATTCTTCAAATAGAAGAAAATATTCTTTAATCTTTAGGATACAATGGAGGAGATTTGGTCTAAAAGCAAAAGGTTTATAAAGTCTAAGCTCAGATGCAGATTTATTTTCTCAGAGAATCTTTGAAAAGTTTAGAGCAGAAAAATAGGTTTCAAAGTTCAGCCTTGTGCAAACCTGCAGAGCATGGAAACTGAAACGTTTGGGTGTCTGCATGTCTCTCACTGTCCACTGAGTTTTACGTCTCATTTTCAGGATCTAATGAAGAGACGCAGCCTTTGACTAACATGCTGATTATCATTTTGTTGTCCGTGGTTTTTGCTCTGCTCTTCTGGGTCATTGGACTGATTCTCTACAAGAAACACAGAGGTACCGTTAACTCCTTTAAATGTTCTCTCTGCAACATGTGCAACATGAGTTTGATCATTTATCTTTGTTTTAGTTGAGGAAAAAACCCTAACCCTAAACGGGAATGTCAAAATTCAACCTGATTCTTTTAGGGCTTTTTAGTGGAAAATTCTAATTATATTTTGAAAATTATATCTGAAATTATATCTACAGACTCAAATATATACATATTTGGTCAAAAGTCTCTGCAAGCACCTAAACAACTTTTTGCATAATTTAGGTAAAATATTTTTCTTTTTTTCTAACAATATTAATAAAACAACAACTGTACAGCAGGTATCATCAAATCAAACCAAATCAAACCAAATATGAATATTAAATTCACCCAGAGCGAGGCAGAGTAAACAAAACTTTGCTCAGATAAAAGTAGCAATACTTAAAATATAGACATCTAAAAACTTACTTAAGTAAAAAAAGTATTTAGTAAAAAGTCTACTCAAGTTTTAACTGATTAAATCTAATTAAATATTTTAAAATTACATAATCATACTGAATAAAATGTTAGAGTAAGTGGGAATTTTGGTATATTAAGGACCAAAATTATGGTAATTCATGCAAGTTACCAAGAAAATTAAAAAATCAGGCAAAATAAATATTTTCAAAATCAGTTTCTTTCAATATAAACTTTAACAAAAACTGCAGGTGTGTTTCTGTGTCTGGTGAATTTTTAGTTGAAACATGTTTGTTTTTCATTCAGTGGGAAGAAAATCAATAAATTTTCCTCAAGTAAGTGAAAAGATACGACTCAAGTAAAAATAGAAAGTACAGTTTACTAAAAATACATTTTTTTAAAAAGTTACTCAAATTAATGTAACTGTGTAAATTCCCAACTCTGGCTTCGCTTCACCAGACTCCAGTAAACGGATCATTAATGCGACTCTGAGAACTGAACTGAGGAAGTGATTCAGTCATTTAACTGACCAGAACTTTACTGGTCAGTTAAAGTTCTGACCAGTAAACTGGTCAGAACTTTAAAGTTCTGATAAATTACCAGAACTTTACTGGTCATTTACCAGAACTTTCACACAGAAACGAATGTAAAAGTTGCTGTCGACTCTCAAATGACCAACATCCAGACAGACCAATCATCTGCAGTGGATTACATTTTTTTTTTCTGTTTCATTTTTGCAGCCTTGAGAAATGAAATTGTCTCAGATCCAAATGATTCAACATATGCTTTGGTGAACAAGCCTGGGAAGAGGAAAGGTAGATGTTTGTTTCTGTCACACATTATTGTTGAAAACAGCAGAAGTCATTTTTAGTGCTTGGATGTTTTTCACCAGGTGACTCTACAAATAAACCGGATGATGTCACGTACGCCGCCGTTGAGATAAAGAAGAAAGGTATTATTACCATGATGACTCATCTGTCCTCTGTGGCGCAGACTCCGTGACATTAGCTCAGTTTTACACTCCAACTATTTTCAGACAGGCAGACGTATCTGTCAGTTAAGAAACACGTAGTGAAACCACCGGGCGCAGCGAGGGGCCCCTCAGCTCGCTCCTTTACACAACAATAGAAATCACACGGAAATAAAACACTGATCTAATTCTGCATCCACGCCTTCACAAAAACACATCTCCTAAAAACACACTGACAGCTTTAACTGCATGGAGTCTGAAATAACTGGTGCTAACAGCTGCAGAAAAATTGAAACTTAAACTGACTGTGGTTTTCAAATGATTGTTATTTTTTTCGTCCATCAGGGTCAAAGGTTTCCAGAGCGACCGCTGCCCAGCGTTCATCAGAGCAGGAGTCGGTCTATTCGTCCATCGCCCTGAAAAGAGGAGAGTTAAATTAGTCATGATACGTCAGCAAAGTCTGTTTCTGTCCCGTTAAGCAAAGCTGAAAGCTTCAGTCACTAACTGGTTGAAATTGACAAAGTGATGATAAATATGACACTGAAAACTTTAACAGTACGAATATCATTATAGATCAAATGAAATGTGGAGTTCATGTCATCTGTTCATGTGTAGTCATTGTGTCTTTTTATTCTGTTGTGTTTTTATGCATCTGTTTGTGTTTTCATAAGAGCAAAGGAATATTTTCAAAAATCAGTGTGTGCATCACAGTGATGGTCTGTGCATTAAAGCAGCTCAGGTATTCTTAGCTTACATGTGTCTAAAGTGGGATTTACTGACACTTCTTGACCTTTAATGATCCATCATTGAACCACTGCAGGCTCCTCTCTCCAGACTTACCTGAGAAGGACTTTAGGTGTGTTTCAAAAGACCAGAATATATGACACTGGGCTGTAAGTTGACAGCCTGACAGCAGAACCTCCAGTTTAATGCAATTTGTGGTTCCTTAAATAAATGATTTCTGCCAGTTGACACAAAAATTCAACTTAATTTGTTGTGTCGTCTTATATAGAATCAGTTACATTTTCTGCCTGAAATAGTTTTCAGGTGATGTTTTTGTGACTTGGCAACAGTAAAATTCAGTTTTAGTGAAATAATTTCTTACACAACTTTGAACACAAGTGTCTTTTTGATGAGTGAAGCTTGTCAGAGACATTTTCAATGTCAAAAAGTCATATGCTGACAATATTTTATCACATATTATCCTAAATGTCCATCTTTGTTATAACATCCAAAAACTCCCCTTACTACAGAAATGCAACTCCATTTTTTGGCAACATCTTGCCTTATTAGTGGCCGTGGAAACAACAGATTATTTTCTGTGAATTAAATCAGAGATGAATTATCAGTTTTTATTGTTTTTGTTTTGTATTTAAAGTTGATGCTATAGTGTTATGATTTAAAGGGGGTAAAAATCCTATTGAATATAAAAATTTGTCATGAGCTCCACATTAGCCACATGTGGCTAATGTTGAGGCTAATTAGCCTCAAACATTGTATAAATGCTGGAGGCCCCTGTGCTGCAGTACTCACTAACGGCCACTAGATGGGATGAAAGACGCTGGACTGAGAAAACGAAAGTTTCTGCAGGATTCTCCTCCTTCCTGCCCACATGAGCGACAAAGATCTTTGTTTGGCTGTATTGGTCAAGGATGTTTGCACAAAAATATATTATCTTAAGAGGAAGAAGTAAAAAAATCAACAGTATGTATATGTATGTAAATAGCCAACAGACTGAACACTGAGAAAAAGTATCAATTAAAAATTGTGTGAAGGGAAAATCTCCCGGCGTGTGAAAACAGATTATTTAGGAAATCTATTGACTGAGGGAAAGAAAGATACACAACTTTTAATACAAACTGGTTAGTTCACATACAACAGTGACCAAATGTTAGTGCAAATGTATTTGTTATGAAAACCTGTCAAATTCACATGATACTTATTAACTTTAAGCAGAAACAGAGTACCTAGTGACAAAACCTATATGATAGATTCCCCATCTGATTGTGACAAATCAGTCTTGCATCTCTATTCTTATTCAATGCTTTTAATTTCTCTCTTGAGGAAGAAACTGTTAAGTTTTCAAAAAGAATCAGGAACTTTGAACTGTAACAGTGAAACTAAAACACTGACAGAAACTGAAAAGTGAACTTTGTTGTTCGCCTTTATTAGAAAACCTATGAGTTTCAGATAAGAAACAAATAAAGTCGACAAATTCTAGCAAAGATTGCAGAAGGTTTTTCCTTTTAATTTTGACGAAGAAACTAACTTTGGTCAGTGGAAGTTAAACAAATCACACATGAAATGAGAAGTCATATTGTACCAAGTTTATTATAAAGTCACCAAATGTGTGTGATATACAAACCAATATTAATTTTTCTTGTGGTTTATTAAATAATGTTTCTTTCATCCTGTGTTTTCCGAGGTCTTGACCTCAAATTTGCTCTCAGTGCAGCTTCACTGGGAGTTTCTCTTATCGTCTTTCTCATTCGCTGTGCAGGTATCCCAGAAATGCAACTTGGATAATAAGCAAACTGATAAAGTTTTAAAACTGAAATTTCTTATGTAATAAAAAATGTCTTATTCAGTTACTTCAAGATGCTTGAAGTAACACTTTTTAAAGTCAAAGTTGGAAAGAATGTTCCAGTTTTACTGTTACAGAGGTAAATATATTTTTGAGTGGAATCATGTTATATTTATATTATACAAACAAAATATATATTATACAAGCATCATAATTATATTGTTAATGGCTGTATGACATTTTAATCAACAAAATTGGGCTGATTGATGATTTTAGCAGAGCAAAATAAAAAGACGAAAAAAGAGAAAAAGAAAGAATATCAATGAGAAATTTAGCAAACTAAAACAAACATTGTGGGTTGAGTTAAACCTTATCTGTCTTTCTATCTGTATCCTCAACTGCCAATTGCAACGACTCATCCCTGATAGAAACTGAAAGAAAAAGAAAACGCTGGTTTATTTAAATCTGACAGAAGAGCAAAAAGAAAGCAGCTTTTGCTCCTTTCACTGAATTTGATCCGATTGCAATGGAAACCTCAGTGGGAATCTTTGTTGCATTTCTTGGTCTTGCAGCCTCAACAGGTAAATCTTTATGATTCTAAAACAGTTGAGTTTAAAGATAATAGTTTAGCTTTCACTTATGTCAGAGTGAGCAAATCTCTGAGCAACAATAATAGACCCAGTTCTAAACAACCACTGACTAAAATGGGCTTGTAGTTTTAGTTTCCAGATAATTTCAGATAAGAACAAGTTTTAGAGACTTTTAACAATAATCGTAGCAAAAACGAGCAGGCATGAAACGTTTTGATGGGGAACCTCAGACAGAGGAAGTGAGGCGAGCCGCCCAACAAGAGGCAACGTTCCTGTCTGGATCCCAGACAGAAACTCTGGTTTCTGCTGCTGCACATCCTGTCTGCATTTCCATCACTCATCATCACAGAGAACATGGATTTCTATAATTCTCAGGACAATCACCAAACTGTGTTTCAAAATTGTACAACAAAAGAAACGTTCCCATACTTACAGCTTCCTTTTCTTTATTGAAAAACAATCTGAATGCATGTAAAAAAATCATTTTTTCTGCTCCAGTTCAATCTGCACCAGCTCAAGAATATTTCAGCCAACATTATAAAGACGCTCAAAGACAAGAAAATGAAACGCAGTCAGACGCCATGCTGACTTCCCGTAACACCACAACAGGTGATGCTCACGGTTTTTGTTCCAGATGATGTTATAATAATCACGCTACACGTGTTCTGTGCTACACTTAAGTTGAATGCATAACAAATTCAGTTTTGTGTTTATGTGAATTTTTCCTCTTTTTCTCAGGATCAAACATTTCTCGTGGGCAACTGATCGGCATCGTTGTCGGCGTCGTTGTTGCTGCGCTCATAGTCACCGTTTCTTGTGCTGTTATGGCAGGTATGTCTGAAATCCAAAAAACAACATACATGTATTTTTTACTGGTAAAATATTAACTATATCCAATAGAGGAAAAAAGGGACAACATAGCAAGTTAATACTGAATTCAAGCTAAACCTCATTTAAAGACCTAAATAAATGTTTTAGAAAGAAACTTTAAGAAAGATGAATGTTTTTGAAAGAACATTATTTTTTGATAATGCATGTTCGTTTATTTTTCAGGTCTCAGTAATTCTTGGGCAACATTTTTTCAGTGTTTTTGTAGCTGCTGTCAATTATGCCTTGAAATAGCAGAAGCAGTCGACTGTGCGCCGCTGGATTGTGACGCGATGCTGGATTGTGCTTGTGACGCGATGCGACGCGACGCTTTGAGTTTCTCCAGGGAGCCGCTGTGATGCACCCAGCCAGCCAAAATAAAACTTATGGAGTATTTTAATGTAATGTACATATCTTGTTTTGTTCAAATGTTTTCAGATTTTAGAGAGACTGTGTTGGATGATGAAGCTCCTGGTGTTTCTGGGTCATGACCTGATGCCATGTCTGGATATGGTTCCTAGATGTAATATTTAGTTTTTCATTCATTCAGACACATTTACCTAACATGTATTTGAACTCAATACTTCTCTTTTTATTGGAACATATCACTAATCCAATGCATCCTGGAAGCTCATCCAAACAAAAGAGGCTTAAAATATCTGAATGCAGGAAAAGCTGTTGGACCTCACCTTTGTTTAAGTGGTTTTGGACTTTGTTTAAGATCCTTTTATCATTATTTTTGTTGTTTTGTTTCTTCTCTAGTTGGCATTTGAGCAGCCATTATATTCTCCTGTGTTATTTGTTTGTTAGGTCAGTTGGGCTGTTAAATATTCTTCACTGCAAGAACTAAATGTGTTTTGGTGAACTGTAATCTTTGAGAGATTTATTTAGTTGAGACAATTATGTTGAATGACATTTAGTGGTTAAATAAATGTATGATATAAAAATATTATACTTATGAACGATGCTTGCTTTGTTTCTGTAAATATTTGATCATCTTCTTGTAATTGTTCATAAATAGTATATTTCTTCATTAATTTGGTTTATATTTATTGTCATTTATTTTCCATGTATATATTTCTATTAAAAATTAATTTTAATAGTATTTATCTCAATAAATTATGTACTAATACTGTTGAAAATTGTAGCTGAAATCCATTTGAAAAAATGTTTATATGGCACATGCATCAAAATTCATATTTAATTGTGATAAAACTTTTCTATAATGTTTTCATATTCAGGACGGCTGTAATATATCAGCTCCTCCAGTCAAATTGACCTTATTTTCAAAATAAAGTCTGTAAAAGGTGATTGGTTTGTGCTGCGGCTCTCGTAGCTTAATGTGACTCTCAGATGCAGAAGCAAGCAGAAAATTATGTTTATTATAATAAATACAACTCCAAACAAACTAGTCTCATCTTTTGGTCCATTCAGGAGATGCATCAAGTCGTACATATTTGGAAACATGAACGACGCAAAAAAAAAGAGATAATAATAATCTGACGTCACAAAACATCAGAATTGAGCAGAAAGGCCTGCAGCTTGACGCAGCCTTTCTGCGCCCCAGTGGTCCTGAGAACGACAGCATCTCTGTGGACCATGTTTAAAGCTCACAGCACAGATATAATACAGACTTCAGAGTTTTGATGTGGTCCATCAGAGCAGGTTGACTTAATTCAGCTTTTGCTTTCAGATGAGTGGATTTGACCATGTGATGGGAGAAGTGGGCTACATATTGCTAACACTGAAACAGGAAGTTGTGGTTGCAGTGACAACATTGGTGCAGTCAGTACTCAGACCACCGTTCAGTCAGCATGGAGGTCACAACACTCTGCGCTTTTTTTGGTAAGTTAAACAGTTTTGTGAAAAGGATCTTGACTTGTGGTGCATAGAAGTAAATTCTAGTTACATATTAGTTGTTGAGGGAATTTCTTCCCAGCCCTTCATTCACAGGCTGTTTCTTTTTGCAGTTTCTTTTCAGGTCCTTCCCAACAGATCGCAGTTCTTCCGGTACGAATCTGCCGCCTTCAGCCTGAGCTGCGACCTGCAGGAAGACGCTGCTGCATGGACAATAAAAAGGAACACGTCCAAACAAATCAATTCACTTTGTCCTGCATACACTGCTGGAAGGAACGACTCTGCATGCCTTTTAACTGAGCTTTATGAAATGGACTCTGGAGTGTACTGGTGTGAATCAGAGGCTGGGAAGATCAGCAACACCATCAACATCACTGTTACTGGTAAAATATTAACTAAACACTCTTTATTGTCTTGTTGTTGATAAATATTTGGATCAGTTTGGGAGAAGAAATGTTTCACCTCCGATTCTTGTAGAGGAATCCACAAATGAGAGTTTTTTTTATTTAGACGGTGAGATCCTCCTGGAGATCCCAGCTCTTCCAGTGATGGAAGGAGACGATGTGGTTCTGCGATGTAGAGAGGGGAACATTATCTGGAAATATTTCATCTGCGTTTTATAAAGACGAGCTTCTCATTGGGGAAAGCGTGAGAGGAAGCATAACTCTACAGAGGGTTTCTAAATCCGACCAAGGACTCTACAAGTGCCACGTATCTGGAGTTGGAGAATCACCAGACAGTTTTCTGACTGTCAGAGGTTAGTGACTGAGCTGAGGAATGGAAATAATCTATTGACCACAGCAACATATTAAGAAGAAAATGTTGAGGATGATAATTATACCCAACCAGGAAGAAACATGAAAAGGTTGACATGAACTTTCTACCTTTGAACTGATTCTAGATATAAATGGTTCTTCCAGTTTGACCTTAAGATGCTTCAGCAGGTCAGTGTAGGAGATATTAACATCTGTCATCCAGATGTTTTCCAGTGCAGAGAGTTAAAGTCTGCAGCTCCCGATCAACAGATTTAAAGAATTTAAGTTTCTGTATATAAAATCGTTCCACTTTGGTCCAGATTGTTGAATTTCAGTTTATTTTTGCTCTATAATGAGTAACACATAACGCTGGTCAATGAACAATGGCAGGCAGCTTAAAGCAAGTTAATTCTCCATGCTTCAAATTGCCCAGTTATTGTTGTCACTCACTGTTATTTCTCACTGAAAGTGTTGACTGTTGTCGCAGAAACTTTGCTGTTCTACTTTATTGCTAACCTGTGGTTGTCTGCTCTTACGCAGGATTTCCTGAATCGCCGCCGTCACTACCTGGAAACATTGCACTTCTTGTGATGGTCACTGGAGTTTCATTATTTCTAGTGATGTTGCTCTGTCTATGGAGAAACCATCCCGGTCAGACACGACTTACTTTTACTGAAACATGAATATTATCAATGTCAGGCTGGATGCAACATCATTAAATTACTCATTACATTTCAAGCTGGAACTAAATATGGTTAAAATCTAATTTGTTCTGTTATACAGACAATTATGACTCTTCTGTTGTGATTTATAGTGGAGAAATCAACAGACAAACACAGAGAGCAACAGGTAAACTTGAACACACTCAGAATGTGAGGGACTTTGTTTTTGTTTTGCTCTTTCAGATTTTTATTCAAAACCCAAATAGTTTAAAGAAAATAAGATGTTTTTGAGTCGATCTAAAGTCAAAGCTACATTTACACAAGAAAATGAAACAAAATGTTAAAAATGAGTGTTGTTTCAGATGATCTCCAGAGGGGGCGCCACTCTGCACTGGTCACTGTGGTCGTGTACAGACCGGCCCACGGACCGGCCCTGAAACCGGCCCTGAAACCGGCCAGAGTTTGGACTTATAAAGCCTACAGAGAATACAGGAAGAAACAGCAAATATTTTCATCTTTACATAATAAAAGTGCGACTCTCTCACCTGCCAACGACTATAATTAATACAAAAGTTTAAAGTTATTAGCCGTTTGTTTCAAGTTTGGACACTTTTGGTGGAATAACTACCATGTTTGTTTATATGTACAAGAAACTGTCAACTGAATCAATAACATCCTTAATCTAGAGATCAATATTTTTATTGAAAAGTTGTAAATATTGTATGTTTTTATTGTGAAACTGAGTTTCTGTTCTGGGCTAAATAACACAACTATATCAACATAAATATGAATTCACAGCACAATCCGCTATGGTCATAATCCATCTTCTATCTAGTTCTTTGTGCTGCTTAGCTGACCTGAAAGTTTCCTTAATTATTGACTCGTTAATGTCTGTATTCATGCAGTAATAGCTGCCAGGTAGGAAATATTGAATCAGAACCAGTGGTCCCCAGTGGTCACCAGAGGTCACAGTGGACACCAGTGGACACAGTGGACACCAGTGGTCACCAGTGGTCACCAGTGGTCACCAGTGGACACCAGTGGTCACCAGTGGACACCAGTGGACACCAGTGGTCACCAGTGGACACCAGTGGTCACCACATTGTTTTTTTTGCAGAGTTGTTTCTCACCTGTGATGATCTGATGCAGGACGCTGAGTCAGCAGTCTGGAAACACTGAACTTCCTGTTGTCATCATAAGTGCTTCATTTTTTTTAGTGACTCAGGCTGTTGAGGAACCACCAAGGTGTTCCGGCCATGACATTATTCTGCAACACAGCCGTCAGTAACTTATTTATTTCCTGATTAACCCATTCTAATTGCATATGTAAAGCTAACACTTTGTGCTGCAGAAAGATGTGAATACATTAAAGATTAAAAAAAGAGTGAAATGTTTTCTCTTCTGTTCATCACTTCTGATGTGACTGGTTCTGTGGTTGCTCAGACCAACAGGATGTTCTGTAGAATCGTCTTTCTTTCGAGGTTGGAAGAAACAAACAGTTTGATGTTCTGCACTGATAAACAGAAAATGCCGCAGACTCACCGTTAGCGAAGCTTCAGGACCACAGCCGTGAAAATCCAAGAGCATTCTAGCACCACTCTAAAATCTTGCATAACCATCTATTAGTTTGCACAAAAATTTACTGTAATACTTGTAAATAAGTGCAGTGGAGACCATCTTTGCAGGCTCTTTATTTCTGCCTTTGCAGGTTCAGCCAGTCAACACTGAGGAAAATAAATGCAGGTCTTTGATTGGTTGCTTGTTAAATTCTGCATTGCATTGTTTCAAATGTCAGATGAAGCTGGAATACATTTTTATTTGAAAATAAATTAATCTCGTTGTGGCATGAAACACAACAAAACATTTTCAATTAAGCTTAAGTAAAGTAATCCAAACAAGTTTTGTGTCTTTCAGATAACATAAGAAACCAAATATTGTGCAAAATAATTACATTTAGTCTGTTTCTGATAACTTTGTTTGGCTTAAATGTATACAACCAAAGAAACTCAATATATCATTATAAATAGCAGTTTCAGGGTTGTCATTAGCTAACTGGTGAAGTTCAGTTCATCTAAAATAAATATGTAGTTTTATGAATCTTCTTCATGGATTTCTTCTTCCTCTGCCGGTGCTGAAACTTCCTCAGAGGTTTTAGATTCTGCAGAAGGAAAAATGATGTTGATTCACTGACTTGGTCATTTACAACTCAATCTAGTGTAAAGGTTGAACAAACCTGAGAGAATTGTCCTAATGCAGGAACAGATCTGGTTCACATATTCGTTCCTCAGAACCTTCACGTCTCTTTGAAGCTCCTCCGTCCACTTCTGCTCCTCCGCGATTATTTTTTCAAACTGTAATGAAGTGAGACATTTCACTGATGATCCTGATGAAAGCATAAAGCCCAGGTGTGTGCAGGATTCATGTCTGACCTCGTGTTTGTATGTCTCCTTCAGCTCATCCAGCTGAGCCTGCAGCTGCTGGTTCTGTTCGGTCAGAACCTCAGACTGGGCCTGAGCGTCTCGCAGCTGCACAGCAAAACATAAAAACACAAAACAAGAATGGAAAAATATTAATGCAAGTCACAGAATCTCTTTTCAATATCACTTATCAGAATAAATCAGTTTTATTCATGGGCTATATCTATTCTTATTACTATGTAATAAGAATAGCTCCCTCTAGCGGCCACACTGGACATGTCATGCTGAGTGAGATAAAAACTTTATGAAAAAAGTATTATTCCTTCTTTAAGGCAACAATTACCAGGCATTTCTTGATTAGCTGGTGAATAAATACTTTTTGGCTCATATTTCTTTGGGAGAAAATGTGCCTTTGAAATAAAAACAATGTTAAATGTGATGAAATGCTGAAGCTCATAATTTGTTAGGATCTTAGTGGAGATTGAATTAAATATGAAACATGTATTGTCAACAGAATATAAAGACATAAACATGTTTTGCCTCTTTGCGGAGCTCCGTGATCTCTGACGTCAAGTTCTCCAGTTCTGGCTCCTCAACGGCTGCAGATTGTTCAGGATTCTGTGTTTTCTGCTGCGATCAGACAAAGAAATGGATGTTGAATCAGGATTTCAGCACAAAAATAACTTTTCCTAATAGAATTTCACAAATTGATACCTCAAAAGCAACATTTTTATATAATTATAAACCAGGAAAAGAGTTATTTATTTTAGTTTTGTTCCCTGTGCCTGGCTGAAGTTTCCTGCCCATGAATCTTGACTCTGTTTCTCATTTTAATAAAACTTTATCTCTTTTATTCTTTAGACTTAAACACTGACTCTGAACTGTTCTCTTTAAATATGTTTCTCTCCTAGACAGGAGAAACTGCAGCAATTAACTTTTGTCTTTTCTTCTGCAGGAGGTCAAATGAGAGTTTTTTCCTCTCCACTCTCGCCACATGCATGCTCAATATCAGGCTTTGCAGCAAAACTAATTATTGCCTGCTGTTGCTCATCTAGAATAATGACTCCATCCAACCTGCTGTGTTACATCATGTAAGACATTATGTGAATATCAAACTCATGTTGACTGTTTAGACCAGTCGATGGAAGTGACAAGTTTTATTGTGAATTTGGTGCCATATAAATATGCTCTTATAACTGAAACATGATGTAGCAAAAAGTTTTTTACCTTCACTGTGGAAATAAAACACTTTAACACTTTATCAATAAATCTGAAACTGGACTCATGCAGCTCTGATAAATCATTTTCATTTTGAGTTTCAGGCACGTAGAGATTATGAATGTTTATTCTAGAAGCTATAAATAGAGGTTGCACCTGGTCTTTATGGTTTTCCAGCTCCTTCATCAACACCTGCTGGGATTCTTCTGTCTTCTTCATCGTCTCATGGAGAATTTCAACCTTTTTTGAAAAGCTCTCCAGCTAAGAGAACAAAAAATGGAGGTAAGATACTTTCAGAAAACATCCAACTTAGACGTTCACAAATTCCTCCCATTAGCAGCTGAATCTCTAGATTACAAACTTTGCTTGTCTGCAACAACTCGATGCCTTTAACCGGGACTCCTAACATAGATTTCTTTTTCTCCACCAATTGGAAACACAGACTGAAGTTTTCAAACACTCACAAAATGTCCTTGAGTTTGGTGAAAACAGATAAACCTTTTGTGTTTTGGTGTCCAGCTCTGCTTTCAGCTCCTGCAGGTGTTTTTCAGCCTCCTCTCTCTTCGTCTGTTCAGTCTTCAGCTGCTGCAGGACTTCAGCTCTGACTGCAGAACGGAAACAACAGATGTTCACTTTCTGTCAGTCTTTGCACTGATCAGAATCAGTGAAGTGAACAATGTGACTTTTACCTGCTTCACGTCTTCTTTCTCAGCTTCAGTCGGCTTTTCCTCCAACTCGGCTTCACGCTTGGATTCTTGTAGCTGCACCGGAAACAGGATGTTGGATCCTTATAATTAAAGCTTAATTTCATGCTGTATGGGGCATTTTAAGAGCCATTTAGACAAAGAACAACAGAAGGAAAAGTACCAACCAAGCTCTGCTGCTTGTCGTAGTCCTCAGTCATTTCCTTCAGTTTCTGAGTGATCTCATTCACTTCCTCATCTTTCTGCCAAACGTTCCTGTCAGTCAACTGAGGCAAACAGAAAGAGAAGATGTTGAGTTGTTAGGCTGTGTTCGCACAAAAAACATATATCCAAACCAAACAAACTATACTTCTGCTACTTTAAAAAGATAAATGTCCCTTTTAAGATTGATTTTGTTTTGGCTCTTTGGTTAAACTGTTTCACATCATTGCTTCATCATGAAATGGAGGAAACTCGGGACAGAATCTTCTCTCTTACCTCCAGGTCTCTTCTGGCCGTTTCCAGCTCATTCTCCAGCTGCTTTTCAAGGATGTAACTTTGTTTCAAACGTTCTTCCAGCTGACAACACGAAAAGAGAAAATTTATTATATCACTCATGGAAATACAGAAGAAAGCTTAGCTTTTGTTTGACATCCAAAACTCATTAATCATGATACAGTTTGACCCTGCTTCTTAAATAATCCACAACCAATTTTCACAAAGTTATTTCTGGCTGCAGGTTTTGCAGCATTTAATGAAACAATCCTGTTTTGTTTTTTTTGTTTATCAAAAACCACCATTTTGATATGAAACGACAAGAAATGTGCTTTTAAGTGACTAAAAATGTGTAAAGTTTGATTGATTAAAATGAGTTAAAGCCAAAAAGCTGGCTATTCTTCTCTATTGTTTGTAATTCAAACAGTGTGAATGTCACAGAGGGAACTACAGCAGTGATGTGTTTTAGTGTGTGTTACTTTGTTTATCCATGTCTTCGTGACGATGCTCTTCAGTTGATTGAGGAAGTTCTGGCTTCTCTGATTCGCCGTTTTTACCTTCGGCAAAAATCAGAGAAGAGAAGTTTAAAACTGACAGCTTAGACAGTTCAGTTCATTGATCTGCTGGTTAGAAAATGAATCATTAAAAAAGACAGCAGCTTCAATTCATCTGCACTCCATTCAACTGTAGCTTAAAAATGCAACCAAATGGACTCCAGTTGCATTTGGTGATGGTGGGTAAAAGTAAACCAGCCGTTCTGCAGAAGGTCCTTCGCTTTATAAACTGTTTTTATTGTTTGTTTGTTTTTATTGAGGGCTCAATTTCCACTTTATTCAGCTAAATCTGCATTTGCACAAGCATTTTAACATTGTGATTATCAAACAAACTGTCTTAATGCAAGATTATTTCAAGTTAGTAATTGAAGATGCAGAGAAAATTAAAATAAAAATGATCAGAATAAAGAATAAAGCCATAATATTGCAACTTCATTCTCTTAATTATACTCCTTTATTATTATTTTATTAATATGGTCTGATTCCCTGTACATTCTGTGTTAATTGATTTGTTTTTTTCATCTTGCTGAGTTTATATTTAGCAATAAAAAGCAAACAACAACAGAACAGTTACAGGCTGATCCAGACGTTCATGTTTCTGCAGATCAAAGTTGAATTTCTTCTAAAATAATTGCTTTAGGACATTTTCTGATATACAAGCTGTTTCCACTTACAGGAGTCCTCTCTGCCTCTTCACCTCCCACAGTGGAGGATCCATCAACTTCTGTCAAAAACACATTTCATGTCAGTGCATTTAGCCAGAACTGCCTGGATTGTGCATCATTGTCCTCCTGTTTGGACAGAAACATCACATTTATTATGTTTTCCTACAGCATCTTGCAGTTACCGGAGGAACTGCTGTTTGGGTTTTGTTTCCATTTATATGCCACAAAGACGAGTGCGAGAAAGGTCACATTCAGAGCAGCTGCTCTCACGTAGGGAAACAAACTCTGGAGAACGGGAAGAATTTCCTCCACAAAATAATCTAGAAACGAGAAAAACAGAGAAAAAACTAAAGTTAGCAAATCACTCTTCATGTTTCAGGTGAGATGATGACATTTAACTTAAAATCATCATCATATTCTCAGAAATAATTCGCGTAAAAATGAACATTAGCTGCTTTAGCCTTGACATAAATAGCTTTATTGATGCTAATGGTGCCAGGAAAGGAAGCTGGAGGAGAAATTGTGCACAAATACTGAGTTGCACCAGCAGGAGGAACTTTTGAGTTCTGCATAGTTGCAAAAGATGGAGAATTTTTTTAAAGTAAAAAATTCAGAATTTGAGAAGTTAAACGTTTTTGAGTTAAAAGAAAGAGTGTAAACTAATCAGTAGAAATGTGAACCAGGTCGAAAAGGTTTTGGGACGTAATCATGAATGAAACTTTAAATAAACAGGTAAAAATGAATGTTTAGCTCAAACTGAACCTGACAGACCACAACTGCAGACATTTACCTGTCCACTCAGGTAGGATTTGGATGACAACTTTTAAACTCATATTTATCTGTGAACAAAGAAAAGAGACAATTTTTATTATCTTCATAAATGCTGCAGGCTTCACAAGATAAAGTAATGGTTGGTGCAGAACCTTAAGTATTGATTTGGTTTATTTTTTAACTGAGTTTCAGGAAATTTCAACTTGATGCTTGTTATATCTCGATTTCTATATCTATGATTTAACATCTGAAAAAAATTGCTGCTGTGATGTTTACAGATCATTAAATTATAAGGTCAGGAATGTTAACACACATTTAAATTCTCATTTTCAAAACTTATTTTCTTGGGAAAAACAAAATGTTATTTATAAAATGAAATTCAACCTGATACTTGAAACTTTGTGATATTAGAATCACTTCTTTTGATGAAAGTAATGCACGTTGTTTCACATATGAATATCACCATATACTGTTATTTAAAAATAAATAATTTGATAAGGTGACTTTAGAAAGTAGCTTTAAAAAAAACACCATTTTCTAATCTGCTTGTATTATTATTATTTTTTGGTGTTTGTTGTGATGTCAGATTTAGCAATTAGCTAAAATCTGTAAATATGCTGGTGGAGGCTGTAAAGTCACTAAATTAATATTCCAATACACTGACTAAATAATAAAATCAACAAGTGAAATAAATAAGCAATTACACAGATTACATTTGTTCTCAAACGTGTCTGAAACAGTCCAGTTCTTACCAAAGTAAATTAAATTATATTAGATTCATTCCTCTTTAAAACCAACACATTTTTTCTGAAAAATAGAATAAATATTATGAACCAAATGAACCGAACAGTTCATATGAGGTCAGAGATATCAACCCATTTATTAGTCTTAAAGAAAATAAAAATTTTTTTTCTGTTTTTCTTTATCTTTGCTCTTTATTCTCTGGACGACCTGCAGGTAGAAACTCAGACACTATGAAACATCAACTAAAGAATCCAACATGAGTTTCAAAAACAAGATATCAGCACTGATTAGTTTCTTCAGCAAATGTATTTTTGTGAACATTAATTTTGATTTTTTGTTTTCAGTATTATCACCATGCGGTTATTGAAAAAAACACAACTCACCTCCGGCGTGTGAATGATTCATCTCCGGTTGAGACTTTGACTCTCCAGCTTTATACAGCAGATGAAAAGAAAACAATGTTCCTCCTGGCAACAGCGGCCCGGTTTCCTCAGAACTGAAGCAGATTCTGCTGAAGGAAGTTGTTTTGCTTCGACATCATATGGATGAACCTCAGACATCAGAGAAACTGGTTGGACAGTTGTTGCTCCCGTCTCTGCTATGAGGAAATGTCTTTACTTCGGATCACACCCGGCAAAGATGATAAAACACATTATTAAGCTAATTAATCTAATAAATGTAATGGCACAAGCATTAAAAAGATCAAAGTAAGACAGGAAGCAGGCAGTTACATCACTTCCTGACACTTTATGAATGTTAACTGTGCATAGAACGAAATAAAAGTCAGATATTCCCATTTCTAAATGCTCAGCATTTTCCCCAATAGTCTTGCAAATTAAATTTTTATGTCTATTCGTGTTGTTATTGTTAGTCTTTTTTTTGTATGTGGTTTTTAAAAGTTTTTTTTGTGTGTAAATCTTTATACCAGATGCTTCTTTTAAACTCAAACTTCCATTTTCAGAAGAAAAAAGACTTTTTCTATATCTAAAATTAATGCTTAAGTTTGAAGCCAGCAGCAATATATCATGTTTGTTCATTGACTCTGTAGTCAGGTTTTAATTACTATTGCTATCATTTTCTGTATTAACCGCAGCCTGCAGAAATGCTGTGAAACCCATCAGCTGTCATGTCTGTGTGGAACGGGTCTGACCAGCTGGACTGAAGACAGACGTGCAGTTCAGAGGAAATAATGTGAGGCATCTTTCAGCATTTTCTCTTTAAAACTCCTCCCACTTCATTCCATCATCTACAGATTATATCAGTTTCTTGTTTCAGTGAAACAAACAGGTAATCCCATCCTGCTGTCTTTCATTTTTACTCTTCTGGAGAATGTCAACAGAAAGAAATGAAAACTTATCTTGACTCCATAGAACAAGCATGACATCATCTCTACAACAGGAAAAACAAGGTCTGTGGTCTGAGAACAGCAGAAATCATGATGGGCTCCATCAGGCCTAACCCCAACCCTAACCCCAACCCTAACCCCAACCCTAACCCCAACCCGAACCCTGAGCAGCCCGGTCCGGCGGGGGCATTCGCAGTACGTACAGACGGTTTCCCCTGCGCTCTGTCTTTCCTCGACCGTCTTTATGTTCTATCAAACGTTAAGATAGTCTTCTACCTAACGCTTCATCCAATTTCCTTATGGGGATCTCTCATATGACTGATCCCACCCTGAAAGGAGGAATAGTGAGTAAACCAGACTGTCATTTTTCACTCCAACTTAGATTCATTCCAGCTGATGGTCTATATCTTGTGGAGCTACTTCAACCCGAAAAGAGAGAATAATAGAAATTCAGACTTTTAGTTCGTCCTTCCACTTAATGTTCCACTACTGCTTGATTTCACTCCAGTTTTTGATTGGTGTCTTGTTGGATTTCTTGAACCCATAAACCAGGAAGAATATTGAGAAAACCAACTTTAAGGTCGTCCCTCCACTTCGTTTTCTACTCCAACTTAGCTTCAATCCAGTTTAGGATAAAATTCTAGAAGATTTACTTTGACTAACCTCGTCCTACATTTCCTACACCTCACTGGCTTCTTGGCTAAACCTAACCATTGCCACTTTGACCTTTCATGACCTTTCCACAAGTCCTTCCCTAATGCTAACCACCTTGGAGAGCACACCTAAGTTTCCTCAGATTGTAGGATGATTGCTTTTTTGCAACTTTCAGGATTGTAGTTTCACAATTGGAGTCTTTGTTATTTTAATTGACATAACTTTACTTCATATCTTTTTAGTTTGAACATGAACCTTACCTTAGCTTATTTCTCAATTATTAGATAGATTCATTCAATAATTTCTGTTTTCAGTTTTATTCCATATTGCTACTTCATTTATAAAGTTATCTACTTATTTAATTAATTTTACTGTTAGGAATAAAATTAGTCAGCTTAGACTTCATCAGGTTTTCTTTGGTTAGATGGGATTTTAAGACAGTCAAGTGAAAGCTTTCTCATCTCCTTGGGCACGACCAGAGGACGAGGGGGTTGCGGATGGCGTGCGGTGGCCCGTGCATTACATTCAGCTGTCGAAAAAGTTTTTATCAACCTAACTGGACCTAACTGGTCCACTTACCTCTGACCTTAACTCTTTCACTGTTAAATTAGGAATTATCTCATTTTTTTCCCAATTTGTGAAACGTAACACCACCTGATTTCAACATTTCTCAAGTGAAGACCTTCTTTAGTTTCCTGATTAAAGTCTCACATCCACAGACAGGAAATCCTCTCAGATTCTCTGTTTTCACATCAAACTTTGAGAAATATTATTAAAAAACATAATCTTTTACACTCATCTATCAGTTCCTGAAACTCATTATTGTGTCAGAAAAAGTATGGTTTACTGGCGCCACCATGTGGAAATTGGTGAGTATTAAAGTTTTGAGTCAGATCATAATTTTATTTAAATAAAGGAGGCAGCTGGAATTATTTTTGCTGATATTTGCATCATTTTTTTTTTACAGTTTTCTCTCATTCCTTAGATTAAAAACAAATGTTCATATATTTGAAACAAACATTTTCACAGTCGTTTCAATACTTAATGAAAAAAAACATATTTTCTAATTGCTGAAATTTGACCTGACAGAACATGAATAAAAATCTAAATAAAATGTATTAAAGATGTTTAAAAAATATAAGTCACAAGGCAAAACATTATCGTGAAATAAAAAAAACAATGAAACAAATCAATACTTTTACAATTATTCTGTTTTTATTTCATGGGTAAATTTATTTATTTGATGTATCATTATTAATTGTTAATAACTGTATTTATTTACTCAATTTTGAATGAAATAGCTCTCAATAAAACAACCATTATAAAAATTTCTGAATGAAAAAACTGGATTATTGATCAGAGGATTTAGAAATATTGCCCCACATCGAGCAGCAAAGAAATCAGTCAGTCAAAGCAAAATAAGAGCATAAATATATAAAAACAAAATAAAGAATAAAATACCAGAAGCTATTTTTCTGAGATGAAAAATATCTAAGAAATAAATATTTAATGTCATATTTATTTACATTAAATATTTAATTTAGGAACCATGACAAGAGAGTTCATCCTTATATTGTTTGAATTTGTTTTATTTAATTAGATTGATATATTTAACGCATATTGGCCGTAATCTGACTAAACCTTTTTAGACATTAGACACGTCGCGTCCGGGTCCAACAGCGACACCTGGTGGTGCACGGGTTGAAGTGCAGACTAGTGACAGAGCAGAAGATCATTTGATAAATGAGCTCAGAGGTTGGAAGGCCTCTGTTCCATCACCCTAATCTTCATCTCCCTCCACAGATTCTCTACCAAGTTGCCACTCTGGCTCAATTTCAGACATATTACTCAAAATCCACCAAAACATGTTGATAAGATTAAATATTTGCTATGTGGGATTGAACTGTGCCCTTTTATTTGACATTTTTTGAGCTCACAGTTTGTTTTATCTGACCTCATGTTGTGTGCTGAGTAAATACATGAATGCAACTTGATATTTATCAAGGGTGTTGTTTGTTCGGTGCTCTGATTCCTGGGAAACAAGAAGCTCTTTCCAGTGAAAGTTCCATTGAATCACAATGCAGACAGGATCTGCTCAGTGTTTGTTGTTTGAGTCTGGGTGTCTGATCCTGTTCGCTTATTAGGGCCGGGAGGCGTCGGTCTGTTCAGAACAACACTGAAGCTGCAGGCTGAAACTCACCACATAGAGACGAGAAGGTAATTCTTCAACACAACTTTGATGATGATGATGGTTGTCTTGTCATTTTCACATGATGTTTGTGTTGCAATTCATTATGCATTAGTTTTCTGTCTGTAGAAAAAAAATTTATCAGCGCAGGTTGCATCCCAGTCGTCTCCATCATGAAGATCCTGAGTTTGTCTTGGTTTGGATTCACCGTGTTGACTTTAGTCCAGGCAGTCGGTGAGTATTTACTGCAGCAGTATGTGCTGGTATTTTGTTTCTTTATTTCTTGAAATATAGAGTAACTACTCTGTAGAAAACCTAAAAACATTAATTACATTTCTTTTGAGAATAAAATGGTTGCAATTACAGAGAGCCTGGTCGGCTGTCAGATATCTTTGCAGCTGCAGTTCTGGAAAATCTTTATTTATTTTGCACTTGTTTTGTGCCTGCGTCTCTGCATTTTATTGCCATGACCTTCACTTGACCTTAGTTATCTATCCTGGGTTAAAATTTCACAATAAGCTCTGTCTGCTGCCAGCTCTTGTGCATGGAGCCCGTTTGTGTGCAAACTCAATTTTGTGTCTCATAAAACTGTTTTTGACTGTTTGTAAACCTCCAGTTTCCTAAACCTGAACAATATAATTTGTTCTAAATGAATTGGATTAAATAGAAATTTTAAAACAGGTGCAACATAAGAGAGCCCCATTACTTAGGAACAAAAACATGTTTTGAAAAGAAATGGCATGAAAAGTGTCTCTGGATTCATGTATAATTGTGGAAAATAAAGTTGAAAAGTCTCATAAAATTTACTGATTTAAACAATATTTGCATTTTTGATTTATGATTATTTTCATTTATTCATATATTTTCAACTGTCGGCAGCCATTCCAGTCACAGACGATGATTTTGGTCCAACAGGAGGTAAATGTTCTTCAGTTTTTTCTTTCATCAACTATTCTTTGTGTTTCCTGTCAATAAGGGAAACATGACGATGTTTCACAGCAAGCTCTGTAGAATCGATACTGTGTGTGTAAACGTCACTTTTCATAAAGTTGTTTTGATTGCTTAAAGAATCAGGAGTGAATTAAATATAGCATTTGATAGACAATGTTATATTGTCTTTGAAATATAACATGAATGTAAAAGTAAAGTTATTTAATTGAAGACTCTTCTGAACGATGCTCTGTCTGCAGACGCTCCATTCGATGATTTCTATCCTCATCATCCACCAACCCAAGGTAAGTCTTTTTTATTATTAGTTTTATTTACATTATTCTGTTTGCATCATGTCATTTTGACAAAGAAAGAAGATGAATATAATCATAAATACATTTATAAAACTTTAAATTGTAAATGTGAATATAAATAAAGTGTTTTTCTTTAGATTACGGTCATGACTGGATGGAAGGAACTGGTCAGTTTCCCCCCATTTTTAACGTATTCAGAATCATATTCTCTAACTTGTCAGCATTAATAAATCTAATATACCTGTAACTATTTAAAGATGGAGACTCTCACTGGGACTTCTCTTGCCCTGATGGATGGTCGATGCACAGCACGCAGTGCCTCCTCTTTGTTCCCCAGAATCTGACCTGGAATGAGGCAAAGGTAACCGAGAAAAGACATTTCACATCAAAATGGTAAAAAATATTATATTATTAATTGAATATTGGCTCCAATTAACTGTACAAGCTTCTCTATTCATGCTGCTAAATTCATGTTCATAGTTTAGCACCTTTGTTTTTTTTTACAGTTCACAGTCCCAATGCAAAGCAACTTTTGATTATTTAGCATTTGGGTCATTTGGACTTGATAGAGCTTTAAAGGAATACGGGCCGTTTCCCGGGCTGAACATTTCTGTCCTGCCACTCACTGAAGACTCACCTGCTGATTCTATAGCAAGTTTAGACACAACAGTGATATTGTTCTCCATTTGGTTTTCAACTGTGTGTAATTTCTGTCTTGTCTTTAGAAAAACTGTGCATCCAAAGGTGACGGTTCACTTGCTGCTGTGTCTAGTGACATTCAAGCTGATGAGATTTACAATGAGATGGAAAGAGCTGGGCATCATGGCGGACAAGTGTGGGTTGGAGGCAGCAGAACATCCCAGGTAGATAAATCATCCTTACACAGTTCAAAACCAGGTTTTGTCTTCAATCTGAAGTTGAGTTGGTTTGATTTTGTCCTGTAGGTCGATCCCTCTTTCCCTGCCTTTGCTAAGTTTTGCAATGAGCAAAGTTCACACCATGAGAACGACTGTCTGCAGATCTCTTTTGGTGGGAAATCAAACTTAAACTTTTTTTATTTCACTTTGAACTCATACATATTCTCATTAACAAAATATGCATATAAGTGGTTTGTACTGTGGATCACAGAACTGAATATTGTGTTTGTCCTGTTTGCAGATCATGGCTCTGGATGCTGGATGCCACCAAATGTGACGCTGAGCTCCCGTCTGTCTGTGCAATCCTCCTCTACTAGATGAACTTGCATGGTGTCCATACAAGTTAGCATGGACACCAGCCTCTCATTTCCTACATTTCCTAAAATGTTTCTGCTCTGTTGCTTTAAAATAACAAAAACTGACCAAAGGCACAGACACCTGCTGCTTGTAATGCAGGAGAAAGCAACCTGTCCCTTCTGACAACTTTCCAAATAAAATCTTTAGCAATGATAAAAAAAGAAATGTGTGTGTGTGTGTGTGTATATTAAAGCAACACATTTTTCTCCCTTCCATTTTCTTAGAGTTTCTGTTTCATTGAATACAGTTACATAATCTGTACTGCTTAAATTTACATGTTTAAAAAAACATCTAACATGCCTTTAAATTAGATTTTATTCTTGCAGATGGTAACTTTAGTACGTGTCAGAGCGATTACTGTCGTCACATTTTGACATCTTCCTAAAGTTTGCCTTATTAAAAACAACTCTATCTCTAATTAAACACCTCACTCCTATCTCTCTGTGAGGAGTGTCTGTGACCTTTGACCCGCCCCTTTCTGTTTGTGCAGCGTTAGTCTCTCTGATGCCATCTGAGGTCACCACAGCTCCACGTTTCTCCCGACAGAGAAACCCAGTGGGGGGCCAAAGTTGGATTTGGATTTATGTGTCCTCAAAATTATTTTAGGTTTTTGACTTTTCATGCTCAGCTGTGTAATCAAACTTTGAGCATTTTTATCAAAGAACTGTATCAATGTACACAAGAATCCAGAAACACAATATTCACATCGGAAATCTTTCTGTTAAATATGAGGACAATCCTGCTTTACGCCTCTCTGTATAAACAGTTTTCCTTGGACAAGAAAAGGTGACAATAGTGGTTTTTTTCCTGTTGTCACATGCAACTGACAAAAATGTTATCAGTTCATAAGCTTGAAAAATATTGTATCAACAAACTGCAGGTTGTGAAAGAGAACAAACATAACTTCACACGCTGCACATTAAACCAATATTTAGTTTTCCTGAAATTCAAAGGTGGAGATGTTTTCAGAGCAAACAGACTGACAGCTCAGTTACACTGGACCTGATTCACCTTCTTTCTTTCTTTCTTGGGAACCTTTTTAACTTTTTACAAGTTTTTAGTAAGAAAAAACAAAAAGTGTAAATGTTCTGCAGATTGTTTTTTGTAGATCATATATATGGCACCATTAAAATTCAACCGTTCAGCATGACCTCCAGTGAAATATGATAAACCTGAATGATAAGCAAACAGCTTTTATCCTCAGAGCTTCTTAGTTCATGACCTTGACCTGAAAACGTCTCTGCAGTCATAAACATTTACAGCCCACAGCAACATATTAAAGCACAACCTGCATATGCAGCTCAGGAAACTCATGAAAACCTTCATAGATGACATACTACACATTTATATTTAATCACTTTTCTTTTTTACATTGATCAATCTGATATTAATTTATTCTGAGGAATATTTTTTATAACATTACTTTATATCTGGATTTGCATGAATATTTAAACCGAATCTAAAGACCAGCTTTATTCCAGAAACCATCAATGTGAGCTATAGCTTATTATTTTATTCATTTCCTAACTTTTCCTCATTTTCTTTCATTGACCTAAACATAATAACTACAAGGATTTTTATTCCATGCAACCGCAGAATAACCCTGTTCATGTTAACATTTGCAGGACTGGAGGAATGCAGACTGAGGCCACTGCCTAGAGGAACCAAAGCTAACGTTCTGTTTTCTCAGAGCTCACAGGAAACACAGCACAGCTGAGACAATGTGGTCCCACAACATGCCTGATATAAGATGAGAGTTTTTATGGCAATCTTAATTATTCTACATCAACACACGGCTGCAGTCAATTGCAACAACTGAATCAAAGTTGATGATTCAGTTACATCTCAGTCAAGATGTAACAAATATGTTACATCTTAACATCTCTGTTACTTTTTGACAGAGATGTTAAGTTGCAACAAAGATGTTAAATCTTAACATATCTGTTAAAATGTTTCTTTCTTTCATTCTTTGTTTTGTTCTTTCTGTCTTTCATCCTTTCTCTCATTGTTTGTGGTCATATTCAGTGCATCTTTTTCACCTCCTCTGACGAGGGGCTGCGGACGAGGGGGCTGCGGATGGCGTGCGGCGGCCCGTGCATTACATTCAGCTGTCGAAAAAGTTTTTACCAACCTAACTGGACCTAACTGGTCCACTTACCTCTGACCTTAACTCTTTCACTGTTAAATTAGGAATTATCTCTTTTTTTCCCCAATTTGTGAAACGTAACACCACCTGATTTCAACATTTCTCAAGTGAAGACCTTCTTTAGATTCCTGATTAAAGTCTCACATCCACAGACAGGAAATCCTCTCAGATTCTCTGTTTTCACATCAAACTTTGAGAAATTTATAAAAAAAACATAATCTTTTACACTTATCTATCAGTTCCTGAAACTCATTATTGTGTCAGAAAAAGTATGGTTTACTGGCGCCACCATGTGGAAATTGGTGAGTATTAAAGTTTTGGGTCAGATCATTTTTATTTAAATAAAGGAGGCAGCTGGAATTATTTTTTGCTCATATTTGCATCATATTTTTTTACAGTTTTCTCTCATTCCTTAGATTAAAAACAAATGTTCATATATTTGAAACAAACATTTTCACAGTCGTTTCAATAATTAATAAAAAAAAACATATTTTCTGATTGCTGAATTTTGACCTGACAGAACATGAATAAAAATCTAAATAAAATGTATAAAAGATGTTTAAAAAATATAAGTGTCACAAGGCAAAACATTATCGTGAAATAAAAAAACAATGAACAAATCAATACTTTTACAATTACTCTGTTTTTATTTCATCGGTAAATTTATTTATTTGATGTATCATTTATTAATAGTTAATAACAGTATTTATTTACTCAATTTGAATGAAATATCTCAATAAAACAACCATTATAAAAATTTCTGAATGAAAAAACTGGATTATTGATCAGAGGATTTAGAAATATTGCCCCACATCGAGCAGCAAAGAAATCAGTCAGTCAAAGCAAAATAAGAGCATAAAATATAAAAACAAAATAAAGAATAAAATACCAGAAGCTATTTTTCTGAGATGAAAAATATCTAAGAAATAAATATTTAATGTCATATTTATTTACATTAAATATTTAATTTAGGAACCATGACAAGAGAGTTCATCCTTATATTGTTTGAATTTGTTTTATTTAATTAGATTGATATATTTAACGCATATTGGCCGTAATCTGACTAAACCTTTTTAGACATTAGACACGTCGAGTCCGGGTCCAACAGCGACACCTGGTGGTGCACGGGTTGAAGTGCAGACTAGTGACAGAGCAGAAGATCATTTGATAAATGAGCTCAGAGGTTGGAAGGCCTCTGTTCCATCACCCTAATCTTCATCTCCCTCCACAGATTCTCTACCAAGTTGCCACTCTGGCTCAATTTCAGACATATTTCTCAAAATCCACCAAAACATGTTGATAAGATTAAATATTTGCTATGTGGGATTGAACTGTGCCCTTTTATTTGACATTTTTTGACCTCACAGTTTGTTTTATCTGACCTCTGACCTCATGTTGTGTGCTGAGTAAATATATGAATGCAACTTGATATTTATGAAGGGTGTTGTTTGTTCGGTGCTCTGATTCCTGGAAACAAGAAGTGTTTGTTGTTTGAGTCTGGGTGTCTGATCCTGTTCGCTTATTAGGGCCGGGAGGCGTCAGTCTGTTCAGAACAACACTGAAGCTGCAGGCTGAAACTCACCACATAGAGACGAGAAGGTAATTCTTCAACACAACTTTGATGATGATGATGGTTGTCTTGTCATTTTCACATGATGTTTGTGTTGCAATTCATTATGCATTAGTTTTCTGTCTGTAGAAAATAAATTTATCAGCGCAGGTTGCATCCCAGTCGTCTCCATCATGAAGATCCTGAGTTTGTCTTGGTTTGGATTCACCGTGTTGACTTTAGTCCAGGCAGTCGGTGAGTATTTACTGCAGCAGTATGTGCTGGTATTTTGTTTCTTTTATTTCTTTGAAATATAGAGTAACTACTCTGTAGAAAACCTAAAAACATTAATTACATTTTCTTTGAGAATAAAATGGTTGCAATTACAGAGAGCCTGGTCGGCTGTCAGATATCTTTGCAGCTGCAGTTCTGGAAAATCTTTATTTATTTTGCACTTGTTTTGTGTCTGCGTCTGCATTTTATTGCCATGACCTTCACTTGACCTTAGTTATCTATCCTGGGTTAAAATTTCACAATAAGCTGCTGTCTGCTGCCAGCTTTGTGCATGGAGCAAACCTCATTTTGTGTCTCACGAAACTGTTTTTGACTGTTTGTAAACCTGCAGTTTCCTAAACCTGAACAATATAATTTGTTCTAAATGAACTGGATTAAATAGAAATTTTAAAACAGGTGCAACATAAGAGAGCCCCATTACTTAGGAACAAAAACATGTTTTGAAAAGAAATGGCATGAAAAGTGTCTCTGGATTCATGTATAATTGTGGAAAATAAAGTTGAAAAGTCTCATAAAATTTACTGATTTAAACAATATTTGCATTTTTGATTTATGATTATTTTCATTTATTCATATATTTTCAACCTGTCGGCAGCCATTCCAGTCACAGACGATGATTTTGGTCCAACAGGAGGTAAATTTCTTCAGTTTTTTCTTTCATCAACTATTCTTTGTGTTTCCTGTCAATAAGGGAAACATGACGATGTTTCACAACAAGCTCTGTAGAATCGATACTGTGTGTGTAAACCTCACTTTTCATAAAGTTGTTTTGATTGCTTAAAGAATCAGGAGTGAATTAAATATAGCATTTGATAGACAATGTTATATTGTCTTTGAAATATAACATGAATGTAAAAGTAAAGTTATTTAATTGAAGACTCTTCTGAACGATGCTCTGTCTGCAGACGCTCCATTCGATGATTTCTATCCTCATCATCCACCAACCCAAGGTAAGTCTTTTTTATTATTAGTTTTATTTACATTATTCTGTTTGCATCATGTCAATTTGACAAAGAAAGAAGATGAATATAATCATAAATACATTTATAAAACTTTAAATTGTAAATGTGAATATAAATAAAGTGTTTTTCTTTAGATTACGGTCATGACTGGATGGAAGGAACTGGTCAGTTTCCCCCATTTTTAACGTATTCAGAATCATATTCTCTAACTTGTCAGCATTAATAAATCTAATATACCTGTAACTATTTAAAGATGGAGACTCTCACTGGGACTTCTCTTGCCCTGATGGATGGTCGATGCACAGCACGCAGTGCCTCCTCTTTGTTTCCCCAGAATCTGACCTGGAATGAGGCAAAGGTAACCGAGAAAAGACATTTCACATCAAAATGGTAAAAAATATTATATTATTAATTGAATATTGGCTCCAATTAACTGTTCAAGCTTCTCTATTCATGCTGCTAAATTCATGTTCATAGTTTAGCACCTTTGTGTTTTTACAGTTCACAGTCCCAATGCAAAGCAACTTTTGATTATTTAGCATTTGGGTCATTTGGACTTGATAGAGCTTTAAAGGAATATGGCCGTTTCCCGGGCTGAACATTTCTGTCCTGCCACTCACTGAAGACTCACCTGCTGATTCTATAGCAAGTTTAGACACAACAGTGATATTGTTCTCCATTTGGTTTTCAACTGTGTGTAATTTCTGTCTTGTCTTTAGAAAAACTGTGCATCCAAAGGTGACGGTTCACTTGCTGCTGTGTCTAGTGACATTCAAGCTGATGAGATTTACAATGAGATGGAAAGAGCTGGGCATCATGGCGGACAAGTGTGGGTTGGAGGCAGCAGAACATCCCAGGTAGATAAATCATCCTTACACAGTTCAAAACCAGGTTTTGTCTTCAATCTGAAGTTGAGTTGGTTTGATTTTTGTCCTGTAGGTCGATCCCTCTTTCCCTGCCTTTGCTAAGTTTTGCAATGAGCAAAGTTCACACCATGAGAACGACTGTCTGCAGATCTCTTTTGGTGGGAAATCAAACTTAAACTTTTTTTTATTTCACTTTGAACTCATACATATTCTCATTAACAAAATATGCATATAAGTGGTTTGTACTGTGGATCACAGAACTGAATATTGTGTTTGTCCTGTTTGCAGATCATGGCTCTGGATGCCTGGATGCCACCAAATGTGACGCTGAGCTCCCGTCTGTCTGTGCAATCCTCCTCTACTAGATGAACTTGCATGGTGTCCATACAAGTAGCATGGACACCAGCCTCTCATTTCCTACATTTCCTAAAATGTTTCTGCTCTGTTGCTTTAAAATAACAAAAACTGACCAAAGGCACAGACACCTGCTGCTTGTAATGCAGGAGAAAGCAACCTGTCCCTTCTGACAACTTTCCAAATAAAATCTTTAGCAATGATTAAAAAAAGAAATGTGTGTGTGTGTGTGTGTGTGTGTGTGTATTAAAGCAACACATTTTCTCCCTTCCATTTTTTTAGAGTTTCTGTTTCATTGAATACAGTTACATAATCTGTACTGCTTAAATTTACATGTTTAAAAAACATCTAACATGCCTTTAAATTAGATTTTATTCTTGCAGATGGTAACTTTAGTACGTGTCAGAGCGTTTACTGTCGTCACATTTTGACATCTTCCTAAAGTTTGCCTTATTAAAACAACTCTATCTAATTAAACACCTCACTCCTATCTCTCTGTGAGGAGTGTCTGTGACCTTTGACCCGCCCCTTTCTGTTTGTGCAGCGTTAGTCTCTCTGATGCCATCTGAGGTCACCACAGCTCCACGTTTCTCCCGACAGAAAACCCAGTGGGGGGCCGAAGTTGGATTTGGATTTATGTGTCCTCAAAATTATTTTAGGTTTTTGACTTTTCATGCTCAGCTGTGTAATCAAACTTTGAGCATTTTTATCAAAGAACTGTATCAATGTACACAAGAATCCAGAAACACAATATTCACATCGGAAATCTTTCTGTTAAATATGAGGACAATCCTGCTTTACGCCTCTCTGTATAAACAGTTTTCCTTGGACAAGAAAAGGTGACAATAGTGGGGTTTTTTTTTCCTGTTGTCACATGCAACTGACAAAAATGTTATCAGTTCATAAGCTTGAAAAATATTGTATCAACAAACTGCAGGTTGTGAAAGAGAACAAACATAACTTCACACGCTGCACATTAAACCAATATTTAGTTTTCCTGAAATTCAAAGGTTTACTGGCGCCACCATGTGGAAATTGGTGAGTATTAAAGTTTTGGGTCAGATCATAATTTTATTTAAATAAAGGAGGCAGCTGGAATTATTTTTGCTCATATTTGCATCATTTTTTTTACAGTTTTCTCTCATTCCTTAGATTAAAAACAAATGTTCATATATTTGAAACAAACATTTTCACAGTCGTTTCAATAATTAATAAAAAAAAACATATTTTCTGATCGCTGAATTTTGACCTGACAGAACATGAATAAAATCTAAATAAAATGTATTAAAGATTTTTAAAAAAATATAAGTGTCACAAGGCAAAACATTATCGTGAAAAAAAAAAAAAATGAACAAATCAATACTTTTACAATTATTCTGTTTTTATTTCATGGGTAAATTTATTTATTTGATGTATCATTTATTAATAGTTAATAACAGTATTTATTTACTCAATTTTGAATGAAATAGCTCTCAATAAAACAACCATTATAAAATTTCTGAATGAAAAAACTAGATTATTGATCAGAGGATTTAGAAATATTGCCCCACATCGAGCAGCAAAGAAATCAGTCAGTCAAAGCAAAATAAGAGCATAAAATATATAAAAACAAAATAAAGAATAAAATACCAGAAGCTATTTTTCTGAGATGAAAAATATCTAAGAAATAAATATTTAATGTCATATTTATTTACATTAAATATTTAATTTAGGAACCATGACAAGAGAGTTCATCCTTATATTGTTTGAATTTGTTTTATTTAATTAGATTGATATATTTAACGCATATTGGCCGTAATCTGACTAAACCTTTTAGACATTAGACACGTCGCGTCCGGGTCCAACAGCGACACCTGGTGGTGCACGGGTTGAAGTGCAGACTAGTGACAGAGCAGAAGATCATTTGATAAATGAGCTCAGAGGTTGGAAGGCCTCTGTTCCATCACCCCTAATCTTCATCTCCCTCCACAGATTCTCTACCAAGTTGCCACTCTGGCTCAATTTCAGACATATTACTCAAAATCCACCAAAACATGTTGATAAGATTAAATATTTGCTATGTGGGATTGAACTGTGCCCTTTTATTTGACATTTTTTGAGCTCACAGTTTGTTTTATCTGACCTCTGACCTCATGTTGTGTGCTGAGTAAATATATGAATGCAACTTGATATTTATGAAGGGTGTTGTTTGTTCGGTGCTCTGATTCCTGGAAACAAGAAGTGTTTGTTGTTTGAGTCTGGGTGTCTGATCCTGTTCGCTTATTAGGGCCGGGAGGCGTCAGTCTGTTCAGAACAACACTGAAGCTGCAGGCTGAAACTCTACGGAAGAGGATTAGGGCCACTGGAAAAATCCTCCATCAGAGCCCCTGTGCAGCTCTGGAATTGAGTACATCACCACAGGTCGGCCCGATACTGCACCCCCACTTGCCCGGATTTTGTGAGTTCCATGTGTTCACAACATCATCAAGGTCATCCTGCATAAAAACAAACCATAAATGTTTAAAACTAAAAATGTAACTGTAGCTTTTGCTAATGATGAGGCATATTAATCAGCATACATAGAAAGTGACCTCTAATCAAAACCAAGCAGCAAGAACAAAATTGCAATTCCAAAACATTTTATTCTGCACATAAAATGATTCCCCAACATATGGTAAAACTTAGTAATTTATGGATAAACTTATTTTTAAAACTACACCAAAGGAGTTTTAGGAGAACACATTCCCAAGTAATTTAAACCATTTTATTTTTAGTAAACATACCAGAAGATATGCTTTTAATACCTTTTTTGAAAAAAAAAACATTGCAGTGTACCAGTATACACTTTTACCTGAATAAGATTAAGAAAGCAGAATTGGATAAGGCTTTTATCCAAAAAATCTCCTGTGAAGTGACCATCATCCAAAAGGTTTGAAATAAGTTCATCCAAAACTGTGCGCTCTGTTTACGGAGGGTGGACCACCATCCTTCAATGCGCTGGTTGGATGTACTTCTTCTGTAAAGGAAACTTTTGTCCCCTGCAAAACTGTCTGTGTGGTTTCGCCTCAGAAATATCTGCATTTGTTCAACACAAATGTTTTCTGTGCCTCTGTCGGCACGTATCCTCTCAGGACATCCTTTGACACATGAAACGGTTTTCAAAAAATAACTTGCAATCAGTTTTGGGTCATTGTTCGTGGTATAAGCCTCCATCCATAAAACATGTCGGCTAAAACCATCTATACAGCCACTGATAGCAATGCCATAAGGTTTTAGTTTATCGTAGCCATCCATATGCCAGAGCGCATTTGGTCCTCTGCAATTGTACTGACGTCTTCTCAACCGTCGTGCTCGTCTCAGTTCCACACCTTCTGGGTCAAACAATTTGATTAATTGTCTCACAGTGTCTTGTGACACCACAAATCCATGTTGAATCGCACGAAGATGTAGCCACTGATAACCTTGCATTTGTCCATTAGTCTTATTTGTTGTTGGACAAAGGCTAGCACTTCTTCAAGGTCGGACTAATTCTTTCTTCGAAACAGCCCAAGTCTTCTGCAAATTCTGTTTAGAGTACGATTACTTAATATAGTATGATGACTGTGCGCTAAAATTTGAAGGATTTCTTTGTTATTTAAAGAGAGTCTGAAGTAAAGCCTAATGATATCATCCAAATCTGACATTTTCGAGCTTCTTTCACTTTAAGAAGGGAACAGTCTTAAACAGAAGGCCTTTTTTCCTCTTGGACAGTTTGTTGATTTAGTAGAAGTTTAAAACAGCAAATCCATCGCCGTGATTTTTCAGCTTTGCTGCGGCATCACAGTCAATCTGCACAGAAAAAGATGAGAAAGAACAATTACTTAGTCTGCAAATCAACGTCAAAGTTACCTTTAAGATTGTATCCTTACTTTCCTGCTTAAAGCCATTTATTGTTTGGGGAGAATTACAATAATAGCAGCAGTAAATGTTCAGTCCTCTATTTTACTGAAAAAGAGGAAGGACTGGATTGATTAGCTGTGTTTATATGCTCATATAAACACAGATTCATAAATATACAGTCTACTTAAGATAAAAAGTATCAGGCATAAAAAACACAAGGAAATATTAACAACTTCTTTTATTACAAAAGTTAAATATCACATTAACTTTGATTTAGTCAAATGAAGCCTATCGTTTCTGCACCCAAGCGATATATGTGCTGATAGTTTAGTTCAGGGATTGACATGCAATTTCAGTCCTGAGCTGACACATGACAAATGATTTAGTGAATCTCATAATGTCACTTTTTCCAACGTCGTAACACAAACATATATACATAAATAAAATAGCACAGATAGGCGCATTATTTGTTGGTAAATATATCGGTAGTTGTATGATATTTTCCTTTTAAATGTATGCATATATAAACGTTTGTCACTTTGTACTATAGTTTCTGTCCTCTACTGAACTAAAAGTTGCAGTTTAACACAGCAGACATCTTATTTAGGTGGCTGACATATACAGCTAACCTTAGTTTAATTGTAAAACATTTAAACAGAAGAACAATAAAATAAACATACCAAACACTTTATAGACAATTCCAGCAATTAACAGCTGTTATATCCTATATTCATCCGTGTGATCTAACATTGTAAATCAGCTTATTCCTTTAACCGCGTATGCTAACAAACATGCTAACAGCTAGCTATAACCGTTCGGCTTTAGACACTGAACTATCCCATTTGATTTCTCACCTTTTGTTCTTCCATTAGTGCAATGGACGCTTCTGGTACTCTTCTGGCACGTAAAAAGTCGCTTAAATCAGACATTTTCTCCAGAACATTGGCTGTCCGGCGTAACTCAACCTGCGTCTGTGTGGCTGCTGCTGGCGCCCATCAGTCCGAATTCTGACTTTTTTTTTGTTATTGTTTGTTTTTTCTGGCCCACAATTTTTTTTTTTTTTTTTTTCTGGCCCACAATTTTTTTTATTTTTCTGTCACTGATTTTTTTTTTTTCTGGCCCACAATTTTTTTGTTTTTTTCTCTCACTGATTTTTTTTTTTCTGCGGCACAATTTTTTTTTTTCTGGGCCACAAAAATTTTTTCTTCTTTTTTAACCTTTTCTGAACCACTGAAAAAAAAAAAATTCGGACATTTTTTTTTTTTTTTCCAGTGACCCTAATCCTCTTCCGTAGAAACTCACCACACAGAGACGAAGGTAATTCTTCAACACAACTTTGATGATGATGATGGTTGTCTTGTCATTTTCACATGATGTTTGTGTTGCAATTCATTATGCATTAGTTTTCTGTCTGTAGAAAATAAATTTATCAGCGCAGGTTGCATCCCAGTCGTCTCCATCATGAAGATTCTGAGTTTGTCTTGGTTTGGATTCACCGTGTTGACCGTCATGTCCTCAACCTCCAACGCCTTGCCGGAGTCGACACTCAGCTAAACTCCTCTCCAAAGGAATCACACAGACTGGAGCGCTTGCGTTGAGTCTTTAATGAAGCTAGTTGGAGTAGGTGTAAAACTATGAAATAAATATACAAACTTTGAATAATACACAGCAGCGGCCAATACAGCACTCACAAGTACACTCGGTCGCCACAACAAATATTAACATAAATCTTATACGTACCGACAGTGCTTTCTAGGACCAATTGTATAACAGTAGCCGTGTTACTGCGAAAACCCATGCGTTGCGTTGTTCTGACCTGTCTGCTTTCTAATGACATCATTAACGCTCGACTCTTAAAGTGATGTACATAAATTTCACCACTAGATGGCGACATTGAACGCTTAAATCTTATAACTTGTAGAATGTCAACTGACATAACATCACATTGACTTTAGTCCAGGCAGTCGGTGAGTATTTACTGCAGCAGTATGTGCTGGTATTTTGTTTCTTTTATTTCTTTGAAATATAGAGTAACTACTCTGTAGAAAACCTAAAAACATTAATTACATTTTCTTTTGAGAATAAAATGGTTGCAATTACAGAGAGCCTGGTCGGCTATCAGATATCTTTGCAGCTGCAGTTCTGGAAAATCTTTATTTATTTTGCACTTGTTTTGTGCCTGCGTCTCTGCATTTTATTGCCATGACCTTCACTTGACCTTAGTTATCTATCCTGGGTTAAAATTTCACAATAAGCTCTGTCTGCTGCCAGCTCTTGTGCATGGAGCCCGTTTGTGTGCAAACCTCATTTTGTGTCTCACGAAACTGTTTTTGACTGTTTGTAAACCTGCAGTTTCCTAAACCTGAACAATATAATTTGTTCTAAATGAATTGGATTAAATAGAAATTTTAAAACAGGTGCAACATAAGAGAGCCCCATTACTTAGGAACAAAAACATGTTTTGAAAAGAAATGGCATGAAAAGTGTCTCTGGATTCATGTATAATTGTGGAAAATAAAGTTGAAAAGTCTCATAAAATTTACTGATTTAAACAATATTTGCATTTTTGATTTATGATTATTTTCATTTATTCATATATTTTCAACCTGTCGGCAGCCATTCCAGTCACAGACGATGATGCTGGTCCAACAGGAGGTAAATGTTCTTCAGTTTTTGACTTATTATTTTATTCATTTCACATTGAACTAACACATATTCTCATTAACCAAATATGCAGAAAAGTGGTTTGTACTGTGGATCACAGAACTGAATATTGTGTTTGTCCTGTTTGCAGATCATGGCTCTGGATGCCACCAAATGTGACGCTGAGCTCCCGTCTGTCTGTGCAATCCTCCTCTACTAGATGAACTTGCATGGTGTCCATACAAGTTAGCATGGACACCAGCCTCTCATTTCCTACATTTCCTAAAATGTTTCTGCTCTGTTGCTTTAATATAACAAAAACTGACCAAAGGCACAGACACCTGCTGCTTGTAATGCAGGAGAAAGCAACCTGTCCCTTCTGACAACTTTCCAAATAAAATCTTTAGCAATGATAAAAAAAAGTGTGTGTGTGTGTGTGTGTATATTAAAGCAACACATTTTTCTCCCTTCCATTTTCTTAGAGTTTCTGTTTCATTGAATACAGTTACATAATCTGTACTGCTTAAATTTACATGTTTAAAAAACATCTAACATGCCTTTAAATTAGATTTTATTCTTGCAGATGGTAACTTTAGTACGTGTCAGAGCGATTACTGTCGTCACATTTTGACATCTTCCTAAAGTTTGCCTTATTAAAACAACTCTATCTCTAATTAAACACCTCACTCCTATCTCTCTGTGAGGAGTGTCTGTGACCTTTGACCCGCCCCTTTCTGTTTGTGCAGCGTTAGTCTCTCTGATGCCATCTGAGGTCACCACAGCTCCACGTTTCTCCCGACAGAGAAACCCAGGGGGGGCCAAAGTTGGATTTGGATTTATGTGTCCTCAAAATTATTTAGGTTTTTGACTTTTCATGCTCAGCTGTGTAATCAAACTTTGAGCATTTTTATCAAAGAACTGTATCAATGTACACAAGAATCCAGAAACACAATATTCACATCGGAAATCTTTCTGTTAAATATGAGGACAATCCTGCTTTACGCCTCTCTGTATAAACAGTTTTCCTTGGACAAGAAAAGGTGACAATAGTGGTTTTTTTCCTGTTGTCACATGCAACTGACAAAAATGTTATCAGTTCATAAGCTTTTAAAAATATTGTATCAACAAACTGCAGGTTGTGAAAGAGAACAAACATAATTCACACGCTGCACATTAAACCAATATTTAGTTTTCATGAAATTCAAAGGTGGAGATGTTTTCAGAGCAAACAGACTGACAGCTCAGTTACACTGGACCTGATTCACCTTCTTTCTTTCTTTCTTGGGAACCTTTTAACTTTTTACAAGTTTTTAGTAAGAAAAAACAAAAAGTGTAAATGTTCTGCAGATTGTTTTTTGTAGATCATATATATGGCACCATTAAAATTCAACCGTCAGCATGACCTCCAGTGAATATGATAAACCTGAATGATAAGCAAACAGCTTTTATCCTCAGAGCTTCTTAGTTCATGACCTTGACCTGGAAAACGTCTCTGCAGTCATAAACATTTACAGCCACAGCAACATATTAAAGCACAACCTGCATATGCAGATATAAGATGAGGAAACTCATGAAAACCTTCATAGATGACATACTACACATTTATATTTAATCACTTTTCTTTTTTACATGATCAATCTGATATGATTTATTCTGAGGAATATTTTTTATACATTACTTTTTATCTGGATTTTGCATGAATATTTAAACCGAATCTAAAGACCAGCTTTATCCAGAAACCATCAATGTGAGCTGTAGCTTATTATTTTATTCATTTCCTAACTTTTTCTCATTTTCTTTCATTGACCTAAACATAATAACTACAAGGATTTTTATTCCATGCACCGCAGAATAACCCTGTTCATGTTAACATTTGCAGGACTGGAGGAATGCAGACTGAGGCCACTGCTAGAGGAACCAAAGCTAACGTTCTGTTTTCTCAGAGCTCACAGGAAACACAGCACAGCTGAGACAATGTGGTCCCACAACATGCCTGATATAAGATGAGAGTTTTTATGGCAATCTTAATTATTCTACATCAACACACGGCTGCAGTCAATTGCAACAACTGAATCAAAGTTGTGATTCAATTACATCTCAGTCAAGATGTAACAAAGATGTTACATCTTAACATCTCTGTTACTTTTTGACAGAGATGTTAAGTTGCAACAAAGATGTTAAATCTTAACATATCTGTTAAAATGTTCTTTCTTTCATTCTTTGTTTTGTTCTTTCTGTCTTTCATCCCTTTCTTCATTGTTTGTGGTCATATTCAGTGCATCTGTTTTCACCTCCTCTGACGAGGGGGCTGCGGATGGCGTGCGGCGGCCCGTGCATTACATTCAGCTGTCGAAAAAGTTTTTACCAACCTAACTGGACCTAACTGGTCCACTTACCTCTGACCTTAACTTTCACTGTTAAATTAGGAATTATCTCTTTTTTTTCCCCAATTTGTGAAAGTAACACCACCTGATTTCAACATTTCTCAAGTGAAGACCTTCTTTAGTTTCCTGATTAAAGTCTCACATCCACAGACAGGAAATCCTCTCAGATTCTCTGTTTTTACATCAAACTTTGAGAAATATTATTAAAAACATAATCTTTTACACTTATCTATCAGTTCCTGAAACTCATTATTGTGTCAGAAAAATATGGTTTTACTGGCGCCACCATGTGGAAATTGGTGAGTATTAAAGTTTTGGGTCAGATCATAATTTTATTTAAATAAAGGAGGCAGCTGGAATTATTTTTGCTCATATTTGCATCATTTTTTTTTACAGTTTTCTCTCATTCCTTAGATTAAAAACAAATGTCATATTTGAAACAAACATTTTCACAGTCGTTTCAATAATTAATAAAAAAAACCATATTTTCAGATTGCTGAAATTTGACCTGACAGAACATGAATAAAAATCTAAATAAAATGTATTAAAGATGTTTAAAAAATATAAGTGTCACAAGGCAAAACATTATCGTGAAATAATAAAACAATGAACAAATCAATACTTTTACAATTACTCTGTTTTATTTCATGGGTAAATTTATTTATTTGATGTATCATTTATTAATAGTTAATAACAGTATTTATTTACTCAATTTTGAATGAAATAGCTCTCAATAAAACAACCATTATAAAAATTTCTGAATGAAAAAACTGGATTATTGATCAGAGGATTTAGAAATATTGCCCCACATCGAGCAGCAAAGAAATCAGTCAGTCAAAGCAAAATAAGAGCATAAAATATATAAAAACAAAATAAAGAATAAATACCAGAAGCTATTTTTCTGAGATGAAAAATATCTAAGAAATAAATATTTAATGTCATATTTATTTACATTAAATATTTATTTAGGAACCATGACAAGAGAGTTCATCCTTATATTGTTTTGAATTTGTTTTATTTAATTAGATTGATATATTTAACGCATATTGGCCGTAATCTGACTAAACCTTTTTAGACATTAGACACGTCGAGTCCGGGTCCAACAGCGACATCTGGTGGTGCACGGGTTGAAGTGCAGACTAGTGACAGAGCAGAAGATCATTTGATAAATGAGCTCAGAGGTTGGAAGGCCTCTGTTCCATCACCCTAATCTTCATCTCCCTCCACAGATTCTCTACCAAGTTGCCACTCTGGCTCAATTTCAGACATATTACTCAAAATCCACCAAAACATGTTGATAAGATTAAATATTTGCTATGTGGGATTGAACTGTGCCCTTTTATTTGACATTTTTGACCTCACAGTTTGTTTTATCTGACCTCTGACCTCATGTTGTGTGCTGAGTAAATATATGAATGCAACTTGATATTTATGAAGGGTGTTGTTTGTTCGGTGCTCTGATTCCTGGAAACAAGAAGTGTTTGTTGTTTGAGTCTGGGTGTCTGATCCTGTTCGCTTATTAGGGCCGGGAGGCGTCAGTCTGTTCAGAACAACACTGAAGCTGCAGGCTGAAACTCACCACATAGAGACGAGAAGGTAATTCTTCAACACAACTTTGATGATGATGATGGTTGTCTTGTCATTTTCACATGATGTTTGTGTTGCAATTCATTATGCATTAGTTTTCTGTCTGTAGAAAATAAATTTATCAGCGCAGGTTGCATCCCAGTCGTCTCCATCATGAAGATCCTGAGTTTGTCTTGGTTTGGATTCACCGTGTTGACTTTAGTCCAGGCAGTCGGTGAGTATTTACTGCAGCAGTATGTGCTGGTATTTTGTTTCTTTTATTTTTTGAAATATAGAGTAACTACTCTGTAGAAAACCTAAAAACATTAATTACATTTTCTTTTGAGAATAAAATGGTTGCAATTACAGAGAGCCTGGTCGGCTATCAGCATCTTTGCAGCTGCAGTTCTGGAAAATCTTTATTTATTTTGCATTTGTTTTGTGTCTGCGTCTCTGCATTTTATTGCCATGACCTTCACTTGACCTTAGTTATCTATCCTGGGTTAAAATTTCACAATAAGCTCTGTCTGCTGCCAGCTCTTGTGCATGGAGCCCGTTTGTGTGCAAACCTCATTTTGTGTCTCACAAAACTGTTTTTGACTGTTTGTAAACCTGCAGTTTCCTAAACCTGAACAATATAATTTGTTCTAAATGAACTGGATTAAATAAAATTTTAAAACAGGTGCAACATAAGAGAGCCCCATTACTTAGGAACAAAAACATGTTTTGAAAAGAAATGGCATGAAAAGTGTCTCTGGATTCATGTATAATTGTGGAAAATAAAGTTGAAAAGTCTCATAAAATTTACTGATTTAAACAATATTTGCATTTTTGATTTATGATTATTTTCATTTATTCATATATTTCAACCTGTCGGCAGCCATTCCAGTCACAGACGATGATGCTGGTCCAACAGGAGGTAAATGTTCTTCAGTTTTTTCTTTCATCAACTATTCTTTGTGTTTCCTGTCAATAAGGGAAACATGACGATGTTTCACAGCAAGCTCTGTAGAATCGATACTGTGTGTGTAAACCTCACTTTTCATAAAGTTGTTTTGATTGCTTAAAGAATCAGGAGTGAATTAAATATAGCATTTGATAGACAATGTTATATTGTCTTTGAAATATAACATGAATGTAAAAGTAAAGTTATTTAATTGAAGACTCTTCTGAACGATGCTCTGTCTGCAGACGCTCCATTCGATGATTTCTATCCTCATCATCCACCAACCCAAGGTAAGTCTTTTTTATTATTAGTTTTATTTACATATTCTGTTTGCATCATGTCATTTTGACAAAGAAAGAAGATGAATATAATCATAAAATACATTTATAAAACTTTAAATTGTAAATGTGAATATAAATAAAGTGTTTTTCTTTAGATTACGTCATGACTGGATGGAAGGAACTGGTCAGTTTCCCCCCATTTTTAACGTATTCAGAATCATATTCTCTAACTTGTCAGCATTAATAAATCTAATATACCTGTAACTATTTAAAGATGGAGACTCTCACTGGGACTTCTCTTGCCCTGATGGATGGTCGATGCACAGCACGCAGTGCCTCCTCTTTGTTCCCCAGAATCTGACCTGGAATGAGGCAAAGGTAACCGAGAAAAAGACATTTCACATCAAAATGGTAAAAAATATTATATTATTAATTGAATATTGGCTCCAATTAACTGTTCAAGCTTCTCTATTCATGCTGCTAAATTCATGTTCATAGTTTAGCACCTTTGTGTTTTTACAGTTCACAGTCCCAATGCAAAGCAACTTTTGATTATTTAGCATTTGGGTCATTTGGACTTGATAGAGCTTTAAAGGAATATGGGCCGTTTCCCGGGCTGAACATTTCTGTCCTGCCACTCACTGAAGACTCACCTGCTGATTCTATAGCAAGTTTAGACACAACAGTGATATTGTTCTCCATTTGGTTTTCAACTGTGTGTAATTTCTGTCTTGTCTTTAGAAAAACTGTGCATCCAAAGGTGACGGTTCACTTGCTGCTGTGTCTAGTGACATTCAAGCTGATGAGATTTACAATGAGATGGAAAGAGCTGGGCATCATGGCGGACAAGTGTGGGTTGGAGGCAGCAGAACATCCCAGGTAGATAAATCATCCTTACACAGTTCAAAACCAGGTTTTGTCTTCAATCTGAAGTTGAGTTGGTTTGATTTTTGTCCTGTAGGTCGATCCCTCTTTCCCTGCCTTTGCTAAGTTTTGCAATGAGCAAAGTTCACACCATGAGAACGACTGTCTGCAGATCTCTTTGGTGGGAAATCAAACTTAAACTTTTTTCATTTCACTTTGAACTCATACATATTCTCATTAACAAAATATGCATATAAGTGGTTTGTACTGTGGATCACAGAACTGAATATTGTGTTTGTCCTGTTTGCAGATCATGGCTCTGGATGCCTGGATGCCACCAAATGTGACGCTGAGCTCCCGTCTGTCTGTGCAATCCTCCTCTACTAGATGAACTTGCATGGTGTCCATACAAGTTAGCATGGACACCAGCCTCTCATTTCCTACATTTCCTAAAATGTTTCTGCTCTGTTGCTTTAATATAACAAAAACTGACCAAAGGCACAGACACCTGCTGCTTGTAATGCAGGAGAAAGCAACCTGTCCCTTCTGACAACTTTCCAAATAAAATCTTTAGCAATGATAAAAAAAGTGTGTGTGTGTGTGTGTGTGTGTGTGTGTGTATTAAAGCAACACATTTTTCTCCCTTCCATTTTCTTAGAGTTTCTGTTTCATTGAATACAGTTACATAATCTGTACTGCTTAAATTTACATGTTTAAAAAAACATCTAACATGCCTTTAAATTAGATTTTATTCTTGCAGATGGTAACTTTAGTACGTGTCAGAGCGATTACTGTCGTCACATTTTGACATCTTCCTAAAGTTTGCCTTATTAAAACAACTCTATCTCTAATTAAACACCTCACTCCTATCTCTCTGTGAGGAGTGTCTGTGACCTTTGACCCGCCCCTTTCTGTTTGTGCAGCGTTAGTCTCTCTGATGCCATCTGAGGTCACCACAGCTCCACGTTTCTCCCGACAGAGAAACCCAGTGGGGGGCCGAAGTTGGATTTGGATTTATGTGTCCTCAAAATTATTTTAGGTTTTTGACTTTTCATGCTCAGCTGTGTAATCAAACTTTGAGCATTTTTATCAAAGAACTGTATCAATGTACACAAGAATCCAGAAACACAATATTCACATCGGAAATCTTTCTGTTAAATATGAGGACAATCCTGCTTTACGCCTCTCTGTATAAACAGTTTTCCTTGGACAAGAAAGGTGACAATAGTGGTTTTTTTCCTGTTGTCACATGCAACTGACAAAAATGTTATCAGTTCATAAGCTTGAAAAATATTGTATCAACAAACTGCAGGTTGTGAAAGAGAACAAACATAACTTCACACGCTGCACATTAAACCAATATTTAGTTTTCCTGAAATTCAAAGGTGGAGATGTTTTCAGAGCAAACAGACTGACAGCTCAGTTACACTGGACCTGATTCACCTTCTTTCTTTCTTTCTTGGGAACCTTTTAACTTTTTACAAGTTTTTAGTAAGAAAAAACAAAAAGTGTAAATGTTCTGCAGATTGTTTTTCTGTAGATCATATATATGTCACCATTAAAATTCAACCGTTCAGCATGACCTCCAGTGAAATATGATAAACCTGAATGATAAGCAAACAGCTTTTATCCTCAGAGCTTCTTAGTTCATGACCTTGACCTGAAAACGTCTCTGCAGTCATAAACATTTACAGCCCACAGCAACATATTAAAGCACAACCTGCATATGCAGATATCAGGAAACTCATGAAAACCTTCATAGATGACATACTACACATTTATATTTAATCACTTTTCTTTTTTACATTGATCAATCTGATATTAATTTATTCTGAGGAATATTTTTTATAACATTACTTTATATCTGGATTTGCATGAATATTTAAACCGAATCTAAAGACCAGCTTTATTCCAGAAACCATCAATGTGAGCTGTAGCTTATTATTTTATTCATTTCCTAACTTTTCCTCATTTTCTTTCATTGACCTAAACATAATAACTACAAGGATTTTTATTCCATGCAACCGCAGAATAACCCTGTTCATGTTAACATTTGCAGGACTGGAGGAATGCAGACTGAGGCCACTGCCTAGAGGAACCAAAGCTAACGTTCTGTTTTCTCAGAGCTCACAGGAAACACAGCACAGCTGAGACAATGTGGTCCCACAACATGCCTGATATAAGATGAGAGTTTTTATGGCAATCTTAATTATTCTACATCAACACACGGCTGCAGTCAATTGCAACAACTGAATCAAAGTTGGTGATTCAGTTACATCTCAGTCAAGATGTAACAAATATGTTACATCTTAACATCTCTGTTACTTTTTGACAGAGATGTTAAGTTGCAACAAATATGTTAAATCTTAACATATTTGTTAAAATGTAACAGAGCTAAACATGTCAGGCTATCCTACAGAGATCTTTCAAGATTATTTACAGAATTAGATTCTTTTGGTCTCGACACACAAGAGGCAACATCAACCTGTTCATTTATGCAAAGAGGAGAAAATTGTTTGTCCCTCTGCAGCCAAGTGAATGGAAAATTTGGACATGTGAATCAGTGGCGGAGCTAGACTTTTTTTCAAGGGGTGGCCAAAGAGTGAGCAAGGCTTTAGGGGTCAGAGGGGTCCATATACAAATGGACCGTTCCATGGAACGAAAGAAAAAAAATATCTGTTTCCTTTCGTTCAAAATTAATTAATATAAGTAGTGAGGTTATAATTCAAAGCTTTCATATGACATAGCTGACTTACATTTCAGTCATTATAAAACTTAATGGTGTTTCACATATTCTTTAAATATTTTTCCTCAAGCAAAAATATGTAAATCTCTCTGTTCAGTTCATTAAGAGAAACAACCGGTTATAATCCATGTTGCACCGTGATTCTAATTCATCCCCACCGACAGATGGTGGTCAGCGCTGCGGCTCTATCGGCGAATTTCAAGCAAGAGCTGGGAGATATAAAACATTACAGGGCAGCATTTGCACTAAAACATTATGTTAAAAGAATCTGTCTAAAACACGACCTACCAGCACTAGCAAGGCTAATATAATAAACGAGGCACTACGCAGCGGTGCACAACCATTTTTATTCTTTTTAGAAATGTATGAAAAGTGCCGCCTCTCATTAGGAAGGTAACAGCGGTTACTGCTGAGCGGTAAAATGTTGTAAATACCTGCAAAACTCCTGAAGGTGTAACTCTAAAGCCACGGATGTGTTTTGGATCAAGCAGGAACCACATGTCAGTTTAACCAATGAACAGCATCGGGCATCGAGCTGCCTTCAGGGACAGTCGGAAATTACAGTTTTCCTGGCAAATCTTTGCCGATCTCATAAGTATTATATTTTAAAATGACCATTTCCAGTGGGGTGGCAGTAGGGGTGGCCAGGGCTCTGTTGGGGGAGGCAAGTGCCACCCCGGCCACCCCTCTGGCTCCGCCACTGATGTGAATTTTCAGGCTTGTATTCATAAACTACAAAGTTGAAAAAGTGGCATTTTTTAACTTTGTCAAGAAAGTTGAAAAATAACATTTTGTTCCTGTTGTTACTTCCTGCTTTGTATGGATCTATTTGTAACTTGGGCTTGTTAGGAATAAAATCCTAATTTCGTCAGATTAATATGTATCCTGGGACTTTTCACTGAAACATCACAAAGGATTCAAAAAATCACAACTCAGAACACAAAAACAGGAAATGAATTAACAAGGACAGGAAGTACAAGCTAAATCCTTTTTCCAAAAAATGTCATCAGTGAAAATAATCCCTGATGCTGAAGTCATAAAGTAAAAATCACATCTTTGCTTTGATTTCACTGAAACATTATAGAGTCACTAGTGTATTATTGACAGGTCTGTCAGTGACTGTGTATAAGAGCAGCTGTTTCCAGGACCTCCAGACAGAAGAGCTGAAGCTTGTCTGATGCTGAAGTGAAGGAAAAAAGGTAATTTTGATTCTGCTTTGGTAAAAAGATTTGATCTAACTTTTTATTGAGTTGAGACTGTTTGTGTTTTTGAAGGTGATCTTCAATGACTCTGAATGTTCTGATGTTTCTTTGAGCTTGTTACACTGCATTATGTAATAATGTAATACAATTGGGTTTCATAATTATGTTATATATTGAATTATTATATTATTATAATGAACTATAGTTAACAACACATTTTACTGTATATTCACAAAAACTAATCAAGAAGAGCCTTTGCATTCAGATCATCGACCATTTCAGATTTTATGTACTTTCTTAAAATCCCTCAAATATTAAGTCCTTTTTTAAGCCAGAAGGGCAAATTATTTCAACAAAGCTGATGGAAGAGCAGGAGAACATTTTTGGAAATTTCTACTAAAACTCTCAGAAAACAGTAAATGGTTGCAAAACATGATTGAAATAATTTTGCTACAGATGAATTTGAGGTGGCTCTCATCCATCAATTCAACTGCAAAATCCATGCAAGCCGCATCTCCAGTTATATTAATGTTACATTTTATTTTGCATTATTTGTGCAATTGAGACTCATTATCCAAAGTTCAGAAAGAAGTAAAATGTAAAATGAAGAAACCAAGCTCATGTTTTTCATCAGGTGATGTTTGATTTAGATTCCTGATCATCAAGGTGAGGTGACACATCAGCAGGTATAAATAACGGAGTCTGAACGTCGGAGACACAGAGGAGAAGCAGAAGTTTGGAATCAAGTTCATTCCAGCTGCAGGTGAGAGATGAACACATGAATTCATTTACAACTGAGTTTGTCCACTAAAGTTTCTCTATGTTTTACATTAACAGGGAATTTCATTGTGCTGCAAGTCAAACTCCAGATTTTCATCAAGTTTGATCAATTTATCCAGATCAACAGTAAAGATGAAGGTAAGCCTGTAACTTGCACTGTAAAAAAATAAAAAATAATTCATCTATTTTTATTTATTTTAACAAGGAAAGGTATTTTTAATGTTTAAAATCTTGTTAACAACAAATGACCAAAATAAAAATCAGCGCAGAGACATTGTACATAAATGTACAAATTATGAAACATCAATAATGATTAGAATATGAACACAAACAACAACAAGATATTTCACTATGTAGTCAAAAAATTTAAAAATTAAACAACTTCTAGTGAGTTTGTTAATTATTTAAAATGTTTGATATTTTGTTCAGTCACTGAAATGTTGAGTAAATTTGAGTGTTTAAATTTATCCAAACACTCAATGCATGTAAACACTGTACATAGTTTTGGCTCTGGAAATAACATTTGTTAACAGGACTGATGAAATGAGTTGTTAAAAAATGGAGGATCAAACCAACCAGAAACCTTTGTTAAGGCAGAATTCAGCATAATTCTGACTGAAAATCTGGCAGCACAGCTTACAGGCCACATGCAGGACAAGATCAGGGATCAGGTTTAATCTGACTAAATGAACATTAATCAGAGTTTCTCTGATGATGTTCAGAAGGTGTCATGTTCTGTCTTCCAGCTGTTATCACTTCTCTTCCTCCTGGCTCCACTGCTGATCAGCTGTGAAGCGGCTGAGGACCAACTGCCACGTGATTGCAATGACATCTACAATACTAACAAGAAACTTCCCAGTGGAGTTTACATCATCTATCCAAGTGGATATTCATATGCTGTTAAGGTGAACTTTATGTTTGGTTTGTTCATAAAAATGAAGATCCAGATTAAAGTTCTGTGCAGGACCAAGACTGGAGGTTTATCTGTTAACAATGCTGAGGATGTTTTTACTTAATCTTCATACACATTACATAAACTATTTGAAACTGAACTTTCTTGATGTTTAGTATCTTGTTTCAGTTCAAGCTCCAGTTTTTTCTTCCTACAACCAAATCAGTTATTCATGGAGAAGAAATTTTATTTAATTATACGTTCACTTATTAGTGAGGCAATGATAGTATTTATTTTTCCACATAAAGTGTGACATTGCATTACATAATAAAAACTGTATCAAGTCATGAATGTGTTTGTGTGAAGGCTTACTGCGACATGGACTCAGAGGGAGGACGCTGGACGGTGAGTCCATATCTACATGAACTCTCTCTGTTTACACTTCAACTTGGTTTATCTCAGGATTCTTGGGGGTTTTCATCCAACAAACATCAAGTTCTGTTGAAAGAAGAGTCTTTATTTTCCTTCCATTTTCACCTGCCTGAGATAAGATTTGATCAGTTTTGTCATGTTAAATATTGATTATTGATACCAATTCAGAGTTGGTACAACCCACTTCCTTTTCACCCTGAGTGTGTCAGTGAGAACGTTGTTCACTTCTTGATCAGATTCCTTTGTTGTTCCAGGTTTTCCAGAGGAGGATGGATGGCTCTGTAAACTTCTACAGACCCTGGGTGGAGTACCAGGGAGGCTTTGGAAACGCTGCTGGAGAGTACTGGCTGGGTGAGACACCGACCTAAACAGTTAGTCAATGTATGGTTGGTTTATTTATTTACGATATTTATAACATAGTTATAGCCACATTTTTCAACACCTGTTTATTGTCTCGACTTTCTATTTTACTATTGTGTTACTAAGTGATGGTGTGCAGGTGCAGGTCAAAAACTGTGAATATTATGGAAAAGTTTATTTCAATCAGTAATTAATTCAAAAAGTAACATTTGTATGTCATATTAATTCATTTCATACAGCTTGATATATTTCAAATGTTTACTTCTTTAGTGTTGATATTTGTTTCTGACAACTCATGAAAACTACAAATTCAGTATTTCAGAAAATTTGAATATTGTGAAAAAGTTCAATATTGCAGAGCTCTGGTGCTACACACTAATCAGTTTAAGTCAAAACACCTGCAAATGCTTCCAAATGGTCGCTGAGTCCAGGTCTGTAGGTTATTCAATCATGGGAATGACTGCTGACCTGACAGTTGTTCAAAAGATGACCTTTGACCCCTTGCACAAGAGGGCAAGACAGAAACATCACAGCTAAAGAAGCTGGCTGTGCACAGAGCTGTTTTCACACACATTCATAGAGAAGTGAGGCGGAAGAAAAGATGTAGTGGAAAAGAATTGGACAAGCAATCAGGATAACTGCACCTGGAGGGGATTATGAAACAAAACCATTTAGAAATGTAGAGTCGGCTGCAGATGGAGTCAGTGCTTGAAGAGCCACCACACACAGATATATGCAACATAGATTTCAGCTGTTGCTTTCCTTGTGTCGAACTGATGCTGATGCTGATCTTGAAGAAGAACCTAAACGTCGTAGAAAATCTGTCTTATTGTGAAGAGGAAGACGCGACAGTCAAGACCCAACAAGAGCTGCAGATGTTGGTCAGAGCCATGTGGGTTCTCATATCACCTGAGCAACACCACAGAGTGATCGACTCCATGCCACGGTGCATTAATGCAGTGATCTGGACAGTAATGTGTGTGCAAAAATCTCAGTGAAAATCCAACTTTAATAGTTTTCATGTCTGTGCAGGTCTTGATAACATCCATAAGTTGACAAGGTTTCAAGACTGTGAGCTGATGGTCGATATGGAGGACTTTGACGGAAACAAAGCCTTTGCCCGTTACTCTTCATTTTACATCGATGATGAGTTTGAGGGTTACCTTCTGCATGTGAGTGGTTTCAACAAAAAAGGGGGAGCTGGTGAGTCATGAGAAAAAACACATTCTAACTTTACTAGTCAGGATGAATTTATGGATGGATGGAATGATGCCCATCACTAATTATGTCTTTTTAAAATAAATAATTCAACTTGTGCTGGGTCTGAAAGTCGTGCAGTGAGTCTGGAAATGTAGAGCAAGGCACTGAGCATGGATCCTGGTGTGTAATATACACCAGGAGTGTATTATTACACACCTCGTGTATAATAATACACCACGAGTGTATTATTATACACTCCTGGTATTATAAGATATTATTATACACTCCATGTGTATAATAATAATAATAATAATAATAATAATAATAATAATAATAATAATAATAATAATAATAATAATAATAATAATAATAATAATGATAATTAATAAAGCTAATTTACTGTAGTTAGACAAATCAGGATTAAGAGAAATAGACCTTGATTGGATTAAATGTGTTGTGTCAGTTATATCTAAATCCAGAGTTTGTTCTTATGGTTCTGAAGCAGGAAGATTGATGTTGGTAGTTAACAGCACAAAGTAAATTTAATTGATCTCATTGATAATATCCCAGTAAGAAATTAACATAACTCATAAATTATTTCACAAAACATTATCAGCTTTTCACAAAGTCAGCATTTTTGTTAAATATTGAAATTACAATTTTATTGATGTTGGATCACGCAGAATTTGTATTTTTTTTTCACTATTCAAGCTTTCAACTGAATGTCTGTTTTATTCATATAGTTTTTGTATCCTATTATTATTTCTGCAGGAGACAGCCTTTCCTATCACACCAACAGAAATTTACCACTTTTGACAAAGACCAGGATGAGTTGAGCGGCAACTGTGCCATAAAATATCTCGGTGCTTTCTGGTACAATAAGTGTCACTATACAAACCCTAACGGGGTTTATCGCTGGGGGGCTGACAACACACTCTATGCTATTGGAGTGGAATGGGGTACATGGAAGGGAGTTAATTACTCCCTGAAGAGCATCAGCATGAAGATCCGTCCTCCATTTAAATCTGCAGGTCAAACATCCAGCAAAAAATAATGAGTTGCTTTTTCTTATAATCAACCATCAACTTTTAGCTTCAAACATGAGTCAAAAGTTCACTTGATTACTAATAAATATAATCCAGTTGATTAAATCATTGGTGAGAGTTTGCTACCTGTAATCAATTCATCTCTGATAATAAATAAGATGCCAGCAGCAATATTTGTGTGTCTGTATTTTTTTATATGTAAGAATTAAAATAAGCCAGTTTTAAAACACAAATTGGGCCAAATGGAAACATTTTTAGAATCAAACCTCTTGGTTAAATGCAATTAATTGAAAAACAACCAGGTCTTCCATAATTCTAAATTTTATGCTCAACTGTGTCAATGTCAACATCTATGTCTATTTAATGATCTGTTTATGTCACTCCCAGAGAAAATAAAGTATATCTGGTGTTAGCTAAGACAAAGAAATGGAGTGTAATTTGATTTTTATCAGAAAACAATCAGGAAGCGAAACAAGAACAGCAGAAAGTCATCAATTTGTTTTTTCTTGCAATAAAATGTAAAAAAAAGCACAAGAACTTGATCTAATAATATCAGGAGAACAATAAAATATTTATAGTTTGACCATTTATAATGACCATATGATGTGCGTCAATGTGTTGAAAAAACAAATTACATGATTTTTAGACTCTGGAGATGTGTTGATTGATTTGATCAGGTTGAAGAAAGTTTTGTTATTATATGAAGTGAAAGACTCACTGAATGCTCAGGCGTAGTGGATATTATACAATTCACTGATTGTTCCTTTTCTGATACATAGTGCAGATGTTTGGGGAAATGCCTGTAATAATATTCAAATTCTATTTTTACTTTTGCAAATTATAGAAATTAAAAGCAGAAAATGCTGCAGAGCTCCAACAAATGCATTGTGCTTCAACTTAAAATTGATATTTATTGGTGGACTACTATATCCAAAGTAATGAAATGAGTAGTTTGAATGTTAATGGAAACTCCAGGTGTTAATCTGAAAAGAAAAAGTAATTTTGTTAAATGACTTTTAAGTTCTGATTATCAAGAAACTGGTGTTGGGTCTATTTTGGTTCCCAACCAAAGACACAAATTACTTTTCTACCACCGTCAAACACCGTGTTGTGTCTCCTCCACCGGCTCTCAACTGCCTTTTATTATGTTTACAAGAAAAAAGGTTGGGCTTTTTCACACAGTCACACAAACAATTGATCAATAACCTTAACCACAAGGTGTTTTGGGACCTTCTGTGAACATGCCCTTACCTGGACACAAGGCTGACCGTTATACCTGTGTTAACAGGTAGCTGTTGGCACAGCTACCTGTGTTATTACCTGTGTATTATTATAATAATAACAACAACAACAATAATAATAATAATAATAATAATAATAATAATAATAATAATAATAATAATAATAACAACAGGTAGCTGTTAACACAGACAGCTAATGATCAAAGCAGCTGGTATCACAAGCATGTATAAACATTTCCAACCCCCAAGCAAACTTCTGAAAAAACAGTTAATATTGTACCACAAAAGAAAGGAGTCAAGTAAACAACACACAGAATAATAATATAAAAACATAGCCTTTCAAATAAACTCATAAGTAAATGAACTTAGACAATTTTTCTAAAAACTGGGCATGGGTCATTCTTTCAGAAGCTATTCATGCATTTTAATAACTTGGGAAGTTGCATATGGATCCATATGAATGAACCAGCTGGGCCTCAAACCCGAATTTGTATTTTTTCCAAGCTTATATGTGCCAATACAATTTATTTTATGGTTTGATTTGCAAACGCAACATGTAGTGCATTAATGTAGTGCATTAATACTAATTGAAAACCCTGCATTTTTTCAACAGTCTTATAAACAATTAAAAAGTATGGAATATATTGGTATAATTAGCCTTTTAAACATATAATTGAACAAATCTCCAGTTTATGTTCATTTTTTGTGTAATATTTCACAATGAAGCTGCAAAGGTCTGGAAGAATTTTTTACCTTTCAGTGCAAATATAAACTTTAAATGTTTCAACTTTCATTGCAACTGGAAAGTTTTTGCAGCATAAATGTTGTATATCTGAATATTTAAGATAAAACAATAGGAACAGTTTTAAAGCCTGCAACCATATATATTGAATATATATGACTGATATATATTACAACCATTATCTAGGAAACTTGACACCTCGTAACTGACATTGGAAAAAAGAATTGAATGAACAGATTCACCAAGCGGTGACTTGCTTAGTGAAAGTCGCAAATCTTTCAAGTCATGCTGTTTCAATTTGACCTCTTACTCAGCATCAGTTCCCAATTTATGGACTCGAAATTTGAAATCAACTCTGCTTTATGTACTAGCTTCCTCTCCTGTGCTTCCATCTGAAGGCGAGGTAAAGGCCAAGGAGGCAACTGAGGTTCTGCAACCATTTGGGCAAAGCAAGACAACTTTATTTATTCATCTCCTTTCAGCCAAAGACTATTCAAAGTGCTTGTACAAGAAAGTAAAAAACAACATTCAGCAAGAAGATAGTCACAAAATAATAATAATAATAATAATAATAATAATTTTAGTAAACGATCAAGCGGAGTAAAAATAGAGAAAGTAAATTTTAAACAGTAAACGAGTAGAAGTTAAAAATTAAGAAAAGGCTAATTCAAAAAGGTTTTAAATAAACTCAAGGTAGAGGTAGCCTTACAATGTGATTAGTATTAGTGTAAGCATTAATTCTTTAAGATAACATACAAGTTATACTAATTAATTTCCCAGTGATTGTTGTTATTCTGTTTTAAAGATATCTTCCTCTCATTCCATTCAATATGTTCACTATGTGATCAATTCAGTCTTTATGAGTTCATCCTTAACTTAATAGTGATTGATGAAATTATATTTCATTTAATTAGATTGATATCACTAAAACATTGCAGAATTTCTCTGAGATTGTGAGAGCTTTTTATTAGACTTCATCTACATCCTGTCCCATTATTCTGCAGATTAGAAAAATGTTCCAAACATCTGACAGAAAATCAAACAGTTACACTTAGTGGTTATAAAACGGATGACAGCAACCTCTTCTTTCTTTCTTTCTTTCTTTCGTTCTTTCTTTCTTTCTTTCTTTCTTTCTTTCTTTCTTTCTTTCTTTCTTCCTTTCTTTCTTTCTTCTTTCTTTTTTTCTCTCATTGTTTGTGGTCAAAATCAGTGCTTGTTTTCACCTCCTTATTTATTATTAAATCACACCAAATGCTGAATTATAATTGCGTCAATTAATTCATTATGTAAAGCTGCAAAGTTTAAACTACATTTTAAAGACTTAAGTTAAATGTTATGTATTGAGTGAAGCCATAAGCTTCATACAAAAAATACCTCTAACAGATTTCACTTGAACATTTTCATTCCCCAGTTTCTAAAGATTGAATTTGTCTGATTTTCTGCAGTTTATGTGCAGAAATCTTTGCGCAAACATGTGATAAGTAATAACAGACACATCTTAGCAATATTAAAATGTCTCAATGTTTTTAAAACCTACCTGTCAATATCAGACATACACTTTTCCTGCTGTTGGATGGGAACCTTTTTAACTTTTTACAAGTTTTTAGTAAGAAAAAACAAAAAGTGTAAATGTTCTGCAGATTGTTTTTCTGTAGATCATATATATGTCACCATTAAAATTCAACCGTTCAGCATGACCTTCAGTGAAATATGATAAACCTGAATGATAAACAAACAGATTTTATCCTCAGAGCTTCTTAGTTCATGACCTTGACCTGAAAACGTCTCTGCAGTCATAAACATTTACAGCCCACAGCAACATATTAAAGCACAACCTGCATATGCAGCTCAGGAAACTCATGAAAACCTTCATAGATGACATACTACACATTTATATTTCATCAATTCTCTTTTTACCTTTATAATTCTGATATTAATTTATTCTGAGGAATCTTTTTTTAAAACATTACTTTATATCTGGATTTGCATGAATATTTAAACCGAATCTAAAGACCAGCTTTATTCCAGAAACCATCAATGTGAGCTGTAGCTTATTATTTTATTCATTTCCTAACTTTTCCTCATTTTGTTTCATGGACCTAAACATAATAAGTATAAATATTTTCCTTCCATGGAACCGCAGAATAACCCTGTTCATGTTAACATTTACTGAGATTCTCTGAAACTCAGGTATCAATAATCAGCTGCAGGTATTAATGAACAACCTGACTGCTCTGACAACCATTTGAACTCCAGAAAAAGAGTTCAAAGCCACACACAAACTCTCTCCAATACATACGCACACATACACACACACCTGCCTCCGACCCCCCACACACACACATTAAAGAAACTGGATTGATGCACAAATTGAACTTGCATTTGACCTGCACCTGCCTTCTCAATCTGCTGCCAACCCCTCACACCAAGCTCCTCAGCACAACAAAAAACACTGAGACATAATGAAAACAAATGAAGTATAGGAGAAGGGGCATAAATAGAAAATTAGGAACGCCCGAGGGTTAATGACATTGACCTGAAAACATCTCTGGAGTCATAAACATTTACAGCCCACAGCAACAGATTAAAGCACAACCTGCATATGCAGTTCAGGAAACACTTGAAAATCTTCAAACATGGCATAATACATATTTATATTTCATTCGTTTTCTTTTCACATTGATCATTTTATTTCTGAATATTTAAACAGAATCTAAAGACAAGTTTTATGCCAGAACAAATCCATATGATCTGTAGTTTATTATTTTACTCATTTCCTGTGTTTTCTTGTTTTCTTTCATTGACCTAAATTAAAAAGTGCAAAGATTTTCCTTCCATGTGACCGTAGAATAACCCTGTTCGCGTTAACATTTCCTGAGATTCTTTGGAAACTCAGGTATCAATAATCAGCTGCAGGTATTAATGAACAACCTGACTACTCTGTCTCCAGAGTAACATGGCGAAGGTGCAGGCACTCAGTGTGTCGCACTCAAAATAAATTAAACAAATAAACATTTTCTTTGTTCGAATTTAATAAAGCAATTTAAACTAAATTGTCTTGATATTTATGTTTCTTTGAACAATTAAATTCACTTTTTGTGTTTTTCCCTATGACAGAAGAACCTCCTGACTAACCAGTCCTGGTCACCAATCCTTCCTTTGATTCCTGATTGTTGGGGCAGGAAGTCTTCCTGGTGTCCTGCAACTTTTAGATACTTCAGCACACCTGGCTCCAATAGCAGCTCATCAACAGAGCTCTGCAGAGCCTCACTGCATGCCAGTGAGACAGTTAAATTAAAGTCTTTAGGTCAAGGGACACATCTGAAACTTGCAGGACTCGGGTCCTGGAGGAATGCAGACTGAGGCCACTGCCTAGAGGAACCAAAGCTAACGTTCTGTTTTCTCAGAGCTCACAGGAAACACAGCACAGCTGAGACAATGTGGTCCCACAACATGCCTGATATAAGATGAGAGTTTTTATGGCAATCTTAATTATTCTACATCAACAAACGGCTGCAAATTGCAACAACTGAATCAATGTTGATGATTCAGTTACATCTCAGTTAAGATGTAACAAAGATGTTACATCTTAACATCTCTGTTACTTTTTGACATTAGATGTTAAGTTGTAACAAATATGTTACATCTTAACATATTTGTTAAAATGTAACAGAGCTAAACATGTCAGGCTATCCTACAGAGATCTTTCAAGATCATTTACAGAATTAGATTCTTTTGGTCTCGACACACAAGAGGCAACATCAACCTGTTCATTTATGCAAAGAGGAGAAAATTGCTTTTCCCTCTGCAGCCAAGTGAATGGAAAATTTGGACATGTGAATTTTCAGGCTTGTATTCATAAACTAGCATAGTGTGTGTGCTAGTGAGCACACACTAGGAAATATGAAAACGGGGCATTTTTTTAACTTTGTCAAGAAAGTTGAAAAATAACATTTTGTTCCTGTTGTTACTTCCTGCTTTGTATGGATCTATTTGTAACTTGGGCTTGTTAGGAATAAAATCCTAATTTCGTCAGATTAATATGTATCCTGGGACTTTTCACTGAAACATCACAAAGGATTCAAAACATCACAACTCAGAACACAAAAACAGGAAATGAATTAACAAGGACAGGAAGTACAAGCTAAATCCTTTTTCCAAAAAATGTCATCAGTGAAAATAATCCCTGATGCTGAAGTCATAAAGTAAAAATCACATCTTTGCTTTGATTTCACTGAAACATTATAGAGTCACTAGTGTATTATTGACAGGTCTGTCAGTGACTGTGTATAAGAGCAGCTGTTTCCAGGACCTCCAGACAGAAGAGCTGAAGCTTGTCTGATGCTGAAGTGAAGGAAAAAAGGTAATTTTGATTCTGCTTTGGTAAAAAGATTTGATCTAACTTCAACGACTTCTTTATTGAGTTGAGACTGTTTGTGTTTTTGAAGGTGATCTTCAATGACTCTGAATGTTCTGATGTTTCTTTGAGCTTGTTACACTGCATTATGTAATAATGTAATACAATTGGGTTTCATAATTATGTTATATATTGAATTATTATATTATTATAATGAACTATAGTTAACAACATATTTTACTGTATATTCACAAAAACCAATCAAGAAGAGCCTTTGCATTCAGATCATCGACCATTTCAGATTTTATGTACTTTCTTAAAATCCCTCAAATATTAAGTCCTTTTTTAAGCCAGAAGGGCAAATTATTTCAGCAAAGTTGATGGAAGAGCAGGAGAACATTTTTGGAAATTTCTACTAAAACTCTCAGAAAACAGTAAGTGGTTGCAAAACATGATTGAAATAATTTTGCTACAGATGAATTTGAGGTGGCTCTCATCCATCAATTCAACCGCAAAATCCATGCAAGCCGCATCTCCAGTTATATTAATGTTACATTTTATTTTGCATTATTTGTGCAATTGAGACTCATTATCCAAAGTTCAGAAAGAAGTAAAATGTAAAATGAAGAAACCAAGCTCATGTTTTCATCAGGTGATGTTTGATTTAGATTCCTGATCATCAAGGTGAGGTGACACATCAGCAGGTATAAATAACGGAGTCTGAACGTCGGAGACACAGAGGAGAAGCAGAAGTTTGGAATCAAGTTCATTCCAGCTGCAGGTGAGAGATGAACACATGAATTCATTTACAACTGAGTTTGTCCACTAAAGTTTCTCTATGTTTTACATTAACAGGGAATTTCATTGTGCTGCAAGTCAAACTCCAGATTTTCATCAAGTTTGATCAATTTATCCAGATCAACAGTAAAGATGAAGGTAAGCCTGTAACTTGCACTGTAAAAAAATAAAAAATAATTCATCTATCTTTATTTATTTTAACAAGGAAAGGTATTTTTAATGTTTAAAATCTTGTTAACAACAAATGACCAAAATAAAAATCAGCGCAGAGACATTGTACGTAAAATGTACAAATTATGAAACATCAATAATGATTAGAATATGAACACAAACAACAACAAGATATTTCACTATGTAGTCAAAAAATGTAAAAATTAAACAACTTCTAGTGAGTTTGTTAATTATTTAAAATGTTTGATATTTTGTTCAGTCACTGAAATGTTGAGTAAATTTGAGTGTTTAAATTTATCCAAACACTCAATGCATGTAAACACTGTACATAGTTTTGGCTCTGGAAATAACATTTGTTAACAGGACTGATGAAATGAGTTGTTAAAAAATGGAGGATCAAACCAACCAGAAACCTTTGTTAAGGCAGAATTCAGCATAATTCTGACTGAAAATCTGGCAGCACAGCTTACAGGCCACATGCAGGACAAGATCAGGGATCAGGTTTAATCTGACTAAATGAACGTTAATCAGAGTTTCTCTGATGATGTTCAGAAGGTGTCATGTTCTGTCTTCCAGCTGTTATCACTTCTCTTCCTCCTGGCTCCACTGCTGATCAGCTGTGAAGCGGCTGAGGACCAACTGCCACGTGATTGCAATGACATCTACAATACGAACAAGAAACTTCCCAGTGGAGTTTACATCATCTATCCATGTGGATATTCATCTGCTGTTAAGGTGAACTTTATGTTTGGTTTGTTCATAAAAATGAAGATCCAGATTAAAGTTCTGTGCAGGACCAAGACTGGAGGTTTATCTGTTAACAATGCTGAGGATGTTTTTACTTAATCTTCATACACATTACATAAACTGACTCTTTGAAACTGAACTTTCTTGATGGTTAGTATCTTGAAAACTGGAAAACTGGAAACTGGAAAACTGGAAAACTGGAGCTCCAGTTTTTTCTTCCTATAACCAAATCAGTTATTCATGGAGAAGAAATTTTATTTAATTATACGTTCACTTATTAGTGAGGCAATGATAGTATTTATTTTTCCACATAAAGTGTGACATTGCATTACATAATAAAAACTGTATCAAGTCATGAATGTGTTTGTGTGAAGGCTTACTGCGACATGGACTCAGAGGGAGGACGCTGGACGGTGAGTCCATCTCTACATGAACTCTCTCTGTTTACACTTCAACTTGGTTTATCTCAGGATTCTTGGGGGTTTTCATCCAACAAACATCAAGTTCTGTTGAAAGAAGAGTCTTTATTGTCCTTCCATTTTCACCTGCCTGAGATAAGATTTGATCAGTTTTGTCATGTTAAATATTGATTATTGATACCAATTCAGAGTTGGTACAAGCCACTTCCTTTTCACCCTGAGTGTGTCAGTGAGAACGTTGTTCACTTCTTGATCAGATTCCTTTGTTGTTCCAGGTTTTCCAGAGGAGGATGGATGGCTCTGTAAACTTCTACAGACCCTGGGCGGAGTACAAGGAGGCTTTGGAAACGCTGCTGGAGAGTACTGGCTGGGTGAGACACCGACCTAAACAGTTAGTCAATGAATGGTTGGTTTATTTTTACGATATTTATAACATAGTTATTGCCACATTTTTCAACACCTGTTTATTGTCTCGACTTTCTATTTTACTATTGTGTTACTAAGTGATGGTGTGCAGGTGCAGGTCAAAAACTGTGAATATTATGGAAAAGTTTATTTCAATCAGTAATTAATTCAAAAAGTAACATTTGTATGTCATATTAATTCATTTCATACAGCTTGATATATTTCAAATGTTTACTTCTTTTAGTGTTGATATTTGTTTCTGACAACTCATGAAAACTACAAATTCAGTATTTCAGAAAATTTTAATATTGTGAAAAAGTTCAATATTGCAGAGCTCTGGTGCTACACACTAATCAGTTTAAGTCAAAACACCTGTAAATGCTTCCAAATGGTCGCTGAGTCCAGGTCTGTAGGTTATTCAATCATGGGAATGACTGCTGACCTGACAGTTGTTCAAAAGATGACCTATGACCCCTTGCACAAGAGGGCAAGACAGAAACATCACAGCTAAAGAAGCTGGCTGTGCACAGAGCTGTTTTCACACACATTCATAGAGAAGTGAGGCGGAAGAAAAGATGTAGTGGAAAAGAATTGGACAAGCAATCAGGATAACTGCACCTGGAGGGGATTATGAAACAAAACCATTTAGAAATGTAGAGTCGGCTGCAGATGGAGTCAGTGCTTGAAGAGCCACCACACACAGATATATGCAACATAGATTTCAGCTGTTGCTTTCCTTGTGTCGAACTGATGCTGATGCTGATCTTGAAGAAGAACCTAAACGTCGTAGAAAATCTGTCTTATTGTGAAGAGGAAGACGCGACAGTCAAGACCCAACAAGAGCTGCAGATGTTGGTCAGAGCCATGTGGGTTCTCATATCACCTGAGCAACACCACAGAGTGATCGACTCCATGCCACGGTGCATTAATGCAGTGATCTGGACAGTAATGTGTGTGCAAAAATCTCAGTAAAAATCCAACTTTAATAGTTTTCATGTCTGTGCAGGTCTTGATAACATCCATAAGTTGACATGGTATAAAGACTGTGAGCTGATGGTCGATATGGAGGACTTTGATGGAAAAAAAGCCTTTGCCCGTTACTCTTCATTTTACATCGATGATGAGCTTGATGGTTACCTTCTGCATGTGAGTGGTTTCAACAAAAAGGGGGCGCTGGTGAGTCATGAGAAAAAACACATTCTAACTTTACTAGTCAGGATGAATTTATGGATGGATGGAATGATGCCCATCACTAATTATGTCTTTTTAAAATAAATAATTCAACTTGTGCTGGGTCTGAAAGTCGTGCAGTGAGTCTGGAAATGTAGAGCAAGGCACTGAGCATGGATCCTGGTGTGTAATATACACCAGGAGTGTATTATTACACACTCCTGGTGTATAATAATACACCAGGAGTGTATTACAATACACTCCTGGTGTATAATAATAATAATAATAATAATAATAATAATAATAATAATAATAATAATTAATAAAGCTAATTTACTGTAGTTAGACAAATCAGGATTAAGAGAAATAGACCTTGATTGGATTAAATCAGTTATATCTAAATCCAGAGTTTGTTCTTATGGTTCTGAAGCAGGAAGATTGATGTTGGTAGTTAACAGCACAAAGTAAATTTAATTGATCTCATTGATAATATCCCAGTAAGAAATTAACATAACTCATAATTTTTTCACAAAACATTATCAACTTTTCACAAAGTCAGCATTTTTGTTAAATATTGAAATTACAATTTTATTGATGTTGGATCACGCAGAATTTGTATTTTTTTTTCACTATTCAAGCTTTCAACTGAATGTCTGTTTTATTCATATAGTTTTTGTATCCTATTATTATTTCTGCAGGAGACAGCCTTTCCTATCACCACCAACAGAAATTTACCACTTTTGACAAAGACCAGGATGAGTTGAGCGGCAACTGTGCCATAAAATATCTCGGTGCTTTCTGGTACAATAAGTGTCACTATACAAACCCTAACGGGGTTTATCGCTGGGGGCTGACAACACACTCTATGCTATTGGAGTGGAATGGGGTACATGGAAGGGAGTTAATTACTCCCTGAAGAGCATCAGCATGAAGATCCGTCCTGCCAAGTAAATCTGCAGGTCAAACATCCAGCAAAAAATAATGAGATGCTTTTCTTATAATCAACCATCAACTTTTAGCTTCAAACATGAGTCAAAAGTTCACTTGATTTCTAATAAATATAATCCAGTTGATTAAATCATTGGAGAGAGTTTGCTACCTGTAATCAATTCATCTCTGATAATAAATAAGATGCCAGCAGCAATATTTGTGTGTCTGTATTTTTTTATATGTAAGAATTAAAATAAGCCAGTTTTAAAACAAATTGGGCCAAATGGAAACATTTTTAGAATCAAACCTCTTGGTTAAATGCAATTAATTGAAAAACAACCAGGTCTTCCATAATTCTAAATTTTATGCTCAACTGTGTCAATGTCAACATCTATGTCTATTTAATGATCTGTTTATGTCACTCCCAGAGAAAATAAAGTATATCTGGTGTTAGCTAAGACAAAGAAATGGAGTGTAATTTGATTTTTATCAGAAAACAATCAGGAAGCGAAACAAGAACAGCAGAAAGTCATCAATTTGTTTTTTCTTGCAATAAAATGTAAAAAAAAGCACAAGAACTTGATCTAATAATATCAGGAGAACAATAAATATTTATAGTTTGACCATTTATAATGACCATATGATGTGCGTCAATGTGTTGAAAAAACAAATTACATGATTTTTAGACTCTGGAGATGTGTTGATTGATTTGATCAGGTTGAAGAAAGTTTTGTTATTATATGAAGTGAAAGACTCACTGAATGCTCAGGCGTAGTGGATATTATACAATTCACTGATTGTTCCTTTTCTGATACATAGTGCAGATGTTTGGGGAAATGCCTGTAATAATATTCAAATTCTATTTTTACTTTTGCAAATTATAGAAATTAAAAGCAGAAAATGCTGCAGAGCTCCAACAAATGCATTGTGCTTCAACTTAAAATTGATATTTATTGGTGGACTACTATACCAAAGTAATGAAATGAGTAGTTTGAATGTTAATGGAAACTCCAGGTGTTAATCTGAAAAGAAAAAGTAATTTTGTTAAATGACTTTTAAGTTCTGATTATCAAGAAACTGGTGTTGGGTCTATTTTGGTTCCCAACCAAAGACACAAATTACTTTTCTACCACCGTCAAACACCGTGTTGTGTCTCCTCCACCGGCTCTCAACTGCCTTTTATTATGTTTACAAGAAAAAAGGTTGGGCTTTTTCACACAGTCACACAAACAATTGATCAATAACCTTAACCACAAGGTGTTTTGGGACCTTCTGTGAACATGCCCTTACCTGGACACAAGGCTGACCGTTATACCTGTGTTAGCAGGTAGCTGTTGGCACAGCTACCTGTGTTATTACCTGTGTATTATTATAATAATACAACAACAACAACAATAATAATAATAATAAAAATAATAATAATAATAATAATAATAATAATAACAACAGGTAGCTGTTAACACAGACAGCTAATGATCAAAGCAGCTGGTATCACAAGCATGTATAAACATTTCCAACCCCCAAGCAAACTTCTGAAAAAACAGTTAATATTGTACCACAAAAGAAAGGAGTCAAGTAAACAACACACAGAATAATAATATAAAAACATAGCCTTTCAAATAAACTCATAAGTAAATGAACTTAGACAATTTTTCTAAAAACTGGGCATGGGTCATTCTTTCAGAAGCTATTTATGCATTTTAATAAACTTGGGAAGTTGCATATGGATCCATATGAATGAACCAGCTGGGCCTCAAACCCGAATTTGTATTTTTTCCAAGCTTATATGTGCCAATACAATTTATTTTATGGTTTGATTTGCAAACGCAACATGTAGTGCATTAATGTAGTGCATTAATACTAATTGAAAACCCTGCATTTTTTCAACAGTCTTATAAACAATTAAAAAGTATGGAATATATTGGTATAATTAGCCTTTTAAACATATAATTGAACCAAATCTCCAGTTTATGTTCATTTTTTGTGTAATATTTCACAATGAAGCTGCAAAGGTCTGGAAGAATTTTTTACCTTTCAGTGCAAATATAAACTTTAAATGTTCTTAACTTTCATTGCAACTGGAAAGTTTTTGCAGCATAAATGTTGTATATCTGAATATTTAAGATAAAACAATAGGAACAGTTTTAAAGCCTGCAACCATATATATTGAATATATGACTGATATATATATTACAACCATTATCTAGGAAACTTGACACCTCGTAACTGACATTGGAAAAAAGAATTGAATGAACAGATTCACCAAGCGGTGACTTGCTTAGTGAAAGTCGCAAATCTTCAAGTCATGCTGTTTCAATTTGACCTCTTACTCAGCATCAGTTCCCAATTTATGGACTCGAAATTTGAAATCAACTCTGCTTTATGTACTAGCTTCCTCTCCTGTGCTTCCATCTGAAGGCGAGGTAAAGGCCAAGGAGGCAACTGAGGTTCTGCAACCATTTGGGCAAAGCAAGACAACTTTATTTATTCATCTCCTTTCAGCCAAAGACTATTCAAAGTGCTTGTACAAGAAAGTAAAAAACAACATTCAGCAAGAAGATAGTCACCAATAATAATAATAATAATAATAATAATAATTTTAGTAAACGATCAAGCGGAGTAAAAATAGAGAAAGTAAATTTTAAACAGTAAACGAGTAGAAGTTAAAAATTAAGAAAAGGCTAATTCAAAAAAGGTTTTAAATAAACTCAAGGTAGAGGTAGCCTTACAATGTGATTAGTATTAGTGTAAGCATTAATTCTTTAAGATAACATACAAGTTATACTAATTAATTTCCCAGTGATTGTTGTTATTCTGTTTTAAAGATATCTTCCTCTCATTCCATTCAATATGTTCACTATGTGATCAATTCAGTCTTTATGAGTTCATCCTTAACTTAATAGTGATTGATGAAATTATATTTCATTTAATTAGATTGGTATCACTAAAACATTGCAGAATTTCTCTGAGATTGTGAGAGCTTTTTATTAGACTTCATCTACATCCTGTCCCATTATTCTGCAGATTAGAAAAATGTTCCAAACATCTGACAGAAAATCAAACAGTTACACTTAGTGGTTATAAAACGGATGACAGCAACCTCTTCTTTCTTCCTTTCCTTTCTTTCTTTCTTTCTTTTTTTCTCTCATTGTTTGTGGTCAAAATCAGTGCATCTGTTTTCACCTCCTTATTTATTATTAAATCACACCAAATGCTGAATTATAATTGCGTCAATTAATTCATTATGTAAAGCTGCAAAGTTTAAACTACATTTTAAAGACTTAAGTTAAATGTTATGTATTGAGTGAAGCCATAAGCTTCATACAAAAAATACCTCTAACAGATTTCACTTGAACATTTTTCATTCCCCAGTTTCTAAAGATTGAATTTGTCTGATTTTCTGCAGTTTATGTGCAGAAATCTTTGCGCAAACATGTGATAAGTAATAACAGACACATCTTAGCAATATTAAAATGTCTCAATGTTTTTAAAACCTACCTGTCAATATCAGACATACACTTTTCCTGCTGTTGGATGGGAACCTTTTTAACTTTTACAAGTTTTTAGTAAGAAACAAAAAGTGTAAATGTTCTGCAGATTGTTTTTCTGTAGATCATATATATGTCACCATTAAAATTCAACCGTTCAGCATGACCTCCAGTGAAATATGATAAACCTGAATGAGAAACAAACAGGTTTTATCCTCAGAGCTTCTTAGTTCATGACCTTGATCTGAAAACGTCTCTGCAGTCATAAACATTTACAGCCCACAGCAACATATTAAAGCACAACCTGCATATGCAGTTCAGGAAACTCATGAAAACCTTCATAGATGACATACTACACATTTATATTTCATCAATTTTCTTTTTACATTGATCATTCTGATATTAATTTATTCTGAGGAATCTTTTTTTTAAAACATTGCTTTATATCTGGATTTGCATGAATATTTAAACCGAATCTAAAGACCAGCTTTATTCCAGAAACCATCAATGTGAGCTATAGTTTATTATTTTATTCATTTCCTAACTTTCCTCATTCTTTCATGGACCTAAACATAATAAGTATAAATATTTTCCTTCCATGGAACCGCAGAATAACCCTGTTCATGTTAACATTTACTGAGATTCTGAAACTCAGGTATCAATAATCAGCTGCAGGTATTAATGAACAACCTGACTGCTCTGACAACCATTTGAACTCCAGAAAAAGAGTTCAAAGCCACACACAAACTCCTCCAATACATACGCACACATACACACACACCTGCCTCCGACCCCCCCACACACACATTAAAGAAACTGGATTGATGCACAAATTGAACTTGCATTTGACCTGCACCTGCCTTCTCAATCTGCTGCCAACCCCTCACACCAAGCTCCTCAGCACAACAAAAACACTGAGACATAATGAAAACAAAAGAAGTATAGGAGAAGGGGCATAAATAGAAAATTAGGAAACGCCCGAGGGTTAATGACATTGACCTGAAAACATCTCTGGAGTCATAAACATTTACAGCCCACAGCAACAGATTAAAGCACAACCTGCATATGCAGTTCAGGAAACACTTGAAAATCTTCAAACATGGCATAATACACATTTATATTTCATCCGTTTTCTTTTCACATTGATCATTTTATTTCTGAATATTTAAACAGAATCTAAAGACCAGTTTTATGCCAGAACAAATCCATATGATCTGTAGTTTATTATTTTACTCATTTCCTGTGTTTTCTCGTTTTCTTTCATTGACCTAAATATAAAAAGTGCAAAGATTTTCCTTCCATGCGACCGTAGAATAACCCTGTTCGCGTTAACATTTCCTGAGATTCTTTGGAAACTCAGGTATCAATAATCAGCTGCAGGTATTAATGAACAACCTGACTACTCTGTCTCCAGTAACATGGCGAAGGTGCAGGCACTCAGTGTGTCGCACTCAAAATAAATTAAACAAATAAACATTTTCTTTGTTCGAATTTAATAAAGCAATTTAAACTAAATTGTGTTGATATTTATGTTTCTTTGAACAATTAAATTCACTTTTTGTGTTTTGCCCTATGACAGAAGAACCTCCTGACCAACCAGTCCTGGTCACCAATCCTTCCTTTGATTCCTGATTGTTGGGGCAGGAAGTCTTCCTGGTGTCCTGCAACTTTTAGATACTTAAGCACACCTGGCTCCAATAGCAGCTCATCAACAGAGTTCTGCAGAGCCTCACTGCATGCCAGTGAGACAGTTAAATTAAAGTCTTTAGGTCAAGGGACACACATCTGAAACTTGCAGGACTCGGGTCCTGGAGGAATGCAGACTGAGGCCACTGCCTAGAGGAACCAAAGCTAACGTTCTGTTTTCTCAGAGCTCACAGGAAACACAGCACAGCTGAGACAATGTGGTCCCACAACATGCCTGATATGAGATGAGAGTTTTTATGGCAATATTAATTATTCTACATCAACAAACGGCTGCAGTGAATTTGCAACAACTGAATCAAAGTTGATGATTCAGTTACATCTCTGTTAAGAGTAACAAAGATGTTACATCTTAACATCTCTGTTACTTTTTGACATTAGATGTTAAGTTGTAACAAATATGTTACATCTTAACATATTTGTTAAAATGTAACAGAGCTAAACATGTCAGGCTATCCTACAGAGATCTTTCAAGATCATTTACAGAATTAGATTCTTTTGGTCTCGACACACAAGAGGCAACATCAACCTGTTCATTTATGCAAAGAGGAGAAAATTGCTTTTCCCTCTGCAGCCAAGTGAATGGAAAATTTGGACATGTGAATTTTCAGGCTTGTATTCATAAACTAGCATAGTGTGTGTGCTAGTGAGCACACACTAGGAAATATGAAAACGGGGCATTTTTTTAACTTTGTCAAGAAAGTTGAAAAATAACATTTTGTTCCTGTTGTTACTTCCTGCTTTGTATGGATCTATTTGTAACTTGGGCTTGTTAGGAATAAAATCCTAATTTCGTCAGATTAATATGTATCCTGGGACTTTTCACTGAAACATCACAAAGGATTCAAAACATCACAACTCAGAACACAAAAACAGGAAATGAATTAACAAGGACAGGAAGTACAAGCTAAATCCTTTTTCCAAAAAATGTCATCAGTGAAAATAATCCCTGATGCTGAAGTCATAAAGTAAAAATCACATCTTTGCTTTGATTTCACTGAAACATTATAGAGTCACTAGTGTATTATTGACAGGTCTGTCAGTGACTGTGTATAAGAGCAGCTGTTTCCAGGACCTCCAGACAGAAGAGCTGAAGCTTGTCTGATGCTGAAGTGAAGGAAAAAAGGTAATTTTGATTCTGCTTTGGTAAAAAGATTTGATCTAACTTCAACGACTTCTTTATTGAGTTGAGACTGTTTGTGTTTTTGAAGGTGATCTTCAATGACTCTGAATGTTCTGATGTTTCTTTGAGCTTGTTACACTGCATTATGTAATAATGTAATACAATTGGGTTTCATAATTATGTTATATATTGAATTATTATATTATTATAATGAACTATAGTTAACAAACATATTTTACTGTATATTCACAAAAACTAATCAAGAAGAGCCTTTGCATTCAGATCATCGACCATTTCAGATTTTATGTACTTTCTTAAAATCCCTCAAATATTAAGTCCTTTTTTAAGCCAGAAGGGCAAATTATTTCAACAAAGTTGATGGAAGAGCAGGAGAACATTTTTGGAAATTTCTACTAAAACTCTCAGAAAACAGTAAGTGGTTGCAAAACATGATTGAAATAATTTTGCTACAGATGAATTTGAGGTGGCTCTCATCCATCAATTCAACCGCAAAATCCATGCAAGCCGCATCTCCAGTTATATTAATGTTACATTTTATTTTGCATTATTTGTGCAATTGAGACTCATTATCCAAAGTTCAGAAAGAAGTAAAATGTAAAATGAAGAAACCAAGCTCATGTTTTTTCATCAGGTGATGTTTGATTTAGATTCCTGATCATCAAGGTGAGGTGACACATCAGCAGGTATAAATAACGGAGTCTGAACGTCGGAGACACAGAGGAGAAGCAGAAGTTTGGAATCAAGTTCATTCCAGCTGCAGGTGAGAGATGAACACATGAATTCATTTACAACTGAGTTTGTCCACTAAAGTTTCTCTATGTTTTACATTAACAGGGAATTTCATTGTGCTGCAAGTCAAACTCCAGATTTTCATCAAGTTTGATCAATTTATCCAGATCAACAGTAAAGATGAAGGTAAGCCTGTAACTTGCACTGTAAAAAAATAAAAAATAATTCATCTATCTTTATTTATTTTAACAAGGAAAGGTATTTTTAATGTTTAAAATCTTGTTAACAACAAATGACCAAAATAAAAATCAGCGCAGAGACATTGTACATAAAATGTACAAATTATGAAACATCAATAATGATTAGAATATGAACACAAACAACAACAAGATATTTCACTATGTAGTCAAAAAATGTAAAAATTAAACAACTTCTAGTGAGTTTGTTAATTATTTAAAATGTTTGATATTTTGTTCAGTCACTGAAATGTTGAGTAAATTTGAGTGTTTAAATTTATCCAAACACTCAATGCATGTAAACACTGTACATAGTTTTGGCTCTGGAAATAACATTTGTTAACAGGACTGATGAAATGAGTTGTTAAAAAATGGAGGATCAAACCAACCAGAAACCTTTGTTAAGGCAGAATTCAGCATAATTCTGACTGAAAATCTGGCAGCACAGCTTACAGGCACATGCAGGACAAGATCAGGGATCAGGTTTAATCTGACTAAATGAACATTAATCAGAGTTTCTCTGATGATGTTCAGAAGGTGTCATGTTCTGTCTTCCAGCTGTTATCACTTCTCTTCCTCCTGGCTCCACTGCTGATCAGCTGTGAAGCGGCTGAGGACCAACTGCCACGTGATTGCAATGACATCTACAATAAACAAGAAACTTCCCAGTGGAGTTTACATCATCTATCCAAGTGGATATTCATCTGCTGTTAAGGTGAACTTTATGTTTGGTTTGTTCATAAAAATGAAGATCCAGATTAAAGTTCTGTGCAGGACCAAGACTGGAGGTTTATCTGTTAACAATGCTGAGGATGTTTTTACTTAATCTTCATACACATTACATAAACTGACTCTTTGAAACTGAACTTTCTTGATGTTTAGTATCTTGTTTCAGTTCAAGCTCCAGTTTTTTCTTCCTATAACCAAATCAGTTATTCATGGAGAAGAAATTTTATTTAATTATACGTTCACTTATTAGTGAGGCAATGATAGTATTTATTTTTCCACATAAAGTGTGACATTGCATTACATAATAAAACTGTATCAATGTGTTTGTGTGAAGGCTTACTGCGACATGGACTCAGAGGGAGGACGCTGGACGGTGAGTCCATCTCTACATGAACTCTCTCTGTTTACACTTCAACTTGTTTATCTCAGGATTCTTGGGGGTTTTCATCCAACAAACATCAAGTTCTGTTGAAAGAAGAGTCTTTATTGTCCTTCCATTTTCACCTGCCTGAGATAAGATTTGATCAGTTTTGTCATGTTAAATATTGATTATTGATACCAATTCAGAGTTGGTACAAGCCACTTCCTTTTCACCCTGAGTGTGTCAGTGAGAACGTTGTTCACTTCTTGATCAGATTCCTTTGTTGTTCCAGGTTTTCCAGAGGAGGATGGATGGCTCTGTAAACTTCTACAGACCCTGGGCGGAGTACAAGAGAGGCTTTGGAAACGCTGCTGGAGAGTACTGGCTGGGTGAGACACCGACCTAAACAGTTAGTCAATGAATGGTTGGTTTATTTATTTACGATATTTATAACATAGTTATTGCCACATTTTTCAACACCTGTTATTGTCTCGACTTTCTATTTTTATTGTGTTACTAAGTGATGGTGTGCAGGTGCAGGTCAAAAACTGTGAATATTATGGAAAAGTTTATTTCAATCAGTAATTAATTCAAAAAGTAACATTTGTATGTCATATTAATTCATTTCATACAGCTTGATATATTTAAAATGTTTACTTCTTTTAGTGTTGATATTTGTTTCTGACAACTCATGAAAACTACAAATTCAGTATTTCAGAAAATTTAATATTGTGAAAAAGTTCAATATTGCAGAGCTCTGGTGCTACACACTAATCAGTTTAAGTCAAAACACCTGCAAATGCTTCCAAATGGTCGCTGAGTCCAGGTCTGTAGGTTATTCAATCATGGGAATGACTGCTGACCTGACAGTTGTTCAAAAGATGACCTATGACCCCTTGCACAAGAGGGCAAGACAGAAACATCACAGCTAAAGAAGCTGGCTGTGCACAGAGCTGTTTTCACACACATTCATAGAGAAGTGAGGCGGAAGAAAGATGTAGTGGAAAAGAATTGGACAAGCAATCAGGATAACTGCACCTGGAGGGGATTATGAAACAAAACCATTTAGAAATGTAGAGTCGGCTGCAGATGGAGTCAGTGCTTGAAGAGCCACCACACACAGATATATGCAACATAGATTTCAGCTGTTGCTTTCCTTGTGTCGAACTGATGCTGATGCTGATCTTGAAGAAGAACCTAAACGTCGTAGAAAATCTGTCTTATTGTGAAGAGGAAGACGCGACAGTCAAGACCCAACAAGAGCTGCAGATGTTGGTCAGAGCCATGTGGGTTCTCATATCACCTGAGCAACACCACAGAGTGATCGACTCCATGCCACGGTGCATTAATGCAGTGATCTGGACAGTAATGTGTGTGCAAAAATCTCAGTAAAAATCCAACTTTAATAGTTTTCATGTCTGTGCAGGTCTTGATAACATCCATGAGTTGACATGGTATAAAGACTGTGAGCTGATGGTCGATATGGAGGACTTTGACGGAAACAAAGCCTTTGCCCGTTACTCTTCATTTTTCATCTCTGATGAGTTTGATGGTTACATTCTGCATGTGAGTGGTTTCAACAAAAAAGGGGGCGCTGGTGAGTCATGAGAAAAAACACATTCTAACTTTACTAGTCAGGATGAATTTATGGATGGATGGAATGATGCCCATCACTAATTATGTCTTTTAAAATAAATAATTCAACTTGTGCTGGGTCTGAAAGTCGTGCAGTGAGTCTGGAAATGTAGAGCAAGGCACTGAGCATGGATCCTGGTGTGTAATATACACCGGAGTGACTCCTGGTGATAATACACCACTACACTCTGGTGTATTATTATACACTCCTGGTGTATAATAATACACCACGAGTGTATTATTATACACTCCTGGTATTATAAGATATTATTATACACTCCTGGTGTATATAATAATAATAATAATAATAATAATAATAATAATAATAAATAATAATAATAATATAATAATAATAATAATAATTATAAAGCTAATTTACTGTAGTTAGACAAATCAGGAAGAGAAATAGACCTTGATTGGATTAAATCAGTTATATCTAAATCCAGAGTTTGTTCTTATGGTTCTGAAGCAGGAAGATTGATGTTGGTAGTTAATAGCACAAAGTAAATTTAATTGATCTCATTGATAATATCCCAGTAAGAAATTAACATAACTCATAATTTATTTCACAAAACATTATCAGCTTTTCACAAAGTCAGCATTTTTGTTAAATATTGAAATTACAATTTTATTGATGTTGGATCACGCAGAATTTGTTTTTTTTCACTATTCAAGCTTTCAACTGAATGTCTGTTTTATTCATATAGTTTTTGTATCCTATTATTATTTCTGCAGGAGACAGCCTTTCCTATCACCACCAACAGAAATTTACCACTTTTGACAAAGACCAGGAAGTGAGCGGCAACTGTGCCATAAATATCTCGGTGCTTTCTGGTACAATAAGTGTCACTATACAAACCCTAACGGGGTTTATCACTGGGGGGCTGACACCACACTCTATGCTACTGGAGTGGAATGGAGTACATGGAAGGGAGTTAATTACTCCCTGAAGAGCATCAGCATGAAGATCCGTCCTCTCATTTAAATCTGCAGGTCAAACATCCAGCAAAAAATAATGAGATGCTTTTCTTATAATCAACCATCAACTTTTAGCTTCAAACATGAGTCAAAAGTTCACTTGATTACTAATAAATATAATCCAGTTGATTAAATCATTGGAGAGAGTTTGCTACCTGTAATCAATTCATCTCTGATAATAAATAAGATGCCAGCAGCAATATTTGTGTGTCTGTATTTTTTTATATGTAAGAATTAAAATAAGCCAGTTTTAAAACACAAATTGGGCCAAATGGAAACATTTTTAGAATCAAACCTCTTGGTTAAATGCAATTAATTGAAAAACAACCAGGTCTTCCATAATTCTAAATTTTATGCTCAACTGTGTCAATGTCAACATCTATGTCTATTTAATGATCTGTTTATGTCACTCCCAGAGAAAATAAAGTATATCTGGTGTTAGCTAAGACAAAGAAATGGAGTGTAATTTGATTTTTATCAGAAAACAATCAGGAAGCGAAACAAGAACAGCAGAAAGTCATCAATTTGTTTTTTCTTGCAATAAAATGTAAAAAAAAAGCACAAGAACTTGATCTAATAATATCAGGAGAACAATAAAATATTTATAGTTTGACCATTTATAATGACCATATGATGTGCGTCAATGTGTTGAAAAAACAAATTACATTTTTTAGACTCTGGAGATGTGTTGATTGATTTGATCAGGTTGAAGATAGTTTTGTTATTATATGAAGTGAAAGACTCACTGAATGCTCAGGCGTAGTGGATATTATACAATTCACTAATTGTTCCTTTTCTGATACATAGTGCAGATGTTTGGGGAAATGCCTGTAATAATATTCAAATTCTATTTTTACTTTTGCAAATTATAGAAATTAAAGCAGAAAATGCTGCAGAGCTCCAACAAATGCATTGTGCTTCAACTTAAAATTGATATTTATTGGTGGACTACTATATCCAAAGTAATGAAATGAGTAGTTTGAATGTTAATGGAAACTCCAGGTGTTAATCTGAAAAGAAAAAGTAATTTTGTTAAATGACTTTTAAGTTCTGATTATCAAGAAACTGGTGTTGGGTCTATTTTGGTTCCCAACTGCCAAAAGACACAAATTACTTTTCTACCACCGTCAAACACCGTGTTGTGTCTCCTCCACCGGCTCTCAACTGCCTTTTATTATGTTTACAAGAAAAAAGGTTGGGCTTTTTCACACAGTCACACAAACAATTGATCAATAACCTTAACCACAAGGTGTTTTGGGACCTTCTGTGAACATGCCCTTACCTGGACACAAGGCTGACCGTTATACCTGTGTTAGCAGGTAGCTGTTGGCACAGGTACCTGTGTTATTACCTGTGTATTATTATAATAATAACAACAACAACAACAACAATAATAATAATAATAATAATAATAATAATAATAATAATAATAATAATAATAATAATAATAATAATAATAATAATAATAATAACAACAGGTAGCTGTTAACACAGACAGCTAATGATCAAAGCAGCTGGTATCACAAGCATGTATAAACATTTCCAACCCCCAAGCAACTTCTGAAAAAACAGTTAATATTGTACCACAAAAGAAAGGAGTCAAGTAAACAACACACAGAATAATAATATAAAAACATAGCCTTTCAAATAAACTCATAAGTAAATGAACTTAGACAATTTTTCTAAAAACTGGGCATGGGTCATTCTTTCAGAAGCTATTCATGCATTTTAATAACTTGGGAAGTTGCATATGGATCCATGTGAATGAACCAGCTGGGCCTCAAACCCGAATTTGTATTTTTTCCAAGCTTATATGTGCCAATACAATTTATTTTATGGTTTGATTTGCAAACGCAACATGTAGTGCATTAATGTAGTGCATTAATACTAATTGAAAACCCTGCATTTTTCAACAGTCTTATAAACAATTAAAAAGTATGGAATATATTGGTATAATTAGCCTTTTAAACATATAATTGAACCAAATCTCCAGTTTATGTTCATTTTTTGTGTAATATTTCACAATGAAGCTGCAAAGGTCTGGAAGAATTTTTTACCTTTCAGTGCAAATATAAACTTTAAATGTTCTTAACTTTCATTGCAACTTGAAAGTTTTTGCAGCATAAATGTTGTATATCTGAATATTTAAGATAAAACAATAGGAACAGTTTTAAAGCCTGCAACCATATATATTGAATATATATGACTGATATATATATTACAACCATTATCTAGTGTTAGGGTTAACACCTGTTAAACATACATTAACAAAGACAGAAAAGACAAAAGAGTTAGATTCTTTTTCACTCGCGAGGAGAACGGACAGAGATGTGCTTCAGTTACAATCTCCTACCGCTCTGAAGCACATTTTGTCTGCTCCTCTATTTTATTGTTTCTAGGATCCCTAATCACAAGGACGCTGTAGCTCTAAAGGGAGGGGCAAACAGCTACAGCGTCAAATGTTATTCACTAACTAACACACAATCATTCTGTACTAGATAATGTCCTTCCAGGCACAAAGATTAATAAAATATGTAGTGATCTTAGCAATGATGGTTTTATTGGAGGCCAGCAACTCAACCGAAGCAGAGCTCTTCACCAAGAGGTAAACCTGCAGGAAGATTTTGTTTCTGCTCTTTGTCAGTGAAGCCTTCTGAGAAAAGAATCAGAGTAAATCAACAATACAAGAAACATTCTTAATTCTATAATGAGATTAACTTTAAGGAAAGCATCAATTAAAGATACATTATAAAGATCAATGAGAATAACAAATAATTGATTAATAATATCACAATTTCTCCAACATTTGCCCCCTGTTTATCAAATATTTGTTCTAATTCTCATATCCTTCCTAAACAGCCACTTCAAACAATTTTCAACTAGGAGTTCATTTTTAAGAAAGCAAACATGTTTACATTCAAGGTTTATACTCAGTCCAAAACTTAGAATCAGGATACACATCAAAAGAGTCCTCATCAGAGCTTTCTCTGTCAGACTCAGGATCTTTTACTAGTAAAGGATACATCGGCGTCATCTGGTTCCCCATGGGCTAAATTGCTGTAGTGATGAGACGATTAAACAAAGAACGCAGGCAAGGAATACAACAGCATCCACACAAGGTTAGAATGGCAGCAAAGACTGCCATCGACACTAAAGCAGAGGACACAAGGGTTCGGTACTTTCCAAAAACATTCATCCAGTCATCCCACCTGGAAGTATTCACTCCAGTGAACTCCCTCATCTTACCATTAAGGGTACGGAGCCCCTCAATGGCCTTCGTCAGGCTGCCATCAGCCGCTGTGTTGTTGGGTAGAAAAGTGCAGCATCTTTCACCAAAGATTGCACACACTCCCCTCGTTCAGCCAGCACCATGTCAAGTGCAATACGGTTCTGGAAAGCCATCAGTGATGTAGCGGTCAGCTGCTCATGCACCGCCTCGAAGCCTGCCTGTGTCCAGTTGCCCAGTTTTTGTACATTGTAATGGATGTAGTTGATTCTGTCAACGTTTTTGTTTAATGTACACCACCAACAAATTGTGGACTCAAATCCTGCTGCAATTTGGTCGGCCAATTTATACTCATCTGGTACACCACGGGGAACACCAATGGCATCGATGTATGTAGGATCATTGTTCCTCCAGGTCAGGTCTCGCTTCTGCAACTGACGCCACTGCTGAGGCACAACATCAGTTAAAGCATGAATTAGATGATCAGCAGTCATTGGATAAACAGAAACAGGCAATAATAAAGAAATTAATGCAGACATCCCTGTTACCTTCCTAGGTAATCTATTAAAAATTTTGTCACCACTGCACCACCACCAGACATCTGCACGAAAGACAGGGTTAAATTCATTGTTCACAGAGAGAACAGTCCAGTGTTAAAACATCATTTGTCATACATCAAGTTTAATCTCTGTATTTTGCCGACGTCATACTTGCCCAGGAGACTAAAACAATGATAACAGAACTAGGTGGAAAACACACCTGAATACTCATCCTCATTCTGTAAACAGTGTTACAAGAAAACATTTTATTGACATGAATTGTTCCCAGATGAAAACACAAAATAAAAACAAAAAGATATATTCACTTGTTATTTTCATTAATGTGCAAGTTCGTTCTGCTCCTAAAGACACTACAGGGTTGTGGACAATCTTCACCAGTTTTGAGACGGAAAAACTATTTGGTTTAACCCCCTTTGTAACCTGGACTTTGCCCTGTAGGTCGGTGAGCGTCTTGAGCTTGCTTCCCAATTACTTTTGAAATTAAATTACTTTTTGCAGTGTGTTAAATGTATCCAAGTTGGCTTTTCTGCTGCATCTGGGTTTTTAGTGAAATGTTCAAACCATTTAGAAAAGCATCAATTATTTCTAAACAATACTTCACTTTTATTCAATTCTATGAAGTCCATGTGCATTACTTGAAATGGATATTGCAGAGTAGGAAACTTTCCTCTAAGTGATCTTAGATTGCCCTGAGAGTTATGTTTTGCACATATCAAACAGGTCCTACAGAATTTTTTTTTAAATAAGAAATAAATCCATAAGTAGTGTAATGTTGATGTATCCTAACATCCCCCCTGTTGAGACATGCGAAAACCCATGGCTCAATATTGCAGCCCATTTATACACATCTTTTTCTTGGTAAAATAGGTTCAGTTTCATATAATTTTCCAATTTTGCTCCATTTTTTTTATCCATAAATCCTTTTCATTTTGAGGACTTAATTGTTGCATGTCTCTTAAAGTTTCTTTCATAAATTTAATTTTTACGTCCACATGTAATACATTTATCTCTCCCTCAGCTGCTTTTTTTTTTTTTTTTTTTGTCTTTGAAAGCATTCCCTAGGGACACCTTATCTGTCCCTGCAGTGTGCGCCGCACATTTACAGATTGCTAGTTGTTTTGGTAGGTGCACGACTTGTAATAATTCTTTTAATAATTCTGCATGTGTTACTTTTAATGTTAATGGGTGAAACAGAACTGTAGGAGCTCTAACTTCTACTGCCATAGAAGCAGCAACTACAGCTCTCACACAATGTGGTAAGGCACATGCTACACTATCAAGTCTGGAAGAGAAATATGCTATTGGTCTCATTTTATCACCATGCTGTTAGACTAGCACCGAGGTCATGACATGACCTTTACAATCCACCATCTGAACAAAAGGTTTTTTTTATTGATAATCTGGTAACGCTAACACAGCGCATGACAAGCGGGCCTGTTTTAGTTTGCAAAGTCCTTCTTCTGCTTCATCTGTCCACAACAAAGAAGAGGACATTTTAAGATCTTTTTCATACATTAATTTATTCAAAGGTGCCACAATTTCCGCATAATTAGGCACCCAGTTTCGACAATAGTTAGTCAACCCCAAAAAGGACATCATCTGCTTTTTTGTTTGTGGTTTGGGAGCTTGGAGAATTGTTGTTTTTCTATCCTCCACTATGGTTCGTCCTCCTTCACTCAAGTTATGACCCAAATATTTTACTTGTCGTTTACACAGTTAAAGTTTATTTTGTTAACCTTATGACCTCTTTAGCTAAATGTTGCAGAAGCGCTAAAGTGTTTTGCTTACAGGTTTTCCTCTCTGGAGAAGCCAATAAAACATCATCTATGTACAACAAAACTTGGCTCCCTCCTGGGGGTTGAAAAGTTGACATACTTGCACTCATTACTTGAAAGAGAATTGTAGGGCTTTCACAGTAGCCTTGAAGTAGTCTGGTGTATGTGTATCTTTCCCCTTCAAAAGTAAAAGCAAACCAAAATTGGCTCTCTTTCTCAATTGGTATTGAGAAAAAGGCATTACTGATGTCTACAACCGTGAATACTTTTGCATCTGATCTAAGAGAATTCAACAATGTGTGTGGATCAGGCACATGTTTTGTGTCTGTGTACAGATAGGTCACAGTTATCTTGGCTGGGGTGACCTTGTTGAGTCTGGCTTCATAGTTCCTATCAGGCCCAGGAACTGTTTTGAACCAAAGTGTGACGTGCAAATCATCAGGAGACATTTGATCCCGTGGGGCAGAAATGGCTTTACGCCCCTCTGCCAGAAGTGTTTGTGCAATGTTGTGTGGGGGTTTGTTGGGCACATCCAATGAATAAAAGTAATACAGTTCCCTGTGTCCCTGGACAACAAAGAAATCCCCTTCTTTTATTCCTGTAGCTGATCTTGACATTTTCACCACAAAAATTTATTTATTTTTTTTTCTTTTTCTCGGGCAATCTCTGGCTAAATGTCCTTCCTGCCCGCAACACCAGCACCCTGAGTAACTGTGCCTGTAGTTTCCTCTCCCACATCTCCCTTTTAAACCTCTAAGGTTCTGACCTCTGCCCCTAAAGCCTTCTCTTCCTCTCCTCTCCTGATAGAACATTTGTTCCTCACCCTGGAAAAAGGCTCCTGGAACCTTTTCCTTTTCTTTTGTAATTTCTTTCTCCCCACTTTCTCGTTTTTGCGCTACTTCTAACCAAAATTGTACATCATCATACCCTTCCTCGTACAATTTTTTATTTGAATTTGTTTTTTTTATCCTGATCTTTAATAACTTTCCAGTTATTTGATTTTAGACTGTCTGTTGGCTTAGTTTTACTTATTCATTTCCCCATTTTTTTTTTATTTAAATTTGGACCAGTTTTTGCCGACTCCTAGGGAGTCCTAGAAACTGGAGATCTGATTCAGTAGGCCAGCAATTGAAAGAACCTGTTGTGGTAACTCTCACTTCAACTCTTTCGAGTGGAGAGTTCTTGCCTGTGCATCCACAAGAGGTTTGCTGCTCACAATCCTACTGTTTTACATGAGATAAAATACCAAGTGGTATTTATACCTCCAATCACGCTCACATACACACACTTTTTTTTGTTTCACGGATTTGAAGCGCCTGTTATCGCCGTCCGTTTAACCACGGGTATTCGTCGGGCCCCGTTCCCACAACAGGTGGGGTTCGTAAGATCTCAAACCACGTGAGGTTGCAAAACCCCGAACCAGGTGAGGTTTGCAAGTCCTCGTCCCAGTAGGGTTTTACAAGACCTCCAGCGAGGTAAGGTTTACCAACCCTTATTTTCTAGTTTTTTTATTTTATTTTTTTTGTCTTTTATTTATTTATTTTTTATCTCTTACATACTGATACGGAACTTAAGCGCCTGTTTTCGCCGGACTCCGCAATCCGTTTAGCCTGCAGGTACTAGTTGAGCTACTGTTACTGCTCACAATAGTACAATTAGTAATTGGGCTGCTGTTACTGCCCAAAACAGTGCAGGTGTTTTGTTGGGCTACTGTCATTGCCCACAATAGTACAATTGTTGGTTCCCCAGAACAGGACAAGGCCTCCAGCCTTGAAGCACCAGGCTCCGTTAGCCTATCCACGGATTTTGTGCATTACTTTTACCTGTTAGAGTCTAGAATTGACAGGGTTTTCACTTGTGCGCGCAACAACCTTCAGTCAAGGAAAAAGTCACTCTTCTCTCAAACAGAAGAATGACTTACTCTCTAAAACGTCATTCGCCACTTTTTAAAGAAGAATCACTCACCCTCTCTTGTCTTTCCCTGGAGTGTCGTCAACCTTCAGATCCCAGCAGGCAGGCCGAACCCAGTCCTTTAACAGGTTCTCTTGCCGTGCGCACGGTCTTACTGGGGTCCGCCACACCTGCCGGAATCTTTCCAGTATATGACATCCGGCTCGAAGGACCAAAAATGTTAGGGTTAACACCTGTTAAACATACATTAACAAAGACAGAAAAGACAAAAGAGTTAGATTCTTTTTCACTCGCGAGGAGAACGGACAGAGATGTGCTTCAGTTACAATCTCCTACCGCTCTGAAGCACATTTTGTCTGCTCCTCTATTTTATTGTTTCTAGGATCCCTAATCACAAGGACGCTGTAGCTCTAAAGGGAGGGGGCAAACAGCTACAGCGTCAAATGTTATTCACTAACTAACACACAATCATTCTGTACTAGATAATGTCCTTCCAGGCACAAAGATTAATAAAATATGTAGTGATCTTAGCAATGATGGTTTTATTGGAGGCCAGCAACTCAACCGAAGCAGAGCTCTTCACCAAGAGGTAAACCTGCAGGAAGATTTTGTTTCTGCTCTTTGTCAGTGAGGCCTTCTGAGAAAAGAATCAGAGTAAATCAAAATACAAGAAACATTCTTAATTCTATAATGAGATTAACTTTAAGGAAAGCATCAATTAAAGATACATTATAAAGATCAATGAGAATAACAAATAATTGATTAATAATATCACAATTTCTCCAACATCTAGGAAACTTGACACCTCGTAACTGACATTGGAAAAAAGAATTGAATGAACAGATTCACCAAGCGGTGACTTGCTTAGTGAAAGTCGCAAATCTTCCAAGTCATGCTGTTTCAATTTGACCTCTTACTCAGCATCAGTTCCCAATTTATGGACTCGAAATTTGAAATCAACTCTGCTTTATGTACTAGCTTCCTCTCCTGTGCTTCCATCTGAAGGCGAGGTAAAGGCCAAGGAGGCAACTGAGGTTCTGCAACCATTTGGGCAAAGCAAGACAACTTTATTTATTCATCTCCTTTCAGCCAAAGACTATTCAAAGTGCTTGTACAAGAAAGTAAAAAACAACATTCAGCAAGAAGATAGTCACAAAATAATAATAATAATAATAATAATAATAATAATAATAATTTTAGTAAACGATCAAGCGGAGTAAAAATAGAGAAAGTAAATTTTAAACAGTAAACGAGTAGAAGTTAAAAATTAAGAAAAGGCTAATTCAAAAAAGGTTTTAAATAAACTCAAGGTAGAGGTAGCCTTACAATGTGATTAGTATTAGTGTAAGCATTAATTCTTTAAGATAACATACAAGTTATACTAATTAATTTCCCAGTGATTGTTGTTATTCTGTTTTAAAGATATCTTCCTCTCATTCCATTCAATATGTTCACTATGTGATCAATTCAGTCTTTATGAGTTCATCCTTAACTTAATAGTGATTGATGAAATTATATTTCATTTAATTAGATTGATATTACTAAAACATTGCAGAATTTCTCTGAGATTGTGAGAGCTTTTTATTAGACTTCATCTACATCCTGTCCCATTATTCTGCAGATTAGAAAAATGTTCCAAACATCTGACAGAAAATCAAACAGTTACACTTAGTGGTTATAAAACGGATGACAGCAACCTCTTCTTTCTTCCTTTCTTCCTTTCTTTCTTTCTTTCTTTCTTTCTTTTTTTCTCTCATTGTTTGTGGTCAAAATCAGTGCATCTGTTTTCACCTCCTTATTTATTATTAAATCACACCAAATGCTGAATTATAATTGCGTCAATTAATTCATTATGTAAAGCTGCAAAGTTTAAACTACATTTTAAAGACTTAAGTTAAATGTTATGTATTGAGTGAAGCCATAAGCTTCATACAAAAAATACCTCTAACAGATTTCACTTGAACATTTTTCATTCCCCAGTTTCTAAAGATTGAATTTGTCTGATTTTCTGCAGTTTATGTGCAGAAATCTTTGCGCAAACATGTGATAAGTAATAACAGACACATCTTAGCAATATTAAAATGTCTCAATGTTTTTAAAACCTACCTGTCAATATCAGACATACACTTTTCCTGCTGTTGGATGGGAACCTTTTTAACTTTTTACAAGTTTTTAGTAAGAAAAAACAAAAAGTGTAAATGTTCTGCAGATTGTTTTTCTGTAGATCATATATATGTCACCATTAAAATTCAACCGTTCAGCATGACCTCCAGTGAAATATGATAAACCTGAATGATAAACAAACAGGTTTTATCCTCAGAGCTTCTTAGTTCATGACCTTGACCTGAAAACGTCTCTGCAGTCATAAACATTTACAGCCCACAGCAACATATTAAAGCACAACCTGCATATGCAGCTCAGGAAACTCATGAAAACCTTCATAGATGACATACTACACATTTATATTTCATCAATTTTCTTTTTACATTGATCATTCTGATATTAATTTATTCTGAGGAATCTTTTTTTTAAAACATTGCTTTATATCTGGATTTGCATGAATATTTAAACCGAATCTAAAGACCAGCTTTATTCCAGAAACCATCAATGTGAGCTATAGTTTATTATTTTATTCATTTCCTAACTTTTCCTCATTTTGTTTCATGGACCTAAACATAATAAGTATAAATATTTTCCTTCCATGGAACCGCAGAATAACCCTGTTCATGTTAACATTTACTGAGATTCTCTGAAACTCAGGTATCAATAATCAGCTGCAGGTATTAATGAACAACCTGACTGCTCTGACAACCATTTGAACTCCAGAAAAAGAGTTCAAAGCCACACACAAACTCTCTCCAATACATACGCACACATACACACACACCTGCCTCCGCCCCCCACACACACACATTAAAGAAACTGGATTGATGCACAAATTGAACTTGCATTTGACCTGCACCTGCCTTCTCAATCTGCTGCCAACCCCTCACACCAAGCTCCTCAGCACAACAAAAAACACTGAGACATAATGAAAACAAATGAAGTATAGGAGAAGGGGCATAAATAGAAAATTAGGAACGCCCGAGGGTTAATGACATTGACCTGAAAACATCTCTGGAGTCATAAACATTTACAGCCCACAGCAACAGATTAAAGCACAACCTGCATATGCAGTTCAGGAAACACTTGAAAATCTTCAAACATGGCATAATACACATTTATATTTCATCCGTTTTCTTTTTACATTGATCATTTTATTTCTGAATATTTAAACCGAATCTAAAGACCAGTTTTATGCCAGAACAAATCCATATGATCTGTAGTTTATTATTTTACTCATTTCCTGTGTTTTCTCGTTTTCTTTCATTGACCTAAATATAAAAAGTGCAAAGATTTTCCTTCCATGCGACCGTAGAATAACCCTGTTCGCGTTAACATTTCCTGAGATTCTTTGGAAACTCAGGTATCAATAATCAGCTGCAGGTATTAATGAACAACCTGACTACTCTGTCTCCAGAGTAACATGGCGAAGGTGCAGGCACTCAGTGTGTCGCACTCAAAATAAATTAAACAAATAAACATTTTCTTTGTTCGAATTTAATAAAGCAATTTAAACTAAATTGTCTTGATATTTATGTTTCTTTGAACAATTAAATTCACTTTTTGTGTTTTTCCCTATGACAGAAGAACCTCCTGACCAACCAGTCCTGGTCACCAATCCTTCCTTTGATTCCTGATTGTTGGGGCAGGAAGTCTTCCTGGTGTCCTGCAACTTTTAGATACTTAAGCACACCTGGCTCCAATAGCAGCTCATCAACAGAGCTCTGCAGAGCCTCACTGCATGCCAGTGAGACAGTTAAATTAAAGTCTTTAGGTCAAGGGACACATCTGAAACTTGCAGGACTCGGGTCCTGGAGGAATGCAGACTGAGGCCACTGCCTAGAGGAACCAAAGCTAACGTTCTGTTTTCTCAGAGCTCACAGGAAACACAGCACAGCTGAGACAATGTGGTCCCACAACATGCCTGATATAAGATGAGAGTTTTTATGGCAATCTTAATTATTCTACATCAACAAACGGCTGCAGTCAATTGCAACAACTGAATCAAAGTTGATGATTCAGTTACATCTCAGTTAGATGTAACAAAGATGTTACATCTTAACATCTCTGTTACTTTTTGACATTAGAGGTTAAGTTGTAACAAATATGTTAAATCTTAACATATTTGTTAAAATGTAACAGAGCTAAACATGTCAGGCTATCCTACAGAGATCTTTCAAGATCATTTACAGAATTAGATTCTTTTGGTCTCGACACACAAGAGGCAACATCAACCTGTTCATTTATGCAAAGAGGAGAAAATTGCTTTTCCCTCTGCAGCCAAGTGAATGGAAAATTTGGACATGTGAATTTTCAGGCTTGTATTCATAAACTAGCATAGTGTGTGTGCTAGTGAGCACACACTAGGAAATATGAAAACGGGGCATTTTTTTAACTTTGTCAAGAAAGTTGAAAAATAACATTTTGTTCCTGTTGTTACTTCCTGCTTTGTATGGATCTATTTGTAACTTGGGCTTGTTAGGAATAAAATCCTAATTTCGTCAGATTAATATGTATCCTGGGACTTTTCACTGAAACATCACAAAGGATTCAAAACATCACAACTCAGAACACAAAAACAGGAAATGAATTAACAAGGACAGGAAGTACAAGCTAAATCCTTTTTCCAAAAAATGTCATCAGTGAAAATAATCCCTGATGCTGAAGTCATAAAGTAAAAATCACATCTTTGCTTTGATTTCACTGAAACATTATAGAGTCACTAGTGTATTATTGACAGGTCTGTCAGTGACTGTGTATAAGAGCAGCTGTTTCCAGGACCTCCAGACAGAAGAGCTGAAGCTTGTCTGATGCTGAAGTGAAGGAAAAAAGGTAATTTTGATTCTGCTTTGGTAAAAAGATTTGATCTAACTTCAACGACTTCTTTATTGAGTTGAGACTGTTTGTGTTTTTGAAGGTGATCTTCAATGACTCTGAATGTTCTGATGTTTCTTTGAGCTTGTTACACTGCATTATGTAATAATGTAATACAATTGGGTTTCATAATTATGTTATATATTGAATTATTATATTATTATAATGAACTATAGTTAACAACACATTTTACTGTATATTCACAAAAACTAATCAAGAAGAGCCTTTGCATTCAGATCATCGACCATTTCAGATTTTATGTACTTTCTTAAATCCTCAAATATTAAGTCCTTTTTTAAGCCAGAAGGGCAAATTATTTCAACAAAGCTGATGGAAGAGCAGGAGAACATTTTTGGAAATTTCTACTAAAACTCTCAGAAAACAGTAAATGGTTGCAAAACATGATTGAAATAATTTTGCTACAGATGAATTTGAGGTGGCTCTCATCCATCAATTCAACCGCAAAATCCATGCAAGCCGCATCTCCAGTTATATTAATGTTACATTTTATTTTGCATTATTTGTGCAATTGAGACTCATTATCCAAAGTTCAGAAAGAAGTAAAATGTAAAATGAAGAAACCAAGCTCATGTTTTTCATCAGGTGATGTTTGATTTAGATTCCTGATCATCAAGGTGAGGTGACACATCAGCAGGTATAAATAACGGAGTCTGAACGTCGGAGACACAGAGGAGAAGCAGAAGTTTGGAATCAAGTTCATTCCAGCTGCAGGTGAGAGATGAACACATGAATTCATTTACAACTGAGTTTGTCCACTAAAGTTTCTCTATGTTTTACATTAACAGGGAATTTCATTGTGCTGCAAGTCAAACTCCAGATTTTCATCAAGTTTGATCAATTTATCCAGATCAACAGTAAAGATGAAGGTAAGCCTGTAACTTGCACTGTAAAAAAATAAAAAATAATTCATCTATCTTTATTTATTTTAACAAGGAAAGGTATTTTTAATGTTTAAAATCTTGTTAACAACAAATGACCAAAATAAAAATCAGCGCAGAGACATTGTACATAAAATGTACAAATTATGAAACATCAATAATGATTAGAATATGAACACAAACAACAACAAGATATTTAACTATGTAGTCAAAAAATGTAAAAATTAAATAACTTCTACTGAGTTTGTTAATTATTTAAAATGTTTGATATTTTGTTCAGTCACTGAAATGTTGAGAAAATTTGAGTGTTTAAATTTATCCAAACACTCAATGCATGTAAACACTGTACATAGTTTTGGCTCTGGAAATAACATTTGTTAACAGGACTGATGAAATGAGTTGTTAAAAAATGGAGGATCAAACCAACCAAACCTTTGTTAAGGCAGAATTCAGCATAATTCTGACTGAAAATCTGGCAGCACAGCTTACAGGCCATATGCAGGACAAGATCAGGGATCAGGTTTAATCTGACTAAATGAACGTTAATCAGAGTTTCTCTGATGATGTTCAGAAGGTGTCATGTTCTGTCTTCCAGCTGTTATCACTTCTCTTCCTCCTGGCTCCACTGCTGATCAGCTGTGAAGCGGATTACGTCAAACTGCCACTTGATTGCAATGACATCTACAATATGGACAAGAATCTTCCCAGTGGAGTTTACATCATCTATCCAACTGGATATTCATCTGCTGTTAAGGTGAACTTTATGTTTGGTTTGTTCATAAAAATGAAGATCCAGATTAAAGTTCTGTGCAGGACCAAGACTGGAGGTTTATCTGTTAACAATGCTGAGGATGTTTTTACTTAATCTTCATACACATTACATAAACTGACTGTTTGAAACTGAACTTTCTTGATGTTTAGTATCTTGTTTCAGTTCAAGCTCCAGTTTTTTCTTCCTACAACCAAATCAGTTATTCATGGAGAAGAAATTTTATTTAATTATACGTTCACTTATTAGTGAGGCAATGATAGTATTTATTTTTCCATATAAAGTGTGACATTGCATTACATAATAAAAAACTGTATCAATGTGTTTGTGTGAAGGCTTACTGCGACATGGACTCAGAGGGAGGACGCTGGACGGTGAGTCCATATCTACATGAACTCTCTCTGTTTACACTTCAACTTGGTTCATCTCAGGATTCTTGGGGATTTCATCCAACAAACATCAAGTTCTGTTGAAAGAAGAGTCTTTATTGTCCTTCCATTTTCACCTGCCTGAGATAAGATTTGATCAGTTTTGTCATGTTAAATATTGATTATTGATACCAATTCAGAGTTGGTACAAGCCACTTCCTTTTCACCCTGAGTGTGTCAGTGAGAACGTTGTTCACTTCTTGATCAGATTCCTTTGTTGTTCCAGGTTTTCCAGAGGAGGATGGATGGCTCTGTAAACTTCTACAGATCCTGGGCGGAGTACAAGAGAGGCTTTGGAAACGCTGCTGGAGAGTACTGGCTGGGTGAGACACCGACCTAAACAGTTAGTCAATGTATGGTTGGTTTATTTACTTAAGATATTTATAACATAGTTATAGCCACATTTTTCAACACCTGTTTATTGTCTCAACTTTCTATTTTACTATTGTGTTACTAAGTGATGGTGTGCAGGTGCAGGTCAAAAACTGTGAATATTATGGAAAAGTTTATTTCAATCAGTAATTAATTCAAAAAGTAACATTTGTATGTCATATTAATTCATATCATACAGCTTGATATATTTAAAATGTTTACTTCTTTAGTGTTGATGTTTGTTTCTGACAATTCATGAAAACTACAAATTCAGTATTTCAGAAAATTTTAATATTGTGAAAAAGTTCAATATTGCAGAGCTCTGGTGCTACACACTAATCAGTTTAAGTCAAAACACCTGCAAATGCTTCCAAATGGTCGCTGAGTCCAGGTCTGTAGGTTATTCAATCATGGGAATGACTGCTGACCTGACAGTTGTTCAAAAGATGACCTTTGACCCCTTGCACAAGAGGGCAAGACAGAAACATCACAGCTAAAGAAGCTGGCTGTGCACAGAGCTGTTTTCACACACATTCATAGAGAAGTGAGGCGGAAGAAAAGATGTAGTGGAAAAGAATTGGACAAGCAATCAGGATAACTGCACCTGGAGGGGATTATGAAACAAAACCATTTAGAAATGTAGAGTCGGCTGCAGATGGAGTCAGTGCTTGAAGAGCCACCACACACAGATATATGCAACATAGATTTCAGCTGTTGCTTTCCTTGTGTCGAACTGATGCTGATGCTGATCTTGAAGAAGAACCTAAACGTCGTAGAAAATCTGTCTTATTGTGAAGAGGAAGACGCGACAGTCAAGACCCAACAAGAGCTGCAGATGTTGGTCAGAGCCATGTGGGTTCTCATATCACCTGAGCAACACCACAGAGTGATCGACTCCATGCCACGGTGCATTAATGCAGTGATCTGGACAGTAATGTGTGTGCAAAAATCTCAGTAAAAATCCAACTTTAATAGTTTTCATGTCTGTGCAGGTCTTGATAACATCCATGAGTTGACATTTTATAAAGACTGTGAGCTGATGGTCGATATGGAGGACTTTGATGGAAAAAAAGCCTTTGCCCGTTACTCTTCATTTTACATCTATCCTGAGTTTGATGGTTACCTTCTGTATGTGAGGGGTTTCAACAACGAAGGGGGCGCTGGTGAGTCATGAGAAAAAACACATTCTAACTTTACTAGTCAGGATGAATTTATGGATGGATGGAATGAGGCCCATCACTAATTATGTCTTTTTAAAATAAATAATTTAACTTGTGCTGGGTCTGAAAGTCGTGCAGTGAGTCTGGAAATGTAGAGCAAGGCACTGAGCATGGATCCTGGTGTGTAATATACACCAGGAGTGTATTATTACACACTCCTCGTGTATAATAATACACCACGAGTGTATTATTATACACTCCTGGTATTATAAGATATTATTATACACTCCTGGTGTATAATAATAATAATAATAATAATAATAATAATAATAATAATAATAATAATAATAATAATAATAATAATAATGATGATGATAATTAATAAAGCTAATTTACTGTAGTTAGACAAATCAGGATTAAGAGAAATAGACCTTGACTGGATTAAATGTGTTGTGTCAGTTATATCTAAATCCAGAGTTTGTTCTTATGGTTCTGAAGCAGGAAGATTGATGTTGGTAGTTAACAGCACAAGTAAATTTAATTGATCTCATTGATAATATCCCAGTAAGAAATTACATAACTCATAATTTATTTCACAAACATTATCAGCTTTTCACAAAGTCAGCATTTTTGTTAAATATTGAAATTACAATTTTATTGATGTTGGATCACGCAGAAATTGTATTTTTTTTCACTATTCAAGCTTTCAACTGAATGTCTGTTTTATTCATATAGTTTTTGTATCCTATTATTATTTTCTGCAGGAGACAGCCTTTCCTATCACCACCAACAGAATTTACCACTTTGACAAAGACCAGGATAAGTTTGAGCGGCAACTGTGGCCAAAAAATATCTCGGTGCTTTCTGGTACAATAAGTGTCACTATACAAACCCTAACGGGGTTTATCGCTGGGGGCTGACAACACACTCTATGCTACTGGAGTGGAATGGGTACATGGAAGGGAGTTAATTACTCCCTGAAGAGCATCAGCATGAAGATCCGTCCTGTCATTTAAATCTGCAGGTCAAACATCCAGCAAAAAATAATGATTTGCTTTTTCTTATAATCAACCATCAACTTTTAGCTTCAAACAGAGTCAAAGTTCACTTGATTACTAATCAATATAATCCAGTTGATTAAATCATTGGTGAGAGTTTGCTACCTGTAACCAATTTATCTCTGATAATAAATAAGATGCCAGCAGCAATATTTGTGTGTCTGTATTTTTTTATATGTAAAAAATAAAATAAGCCAGTTTTAAAACACAAATTGGGCCAAATGGAAACATTTTTAGAATCAACCTCTTGGTTAAATGCAATTAATTTGAAAAACAACCAGGTCTTCCGTAATTCTAAATTTTATGCTCAACTGTGTCAATGTCAACATCTATGTCTATTTAATGATCTGTTTATGTCACTCCCAGAGAAAATAAAGTATATCTGGTGTTAGCTAAGACAAAGATGGAGTGTAATTTGATTTTTATCAGAAAACAATCAGGAAGCGAAACAAGAACAGCAGAAAGTCATCAATTTGTTTTTTCTTGCAATAAAATGTAAAAAAATAGCACACGAAACTGATCTAATAATATCAGGAGAACAATAAAATATTTATAGTTTGACCATTTATAATGACCATATGATGTGCGTCAATGTGTTGAAAAAACAAATTACATGATTTTTAGACTCTGGAGATGTGTTGATTGATTTGATCAGGTTGAAGAAAGTTTTGTTATTATATGAAGTGAAAAGACTCACTGAATGCTCAGGCGTAGTGGATATTATACAATTCACTGATTGTTCCTTTTCTGATACATAGTGCAGATGTTTGGGGAAATGCCTGTAATAATATTCAAATTCTATTTTTACTTTTGCAAATTATAGAAATTAAAAGCAGAAAATGCGCAGAGCTCCAACAAATGCATTGTGCTTCAACTTAAATTGATATTTATTGGTGGACTACTATACAAAGTAATGAAATGAGTAGTTTGAATGTTAATGGAAACTCCAGGTGTTAATCTGAAAAGAAAAAGTAATTTTGTTAAATGACTTTTAAGTTCTGATTATCAAGAACTGGTGTTGGGTCTATTTTGGTTCCCAACCTGCAAAGAATCAACCAAAGACACAAATTACTTTTCTACCACTGTCAAACACCGTGTTGTGTCTCCTCCACCAGCTCTCAACTGCCTTTTATTATTTACAAGAAAAAGGTTGGCTTTTTCACACAGTCACACAAACAATTGATCAATAACCTTAACCACAAGGTGTTTTGGGACCTTCTGTGAACATGCCCTTACCTGGACACAAGGCTGACCATTATACCTGTGTTAACAGGTAGCTGTTAACACAGCTACCTGTGTTATTACCTGTGTATTATTATAATAACAACAACAACAGCAACAACAAACAACAACAATAATAATAATAATAATAACAGGTAGCTGTTAACACAGACAGCTAATGATCAAAGCAGCTGGTATCACAAGCATGTATAAACATTTCCAACCCCCAAGCAAACTTCTGAAAAAACAGTTATATTGTACCACAAAAGAAAGGAGTCAAGTAAACAACACACAGAATAATAATATAAAAACATAACCTTTCAAATAAACTCATAAGTAAATGAACTTAGACAATTTTTCTAAAACTGGGCATGGGTCATTCTTTCAGAAGCTATTCATGCATTTTAATAACTTGGAAAGTTGCATATGGATCCATATGAATGAACCAGCTGGCCTCAAACCCGAATTTGTATTTTTTTCCAAGCTTATATGTGCCAATACAATTTATTTTATGGTTTTGATTTGCAAACGCAACATGTAGTGCATTAATGTAGTGCATTAATACTAATTGAAAACCCTGCATTTTTTCAACAGTCTTATAAACAATTAAAAAGTATGGGATATATTGGTATAATTAGCCTTTTAAACATATAATTGAACGAAATCTCCAGTTTATGTTCATTTTTTTGTGTAATATTTCACAATGAAGCTGCAAAGGTCTGGAAGAATTTTTTTACCTTTCAGTGCAAATATAAACTTTAAATGTTCTTAACTTTCATTGCAACTGGAAAGTTTTTGCAGCATAAATTTGTATATCTGAATATTTAACATAAAACAATAGGACAGTTTTAAAGCCTGCAACCATATATATTGAATATATATGACTGATATATATAGTACAACCATTATCTAGGAACTTGACATCTCGTAACTGACATTGGAAAAAAAGAATTGAATGAACAGATTCACCAAGCGGTGACTTGCTTAGTGAAAGTCGCAAATCTTCCAAGTCATGCTGTTTCAATTTGACCTCTTACTCAGCATCAGTTCCCAATTTATGGACTCGAAATTTGAAATCACTCTGCTTTTGTACTAGCTTCCTCTCCTGTGCTTCCATCTGAAGGCGAGGTAAAGGCCAAGGAGGCAACTGAGGTTCTGCAACCATTTGGGCAAAGCAAGACAACTTATTTATTCATCTCCTTTCAGCCAAAGACTATTCAAAGTGCTTGTACAAGAAAGTAAAACAACATTCAGCAAGAAGATAGTCACAAATAATAATAATAATAATAAATAATAATAATAATAATAATAATTTTAGTAAAAGATCAAGCAGAGTAAAAATAGAGAAGTAATTTTAAACATAGTAAACGAGTAGAAGTTAAAAATTAAGAAAAGGCTAATTCAAAGAAGGTTTCAAATAACTCAAGGTAGGCATAGTCTTACATTGTGATTAGTATTAGTGTAAGCATTAATTCTTTAAGATAACATACAAGTTATACTAATTAATTTCCCAGTGATTGTTGTTATTCTGTTTTAAAGATATCTTCCTCTCATTCCATCAATATGTTCACTATGTGATCAATTCAGTCTTTATGAGTTTCATCCTTAACTTAATAGTGATTGATGAAATTATATTTCATTTAAATTAGATTGATATTACTAAAACATTGCAGAATTTCTCTGAGATTGTGAGAACATTTTATTAGACTTCATCTACATCCTGTCCCATTATTCTGCAGATTAGAAAAATGTTCCAAACCTCTGAAAGAAAATCCAACAGTGACACCTAGTGGTTATAAAACGGATGACAGCAACCTATTCTTTCTTTCTTTCTTCCTTCCTTCTTTCTCTTTCTTTCTTTCTTTCTTTGTTTCGTTCTTTCTTTTTTTCTCTCATTGTTTGTGGTCAAAATCAGTGCATCTGTTTTCACCTCCGTATTTATTATTAAATCACACCAAATGCTGAATTATAATTGCGTCAATTAATTCATTATGTATAGCTGCAAGTTTAAACTAATGCAGGTTGGGAACCAAAAAAAAAGACTTAAGTTAAATGTTAGTATTGATGAAGCCATAAGCTTCATACAAAAAATACTCTAACAGATTTCACTTGAACATTTTTCATTCCCCAGTTTCTAAAGATTGAATTTGTCTGATTTTCTGCAGTTTATGTGCGGAAATCTTTGCGCAAACATGTGATAAGTAATACAGACACATCTTAGCAATATTAAAATGTCTCAATGTTTTTAAAACCTACCTGTCAATATCAGACATACACTTTTCCTGCTGTTGGATGGGAACCTTTTTAACTTTTTACAAGTTTTTAGTAAGAAAAAACAAAAGTGTAAATGTTCTGCAGATTGTTTTTCTGTAGATCATATATATGTCACCATTAAAATTCAACCGTTCAGCATGACCTCCAGTGAAATATGATAAACCTGAATGATAAACAACAGGTTTTATCCTCAGAGCTTCTTAGTTCATGACCTTGACCTGAAAACGTCTCTGCAGTCATAAACATTTACAGCCCACAGCAACATATTAAAGCACAACCTGCATAGCAGCTCAGGAAACTCATTAAAACCTTCATAGATGACATACTACATTTATATTTCATCAATTTTCTTTTTACATTGATCATTCTGATATTAATTTATTCTGAGGAATCTTTTTTTTTTAAAACATTGCTTTATATCTGGATTTGCATGAATATTTAAACCGAATCTAAAGACCAGTTTTATTCCAGAAACCATCAATGTGAGCTGTAGTTTATTATTTTATTCATTTCCTAACTTTTCCTCATTTTCTTTCATGGACCTAAACATAATAAGTATAAATATTTTCCATCCATGGAACCGCAGAATAACCCTGTTCATGTTAACATTTACTGAGATTCTCTGAAACTCAGGTATCAATAATCAGCTGCAGGTATTAATGAACAACCTGACTGCTCTGACAACCATTTGAACTCCAGAAAAAGAGTTCAAAGCCACACACAAACTCTCTCCAATACATACGCACACATACACACACACCTGCCTCCGCCCCCCACACACACACACATTAAAGAAACTGGATTGATGCACAAATTGAACTGCATTTGACCTGCACCTGCCTTCTTAATCTGCTGCCAACCCCTCACACCAAGCTCCTCAGCACAACAAAAAACACTGAGACATAATGAAAACAAATGAAGTATAGGAGAAGGGGCATAAATAGAAAATTAGGAACGCCCGAGGGTAATGACATGACCTGAAAACATCTCTGGAGTCATAAACATTACAGCCCACAGCAACAGATTAAAGCCAACCTGCATATGCAGTTCAGGAAACACTTGAAAATCTTCAAAAATGGCATAATACACATTTATATTTCATCCGTTTTCTTTTACATTGATCATTTTATTTCTGAATATTTAAACCGAATCTAAAGACCAGTTTTATGCCAGAACAAATCCATATGATCTGTAGTTTATTATTTTACTCATTTCCTGTGTTTTCTCGTTTTCTTTCATTGACCTAAATATAAAAAGTGCAAAGATTTTCCTTCCATGCGACCGTAGAATAACCCTGTTCGCGTTAACATTTCCTGAGATTCTTTGGAAACTCAGGTATCGATAATCAGCTGCAGGTATTAATGAACAACCTGACTACTCTGTCTCCAGAGTAACATGGCGAAGGTGCAGGCACTCAGTGTGTCGCACTCAAAATAAATTAAACAAATAAACATTTTCTTGTTCGAATTTAATAAAGCAATTTAAACTAAATTGTCTTGATATTTATGTTTCTTTGAACAATTAAATTCACTTTTTGTGTTTTTCCCTATGACACGAAGAACCTCCTGACCAACCAGTCCTGGTCACCAATCCTTCCTTTGATTCCTGATTGTTGGGGCAGGAAGTCTTCCTGGTGTCCTGCAACTTTTAGATACTTCAGCACACCTGGCTCCAATAGCAGCTCATCAACAGAGCTCTGCAGAGCCTCAATGCATGCCAGTGAGACAGTTAAAATAAAGTCTTTAGGTCAAGGACACATCTGAAACTTGCGGACTCGGTCCTGGAGGAATGCAGACTGAGGCCACTGCCTAGAGGAACCAAAGCTAACGTTCTGTTTTCTCAGAGCTCACAGGAAACACAGCACAGCTGAGACAATGTGGTCCCACAACATGCCTGATATAAGATGAGAGTTTTTATGGCAATATTAATTATTCTACATCAACAAACGGCTGCAGTCAATTGCAACAACTGAATCAATGTTGATGATTCAGTTACATCTCAGTTAAGATGTAACAAAGATGTTACATCTTAACATCTCTGTTACTTTTTGACATTAGATGTTAGTTGTAACAATATGTTAAATCTTAACATATTTGTTAAAATGTAACAGAGCTAAACATGTCAGGCTATCCTACAGAGATCTTTCAAGATCATTTACAGAATTAGATCTTTTGGTCTCGACACACAAGAGGCAACATCAACCTGTTCATTTATGCAAAGAGGAGAAAATTGCTTTTCCCTCTGCAGCCAAGTGAATGGAAAATTTGGACATGTGAATTTTCAGGCTTGTATTCATAAACTAGCATAGTGTGTGTGCTAGTGAGCACACACTAGGAATATGAAAACAGGGCATTTTTTTAACTTTGTCAAGAAAGTTGAAAAATAACATTTTGTTCCTGTTGTTACTTCCTGCTTTGTATGGATCTATTTGTAACTTGGGCTTGTTAGGAATAAAATCCTAATTTCGTCAGATTAATATGTATCCTGGGACTTTTCACTGAAACATCACAAAGGATTCAAAACATCCACAACTCAGAACACAAAAACGGAAATGAATTAACAAGGACAGGAAGTACAAGCTAAATCCTTTTTTCCAAAAAATTCATCAGTGAAAATAATCCCTGATGCTGAAGTCATAAAGTAAAAATCACATCTTTGCTTTTGATTTCACTGAAACATTATAGAGTCACTAGTGTATTATTGACAGGTCTGTCAGTGACTGTGTATAAGAGCAGCTGTTTCCAGGACCTCCAGACAGAAGAGCTGAGCTTGTCTGATGCTGAAGTGAAGGAAAAAAGGTAATTTTGATTCTGCTTTGGTAAAAGATTTGATCTAACTTCAACGACTTCTTTATTGAGTTGAGACTGTTTGTGTTTTTGAAGGTGATCTTCAATGACTCTGAATGTTCTGATGTTTCTTTGAGCTTGTTACACTGCATTATGTAATAATGTAATACAATTGGGTTTCATAATTATGTTATATATTGAATTATTATATTATTATAATGAACTATAGTTAAACAACACATTTTACTGTATATTCACAAAAACTAATCAAGAAGAGCCTTTGCATTCAGATCATCGACCATTTCAGATTTTATGTACTTTCTTAAAATCCCTCAAATATTAAGTCCTTTTTTAAGCCAGAAGGGCAAATTATTTCAACAAAGTTGATGGAAGAGCAGGAGAACATTTTTGGAAATTTCTACTAAAACTCTCAGAAAACAGTAAGTGGTTGCAAACATGATTGAAATAATTTTGCTACAGATGAATTTGAGGTGGCTCTCATCCATCAATTCAACCGCAAAATCCATGCAAGCCGCATCTCCAGTTATACTAATGTTACATTTTATTTTGCATTATTTGTGCAATTGAGACTCATTATCCAAAGTTCAGAAAGAAGTAAATGTAAAATGAAGAAACCAAGCTCATGTTTTTTCATCAGGTGATGTTTGATTTAGATTCCTGATCATCAAGGTGAGGTGACACATCAGCAGGTATAAATAACGGAGTCTGAACGTCGGAGACACAGAGGAGAAGGAGAAGTTTGGAATCAAGTTCATTCCAGCTGCAGGTGAGAGATGAACACATGAATTCATTTACAACTGAGTTTGTCCACTAAAGTTTCTCTATGTTTTACATTAACAGGGAATTTCATTGTGCTGCAAGTCAAACTCCAGATTTTCATCAAGTTTGATCAATTTATCCAGATCAACAGTAAAGATGAAGGTAAGCCTGTAACTTGCACTGTAAAAAAATAAAAAATAATTCATCTATCTTTATTTATTTTAACAAGGAAAGGTATTTTTAATGTTTAAAATCTTGTTAACAACAAATGACCAAAATAAAAATCAGCGCAGAGACATTGTACATAAAATGTACAAATTATGAAACATCATAATGATTAGAATATGAACACAAACAACAACAAGATATTTAACTATGTATCAAAAAATATAAAATTAAATAACTTCTAGTGAGTTTGTTAATTATTTAAAATGTTTGATATTTTGTTCAGTCACTGAAATGTTGAGTAAATTTAAGTGTTTAAATTTATCCAAACACTCAATGCATGTAAACACTGTACATAGTTTTGGCTCTGGAAATAACATTTGTTAACAGGACTGATGAAATGAGTTGTTAAAAAATGGAGGATCAAACCAACCAGAAACCTTTGTTAAGGCAGAATTCAGCATAATTCTGACTGAAAATCTGGCAGCACAGCTTACAGGCCATATGCAGGACAAGATCAGGGATCAGGTTTAATCTGACTAAATGAACATTAATCAGAGTTTCTCTGATGATGTTCAGAAGGTGTCATGTTCTGTCTTCCAGCTGTTATCACTTCTCTTCCTCCTGGCTCCACTGCTGATCAGCTGTGAAGCGGCTGAGGACCAACTGCCACGTGATTGCGATGACATCTACAATAAGGACAAGAAACTTCCAGTGGAGTTTACATCATCTATCCAAATGGACATTCATCTGCTGTTAAGGTGAACTTTATGTTTGGTTTGTTCATAAAAATGAAGATCCAGATTAAAGTTCTGTGCAGGCCCAAGACTGGAGGTTTATAAGTTAACAATGCTGAGGATGTTTTTACTTATCTTCATACACATTACATAAACTGACTGTTTGAAACTGAAATTTCTTGATGTTTAGTATCTTGTTTCAGTTCAAGCTCCAGTTTTTTCTTCCTACAACCAAATCAGTTATTCATGGATAAGAAATTTTATTTAATTATACGTTAACTTATTAGTGAGGCAATGATAGTATTTATTTTTCCACATAAAGTGTGACATTGCATTACATAATAAAAACTGTATCAAGTCATGAATGTGTTTGTGTGAAGGCTTACTGCGACATGGACTCAGAGGGAGGACGCTGGACGGTGAGTCCATATCTACATGAACTCTCTCTGTTTACACTTCAACTTGGTTTATCTCAGGATTCTTGGGGGTTTTCATCCAACAAACATCAAGTTCTGTTTAAAGAAGAGTCTTTATTGTCCTTCCATTTTCACCTGCCTGAGATAAGATTTGATCAGTTTTGTCATGTTAAATATTGATTATTGATACCAATTCAGAGTTGTACAACCCACTTCCTTTTCACCCTGAGTGTGTCAGTGAGAACGTTGTTCACTTCTTGATCAGATTCCTTGTTGTTCCAGGTTTTCCAGAGGAGGATGGATGGCTCTGTAAACTTCTACAGACCCTGGCGGAGTACAAGAGAGGCTTTGGAAACGCTGCTGGAGAGTACTGGCTGGGTGAGACACCGACCTAAACAGTTAGTCAATGTATGGTTGGTTTATTTACTTAAGATATTTATAACATAGTTATAGCCACATTTTTCAACACCTGTTTATTGTCTCGACTTTTATTTTACTATTGTGTTACTAAGTGATGGTGTGCAGGTGCAGGTCAAAAACTGTGAATATTATGGAAAAAGTTTATTTCAATCAGTAATTAATTCAAAAAGTAACATTTGTATGTCATATTAATTCATATCATACAGCTTGATATATTTAAAATGTTTACTTCCTTTAGTGTTGATGTTTGTTTCTGACAATTCATGAAAACTACAAATTCAGTATTTCAGAAAATTTGAATATTGTGAAAAAGTTCAATATTGCAGAGCTCTGGTGCTACACACTAATCAGTTTAAGTCAAAACACCTGCAAATGCTTCCAAATGGTCGCTGAGTCCAGGTCTGTAGGTTATTCAATCATGGGAATGACTGCTGACCTGACAGTTGTTCAAAAGATGACCTTTGACCCTTGCACAAGAGGGCAAGACAGAAACATCACAGCTAAAGAAGCTGGCTGTGCACAGAGCTGTTTTCACACACATTCATAGAGAAGTGAGGCGGAAGAAAAGATGTAGTGGAAAAGAATTGGACAAGCAATCAGGATAACTGCACCTGGAGGGGATTATGAAACAAAACCATTTAGAAATGTAGAGTCGGCTGCAGATGGAGTCAGTGCTTGAAGAGCCACCACACACAGATATATGCAACATAGATTTCAGCTGTTGCTTCCTTGTGTCGAACTGATGCTGATGCTGATCTTGAAGAAGAACCTAAACGTCCTAAATACGAACCTAAATAGAAAATCTGTCTTATTGTGAAGAGGAAGACGCGACAGTCAAGACCCAACAAGAGCTGCAGATGTTGGTCAGAGCATGTGGGTTCTCATATCACCTGAGCAACACACAGAGTGATCGACTTAATGCCACGGTGCATTAATGCAGTGATCTGGACAGTAATGTGTGTGCAAAAATCTCAGTAAAAATCCAACTTTAATAGTTTTCATGTCTGTGCAGGTCTTGATAACATCCATGAGTTGACATGGCATAAAGACTGTGAGCTGATGGTCGATATGGAGGACTTGATGGAAAAAAAGCCTTTATCCGTTACGCTTCATTTTTAATCTCTGATGAGTTTGATGGTTACCTTCTCATTTGAAGAATTTCAACAACAAAGGGGCGCTGGTGAGTCATGAGAAAAAACACATTCTAACTTTACTAGTCAGGATGAATTTATGGATGGATGGAATGATGCCCATCACTAATTATGTCTTTTTAAAATAAATAATTTAACTTGTGCTGGGTCTGAAAGTCGTGCAGTGAGTCTGGAAATGTAGAGCAAGGCACTGAGCATGGATCCTGGTGTGTAATATACACAGGAGTGTATTATTACACACTCCTCGTGTATAATAATACACCATGGGTGTATTATTATACACTCCTGGTATTATAAGATATTATTATACACTCCTTGTGTATAATAATAATAACAATAATAATAATAATAATAATAATAATAATAATAATAATAATAATAATAATTAATAAAGCTAATTTACTGTAGTTAGACAAATCAGGATTAAGAGAAATAGACCTTGACTGGATTAAATGTGTTGTGTCAAGCTTTCAACTGAATGTCTGTTTTATTCATATAGTTTTTGTATCCTATTATTATTTCTGCAGGAGACAGCCTTTCCTATCACAACCAACAGAAATTTACCACTTTTGACAAAGACCAGGATAAGTTGAGCGGCAACTGTGCCAAAAAATATCTCGGTGCTTTCTGGTACAATAAGTGTCACTATACAAACCCTAATGGGGTTTATCGCTGGGGGGCTGACAACACACTCTATGCTATTGGAGTGGAATGGGGTACATGGAAGGGAGTTAATTACTCCCTGAAGAGCATCAGCATGAAGATCCGTCCTGCCAAGTAAATCTGCAGGTCAAACATCCAGCAAAAAATAATGAGTTGCTTTTTCTTATAATCAACCATCAACTTTTAGCTTCAAACATGAGTCAAAAGTTCACTTGATTTCTAATAAATATAATCCAGTTGATTAAATCATTGGTGAGAGTTTGCTACCTGTAACCAATTTATCTCTGATAATAAATAAGATGCCAGCAGCAATATTTGTGTGTCTGTATTTTTTTATATGTAAAAATTAAAATAAGCCAGTTTTAAAACACAAATTGGGCCAAATGGAAACATTTTTAGAATCAAACCTCTTGGTTAAATGCAATTAATTGAAAAACAACCAGGTCTTCCGTAATTCTAAATTTTATGCTCAACTGTGTCAACGTCAACATCTATGTCTATTTAATGATCTGTTTATGTCACTCCCAGAGAAAATAAAGTATATCTGGTGTTAGCTAAGACAAAGAAATGGAGTGTAATTTGATTTTTATCAGAAAACAATCAGGAAGCGAAACAAGAACAGCAGAAAGTCATCAATTTGTTTTTTTCTTGCAATAAAATGTAAAAAAATAGCACAAGAACTTGATCTAATAATATCAGGAGAACAATAAAATATTTATAGTTTGACCATTTATAATGACCATATGATGTGCGTCAATGTGTTGAAAAAACAAATTACATGATTTTTAGACTCTGGAGATGTGTTGATTGATTTGATCAGGTTGAAGAAAGTTTTGTTATTATATGAAGTGAAAGACTCACTGAATGCTCAGGCGTAGTGGATATTATACAATTCACTGATTGTTCCTTTTCTGATACATAGTGCAGATGTTTGGGGAAATGCCTGTAATAATATTCAAATTCTATTTTTACTTTTGCAAATTATAGAAATTAAAAGCAGAAAATGCTGCAGAGCTCCAACAAATGCATTGTGCTTCAACTTAAAATTGATATTTATTGGTGGACTACTATATCCAAAGTAATGAAATGAGTAGTTTGAATGTTAATGGAAACTCCAGGTGTTAATCTGAAAAGAAAAAAGTAATTTTGTTAAATGACTTTTAAGTTCTGATTATCAAGAAACTGGTGTTGGGTCTATTTTGGTTCCCAACCTGCAAAGAATCAACCAAAGACACAAATTACTTTTCTACCACCTGTCAAACACCGTGTTGTGTCTCCTCCACCAGCTCTCAACTGCCTTTTATTATGTTTACAAGAAAAAAGGTTGGGCTTTTTCACACAGTCACACAAACAATTGATCAATAACCTTAACCACAAGGTGTTTTGGGACCTTCTGTGAACATGCCCTTACCTGGACACAAGGCTGACCATTATACCTGTGTTAACAGGTAGCTGTTAACACAGGTACCTGTGTTATTACCTGTGTATTATTATAATAATAATAACAACAACAACAACAACAGCAACAACAACAACAACAACAATAATAATAATAATAATAATAATAATAACAGGTAGCTGTTAACACAGACAGCTAATGATCAAAGCAGCTGGTATCACAAGCATGTATAAACATTTCCAACCCCCAAGCAAACTTCTGAAAAAACAGTTAATATTGTACCACAAAAGAAAGGAGTCAAGTAAACAACACACAGAATAATAATATAAAAACATAACCTTTCAAATAAACTCATAAGTAAATGAACTTAGACAATTTTTCTAAAAACTGGGCATGGGTCATTCTTTCAGAAGCTATTCATGCATTTTAATAACTTGGAAAGTTGCATATGGATCCATATGAATGAACCAGCTGGGCCTCAAACCCGAATTTGTATTTTTTCCAAGCTTATATGTGCCAATACAATTTATTTTATGGTTTGATTTGCAAACGCAACATGTAGTGCATTAATGTAGTGCATTAATACTAATTGAAAACCCTGCATTTTTTCAACAGTCTTATAAACAATTAAAAAGTATGGGATATATTGGTATAATTAGCCTTTTAAACATATAATTGAACGAAATCTCCAGTTTATGTTCATTTTTTGTGTAATATTTCACAATGAAGCTGCAAAGGTCTGGAAGAATTTTTTTACCTTTCAGTGCAAATATAAACTTTAAATGTTCTTAACTTTCATTGCAACTGGAAAGTTTTTGCAGCATAAATGTTGTATATCTGAATATTTAAGATAAAACAATAGGAACAGTTTTAAAGCCTGCAACCATATATATTGAATATATATGACTGATATATATTACAACCATTATCTAGGAAACTTGACACCTCGTAACTGACATTGGAAAAAAGAATTGAATGAACAGATTCACCAAGCGGTGACTTGCTTAGTGAAAGTCGCAAATCTTCCAAGTCATGCTGTTTCAATTTGACCTCTTACTCAGCATCAGTTCCCAATTTATGGACTCGAAATTTGAAATCAACTCTGCTTTATGTACTGGCTTCCTCTCCTGTGCTTCCATCTGAAGGCGAGGTAAAGGCCAAGGAGGCAACTGAGGTTCTGCAACCATTTGGGCAAAGCAAGACAACTTTATTTATTCATCTCCTTTCAGCCAAAGACTATTCAAAGTGCTTGTACAAGAAAGTAAAAAACAACATTCAGCAAGAAGATAGTCACAAAATAATAATAATAAATAATAATAATAATAATAATAATAATAATAATAATAATAATAATAATAATAATAATAATAATAATTTTAGTAAAAGATCAAGCAGAGTAAAAATAGAGAAAGTAAATTTTAAACATAGTAAACGAGTAGAAGTTAAAAATTAAGAAAAGGCTAATTCAAAGAAGGTTTTAAATAAACTCAAGGTAGGCATAGTCTTACATTGTGATTAGTATTAGTGTAAGCATTAATTCTTTAAGATAACATACAAGTTATACTAATTAATTTCCCAGTGATTGTTGTTATTCTGTTTTAAAGATATCTTCCTCTCATTCCATTCAATATGTTCACTATGTGATCAATTCAGTCTTTATGAGTTCATCCTTAACTTAATAGTGATTGATGAAATTATATTTCATTTAATTAGATTGATATTACTAAAACATTGCAGAATTTCTCTGAGATTGTGAGAACATTTTATTAGACTTCATCTACATCCTGTCCCATTATTCTGCAGATTAGAAAAATGTTCCAAACCTCTGAAAGAAAATCCAACAGTGACACCTAGTGGTTATAAAACGGATGACAGCAACCTATTCTTTCTTTCTTTCTTCCTTCCTTCCTTTCTTTCTTTCTTTCTTTCTTTCTTTCTTTGTTTCGTTCTTTCTTTTTTTCTCTCATTGTTTGTGGTCAAAATCAGTGCATCTGTTTTCACCTCCTTATTTATTATTAAATCACACCAAATGCTGAATTATAATTGCGTCAATTCATTATTATGTATAGCTGCAAAGTTTAAACTACATGCAGGTTGGGAACCAAAAAAAAAAGACTTAAGTTAAATGTTATGTATTGAGTGAAGCCATAAGCTTCATACAAAAAATACCTCTAACAGATTTCACTTGAACATTTTTCATTCCCCAGTTTCTAAAGATTGAATTTGTCTGATTTTCTGCAGTTTATGTGCGGAAATCTTTGCGCAAACATGTGATAAGTAATAACAGACACATCTTAGCAATATTAAAATGTCTCAATGTTTTTAAAACCTACCTGTCAATATCAGACATACACTTTTCCTGCTGTTGGATGGGAACCTTTTTAACTTTTTACAAGTTTTTAGTAAGAAAAAACAAAAGTGTAAATGTTCTGCAGATTGTTTTTCTGTAGATCATATATATGTCACCATTAAAATTCAACCGTTCAGCATGACCTCCAGTGAAATATGATAAACCTGAATGATAAACAAACAGGTTTTATCCTCAGAGCTTCTTAGTTCATGACCTTGACCTGAAAACGTCTCTGCAGTCATAAACATTTACAGCCCACAGCAACATATTAAAGCACAACCTGCATATGCAGCTCAGGAAACTCATTAAAACCTTCATAGATGACATACTACACATTTATATTTCATCAATTTTCTTTTTACATTGATCATTCTGATATTAATTTATTCTGAGGAATCTTTTTTTTAAAACATTGCTTTATATCTGGATTTGCATGAATATTTAAACCGAATCTAAAGACCAGTTTTATTCCAGAAACCATCAATGTGAGCTATAGTTTATTATTTTATTCATTTCCTAACTTTTCCTCATTTTCTTTCATGGACCTAAACATAATAAGTATAAATATTTTCCATCCATGGAACCGCAGAATAACCCTGTTCATGTTAACATTTACTGAGATTCTCTGAAACTCAGGTATCAATAATCAGCTGCAGGTATTAATGAACAACCTGACTGCTCTGACAACCATTTGAACTCCAGAAAAAGAGTTCAAAGCCACACACAAACTCTCTCCAATACATACGCACACATACACACACACCTGCCTCCGCCCCCCACACACACACATTAAAGAAACTGGATTGATGCACAAATTGAACTTGCATTTGACCTGCACCTGCCTTCTAATCTGCTGCCAACCCCTCACACCAAGCTCCTCAGCACAACAAAAAACACTGAGACATAATGAAAACAAATGAAGTATAGGAGAAGGGGCATAAATAGAAAATTAGGAACGCCCGAGGGTTAATGACATTGACCTGAAAACATCTCTGGAGTCATAAACATTTACAGCCCACAGCAACAGATTAAAGCACAACCTGCATATGCAGTTCAGGAAACACTTGAAAATCTTCAAAAATGGCATAATACACATTTATATTTCATCCGTTTTCTTTTTACATTGATCATTTTATTTCTGAATATTTAAACCGAATCTAAAGACCAGTTTTATGCCAGAACAAATCCATATGATCTGTAGTTTATTATTTTACTCATTTCCTGTGTTTTCTCGTTTTCTTTCATTGACCTAAATATAAAAAGTGCAAAGATTTCCTTCCATGCGACCGTAGAATAACCCTGTTCGCGTTAACATTTCCTGAGATTCTTTGGAAACTCAGGTATCGATAATCAGCTGCAGGTATCAATGAACAACCTGACTACTCTGTCTCCAGAGTAACATGGCGAAGGTGCAGGCACTCAGTGTGTCGCACTCAAAATAAATTAAACAAATAAACATTTTCTTTGTTCGAATTTAATAAAGCAATTTAAACTAAATTGTCTTGATATTTATGTTTCTTTGAACAATTAAATTCACTTTTTGTGTTTTTCCCTATGACAGAAGAACCTCCTGACCAACCAGTCCTGGTCACCAATCCTTCCTTTGATTCCTGATTGTTGGGGCAGGAAGTCTTCCTGGTGTCCTGCAACTTTTAGATACTTCAGCACACCTGGCTCCAATAGCAGCTCATCAACAGAGCTCTGCAGAGCCTCAATGCATGCCAGTGAGACAGTTAAAATAAAGTCTTTAGGTCAAGGGACACATCTGAAACTTGCAGGACTCGGGTCCTGGAGGAATGCAGACTGAGGCCACTGCCTAGAGGAACCAAAGCTAACGTTCTGTTTTCTCAGAGCTCACAGGAAACACAGCACAGCTAAGACAATGTGGTCCCACAACATGCCTGATATAAGATGAGAGTTTTTATGGCAATATTAATTATTCTACATCAACAAACGGCTGCAGTCAATTGCAACAACTGAATCAATGTTGATGATTCAGTTACATCTCTGTTTAGATGTAACAAAGATGTTACATCTTAACATCTCTGTTACTTTTTGACATTAGAGGTTAAGTTGTAACAAATATGTTAAATCTTAACATATTTGTTAAAATGTAACAGAGCTAAACATGTCAGGCTATCCTACAGAGATCTTTCAAGATCATTTACAGAATTAGATTCTTTTGGTCTCGACACACAAGAGGCAACATCAACCTGTTCATTTATGCAAAGAGGAGAAAATTGCTTTTCCCTCTGCAGCCAAGTGAATGGAAAATTTGGACATGTGAATTTTCAGGCTTGTATTCATAAACTAGCATAGTGTGTGTGCTAGTGAGCACACACTAGGAAATATGAAAACGGGCATTTTTTTAACTTTGTCAAGAAAGTTGAAAAATAACATTTTGTTCCTGTTGTTACTTCCTGCTTTGTATGGATCTATTTGTAACTTGGGCTTGTTAGGAATAAAATCCTAATTTCGTCAGATTAATATGTATCCTGGGACTTTTCACTGAAACATCACAAAGGATTCAAAACATCACAACTCAGAACACAAAAACAGGAAATGAATTAACAAGGACAGAAAGTACAAGCTAAATCCTTTTTCCAAAAAATGTCATCAGTGAAAATAATCCCTGATGCTGAAGTCATAAAGTAAAAATCACATCTTTGCTTTGATTTCACTGAAACATTATAGAGTCACTAGTGTATTATTGACAGGTCTGTCAGTGACTGTGTATAAGAGCAGCTGTTTCCAGGATCTCCAGACAGAAGAGCTGAAGCTTGTCTGATGCTGAAGTGAAGGAAAAAAGGTAATTTTGATTCTGCTTTGGTAAAAAGATTTGATCTAACTTCAACGACTTCTTTATTGAGTTGAGACTGTTTGTGTTTTTGAAGGTGATCTTCAATGACTCTGAATGTTCTGATGTTTCTTTGAGCTTGTTACACTGCATTATGTAATAATGTAATACAATTGGGTTTCATAATTATGTTATATATTGAATTATTATATTATTATAATGAACTATAGTTAAACAACACATTTTACTGTATATTCACAAAACTAATCAAGAAGAGCCTTTGCATTCAGATCATCGACCATTTCAGATTTTATGTACTTTCTTAAAATCCCTCAAATATTAAGTCCTTTTTAAGCCAGAAGGGCAAATTATTTCAACAAAGTTGATGGAAGAGCAGGAGAACATTTTTGGAAATTTCTACTAAAACTCTCAGAAAACAGTAAGTGGTTGCAAAACATGATTGAAATAATTTTGCTACAGATGAATTTGAGGTGGCTCTCATCCATCAATTCAACCGCAAAATCCATGCAAGCCGCATCTCCAGTTATATTAATGTTACATTTTATTTTGCATTATTTGTGCAATTGAGACTCATTATCCAAAGTTCAGAAAGAAGTAAAATGTAAAATGAAGAAACCAAGCTCATGTTTTTCATCATGTGATGTTTGATTTAGATTCCTGATCATCAAGGTGAGGTGACACATCAGCAGGTATAAATAACGGAGTCTGAACGTCGGAGACACAGAGGAGAAGGAGAAGTTTGGAATCAAGTTCATTCCAGCTGCAGGTGAGAGATGAACACATGAATTCATTTACAACTGAGTTTGTCCACTAAAGTTCTCTATGTTTTACATTAACAGGGAATTTCATTGTGCTGCAAGTCAAACTCCAGATTTTCATCAAGTTTGATCAATTTATCCAGATCAACAGTAAAGATGAAGGTAAGCCTGTAACTTGCACTGTAAAAAAATAAAAAATAATTCATCTATCTTTATTTATTTTAACAAGGAAAGGTATTTTTAATGTTTAAAATCTTGTTAACAACAAATGACCAAAATAAAAATCAGCACAGACATTGTACATAAAATGTACAAATTATGAAACATCAATAATGATTAGAATATGAACACAAACAACAACAAGATATTTAACTATGTAGTCAAAAAATGTAAAAATTAAACAACTTCTAGTGAGTTTGTTAATTATTTAAAATGTTTGATATTTTGTTCAGTCACTGAAATGTTGAGTAAATTTAAGTGTTTAAATTTATCCAAACACTCAATGCATGTAAACACTGTACATAGTTTTGGCTCTGGAAATAACATTTGTTAACAGGACTGATGAAATGAGTTGTTAAAAAATGGAGGATCAAACCAACCAGAAACCTTTGTTAAGGCAGAATTCAGCATAATTCTGACTGAAAATCTGGCAGCACAGCTTACAGGCCATATGCAGGACAAGATCAGGGATCAGGTTTAATCTGACTAAATGAACATTAATCAGAGTTTCTCTGATGATGTTCAGAAGGTGTCATGTTCTGTCTTCCAGCTGTTATCACTTCTCTTCCTCCTGGCTCCACTGCTGATCAGCTGTGAAGCGGCTGAGGACCAACTGCCACGTGATTGCGATGACATCTACAATAAGGACAAGAAACTTCCCAGTGGAGTTTACATCATCTATCCAAATGGACATTCATCTGCTGTTAAGGTGAACTTTATGTTTGGTTTGTTCATAAAAATGAAGATCCAGATAAAAGTTCTGTGCAGGACCAAGACTGGAGGTTTATCTGTTAACAATGCTGAGGATGTTTTTACTTAATCTTCATACACATTACATAAACTGACTCTTTGAAACTGAACTTTCTTGATGTTTAGTATCTTGTTTCAGTTCAAGCTCCAGTTTTTCTTCCTATAACCAAATCAGTTATTCATGGGAGAAGAAATTTTATTTAATTATACGTTCACTTATTAGTGAGGCAATGATAGTATTTATTTTTCCACATAAAGTGTGACATTGCATTACATAATAAAAACTGCATCAAGTCATGAATGTGTTTGTGTGAAGGCTTACTGCGACATGGACTCAGAGGGAGGACGCTGGACGGTGAGTCCATCTACATGAACTCTCTCTGTTTACACTTCAACTTGGTTTATCTCAGGATTCTTGGGGGTTTTCATCCAACAAACATCAAGTTCTGTTTAAAGAAGAGTCTTTATTGTCCTTCCATTTTCACCTGCCTGAGATAAGATTTGATCAGTTTTGTCATGTTAAATATTGATTATTGATACCAATTCAGAGTTGGTACAACCCACTTCCTTTTCACCCTGAGTGTGTCAGTGAGAACGTTGTTCACTTCTTGATCAGATTCCTTTGTTGTTCCAGGTTTTCCAGAGGAGGATGGATGGCTCTGTAAACTTCTACAGACCCTGGGCGGAGTACAAGAGAGGCTTTGGAAACGCTGCTGGAGAGTACTGGCTGGGTGAGACACCGACCTAAACAGTTAGTCAATGTATGGTTGGTTTATTTACTTAAGATATTATAACATAGTTATAGCCACATTTTTCAACACCTGTTTATTGTCTCGACTTTCTATTTTACTATTGTGTTACTAAGTGATGGTGTGCAGGTGCAGGTCAAAAACTGTGAATATTATGGAAAAGTTTATTTCAATCAGTAATTAATTCAAAAAGTAACATTTGTATGTCATATTAATTCATATCATACAGCTTGATATATTTAAAATGTTTACTTCCTTTAGTGTTGATGTTTGTTTCTGACAATTCATGAAAACTACAAATTCAGTATTTCAGAAAATTTGAATATTGTGAAAAAGTTCAATATTGCAGAGCTCTGGTGCTACACACTAATCAGTTTAAGTCAAAACACCTGCAAATGCTTCCAAATGGTCGCTGAGTCCAGGTCTGTAGGTTATTCAATCATGGGAATGACTGCTGACCTGACAGTTGTTCAAAAGATGACCTTTGACCCCTTGCACAAGAGGGCAAGACAGAAACATCACAGCTAAAGAAGCTGGCTGTGCACAGAGCTGTTTTCACACACATTCATAGAGAAGTGAGGCGGAAGAAAAGATGTAGTGGAAAAGAATTGGACAAGCAATCAGGATAACTGCACCTGGAGGGGATTATGAAACAAAACCATTTAGAAATGTAGAGTCGGCTGCAGATGGAGTCAGTGCTTGAAGAGCCACCACACACAGATATATGCAACATAGATTTCAGCTGTTGCTTTCCTTGTGTCGAACTGATGCTGATGCTGATCTTGAAGAAGAACCTAAACGTCCTAAATACGAACCTAAATAGAAAATCTGTCTTATTGTGAAGAGGAAGACGCGACAGTCAAGACCCAACAAGAGCTGCAGATGTTGGTCAGAGCCATGTGGGTTCTCATATCACCTGAGCAACACCACAGAGTGATCGACTTAATGCCACGGTGCATTAATGCAGTGATCTGGACAGTAATGTGTGTGCAAAAATCTCAGTAAAAATCCAACTTTAATAGTTTTCATGTCTGTGCAGGTCTTGATAACATCCATGAGTTGACATGGCATAAAGACTGTGAGCTGATGGTCGATATGGAGGACTTTGATGGAAAAAAAGCCTTTATCCGTTACGCTTCATTTTTCATCTCTGATGAGTTTGATGGTTACCTTCTGCATTTGAAGAATTTCAACAACAAAGGGGGCGCTGGTGAGTCATGAGAAAAAACACATTCTAACTTTACTAGTCAGGATGAATTTATGGATGGATGGAATGATGCCCATCACTAATTATGTCTTTTTAAAATAAATAATTTAACTTGTGCTGGGTCTGAAAGTCGTGCAGTGAGTCTGGAAATGTAGAGCAAGGCACTGAGCATGGATCCTGGTGTGTAATATACACCAGGAGTGTATTATTACACACTCCTCGTGTATAATAATACACCATGGGTGTATTATTATACACTCCTGGTATTATAAGATATTATTATACACTCCTTGTGTATAATAATAATAACAATAATAATAATAATAATAATAATAATAATAATAATAATTAATAAAGCTAATTTACTGTAGTTAGACAAATCAGGATTAAGAGAAATAGACCTTGACTGGATTAAATGTGTTGTGTCAGTTATATCTAAATCCAGAGTTTGTTCTTATGGTTCTGAAGCAGGAAGATTGATGTTGGTAGTTAACAGCACAAAGTAAATTTAATTGATCTCATTGATAATATCCCAGTAAGAAATTAACATAACTCATAATTTATTTCACAAAATATTATCAGCTTTTCACAAAGTCAGCATTTTTGTTAAATATTGAAATTACAATTTTATTGATGTTGGATCACGCAGAATTTGTATTTTTTTTCACTATTCAAGCTTTCAACTGAATGTCTGTTTTTATTCATATAGTTTTTGTATCCTATTATTATTTCTGCAGGAGACAGCCTTTCCTATCACAACCAACAGAAATTTACCACTTTTGACAAAGACCAGGATAAGTTGAGCGGCAACTGTGCCAAAAAATATCTCGGTGCTTTCTGGTACAATAAGTGTCACTATACAAACCCTAACGGGGTTTATCGCTGGGGGGCTGACAACACACTCTATGCTATTGGAGTGGAATGGGGTACATGGAAGGGAGTTAATTACTCCCTGAAGAGCATCAGCATGAAGATCCGTCCTGCCAAGTAAATCTGCAGGTCAAACATCCAGCAAAAAATAATGAGTTGCTTTTTCTTATAATCAACCATCAACTTTTAGCTTCAAACATGAGTCAAAAGTTCACTTGATTTCTAATAAATATAATCCAGTTGATTAAATCATTGGTGAGAGTTTGCTACCTGTAACCAATTTATCTCTGATAATAAATAAGATGCCAGCAGCAATATTTGTGTGTCTGTATTTTTTTATATGTAAAAATTAAAATAAGCCAGTTTTAAAACACAAATTGGCCAAATGGAAACATTTTTAGAATCAAACCTCTTGGTTAAATGCAATTAATTGAAAAACAACCAGGTCTTCCGTAATTCTAAATTTTATGCTCAACTGTGTCAACGTCAACATCTATGTCTATTTAATGATCTGTTTATGTCACTCCCAGAGAAAATAAAGTATATCTGCTGTTAGCTAAGACAAAGAAATGGAGTGTAATTTGATTTTTATCAGAAAACAATCAGGAAGCGAAACAAGAACAGCAGAAAGTCATCAATTTGTTTTTTCTTGCAATAAAATGTAAAAAAATAGCACAAGAACTTGATCTAATAATATCAGGAGAACAATAAAATATTTATAGTTTGACCATTTATAATGACCATATGATGTGCGTCAATGTGTTGAAAAAACAAATTACATGATTTTTAGACTCTGGAGATGTGTTGATTGATTTGATCAGGTTGAAGAAAGTTTTGTTATTATATGAAGTGAAAGACTCACTGAATGCTCAGGCGTAGTGGATATTATACAATTCACTGATTGTTCCTTTTCTGATACATAGTGCAGATGTTTGGGGAAATGCCTGTAATAATATTCAAATTCTATTTTTACTTTTGCAAATTATAGAAATTAAAAGCAGAAAATGCTGCAGAGCTCCAACAAATGCATTGTGCTTCAACTTAAAATTGATATTTATTGGTGGACTACTATATCCAAAGTAATGAAATGAGTAGTTTGAATGTTAATGGAAACTCCAGGTGTTAATCTGAAAAGAAAAAAGTAATTTTGTTAAATGACTTTTAAGTTTTGATTATCAAGAAACTGGTGTTGGGTCTATTTTGGTTCCCAACCAAAGACACAAATTACTTTTCTACCACCGTCAAACACCGTGTTGTGTCTCCTCCACCAGCTCTCAACTGCCTTTTATTATGTTTACAAGAAAAAAGGTTGGGCTTTTTCACACAGTCACACAAACAATTGATCAATAACCTTAACCACAAGGTGTTTTGGGACCTTCTGTGAACATGCCCTTACCTGGACACAAGGCTGACCGTTATACCTGTGTTAACAGGTAGCTGTTGACACAGGTACCTGTGTTATTACCTGTGTATTATTATAATAATAACAACAACAACAACAACAACAACAGCAACAACAACAACAATAATAATAATAATAATAATAATAATATAACAACAGGTAGCTGTTAACACAGACAGCTAATGATCAAAGCAGGGTATCACAAGCATGTATAAACATTTCCAACCCCCAAGCAAACTTCTGAAAAAAACAGTTAATATTGTACCACAAAAGAAAGGAGTCAAGTAAACAACACACAGAATAATAATATAAAAACATAACCTTTAAAATAAACTCATAAGTAAATGAACTTAGACAATTTTTCTAAAAACTGGGCATGGGTCATTCTTTCAGAAGCTATTCATGCATTTTAATAACTTGGGAAGTTGCATATGGATCCATGAATGAACCAGCTGGGCCTCAAACCCGAATTTGTATTTTTTCCAAGCTTATATGTGCCAATACAATTTATTTTATGGTTTGATTTGCAAACGCAACATGTAGTGCATTAATGTAGTGCATTAATACTAATTGAAAACCCTGCATTTTTTCAACAGTCTTATAAACAATTAAAAAGCATGGGATATATTGGTATAATTAGCCTTTTAAACATATAATTGAACCAAATCTCCAGTTTATGTTCATTTTTTGTGTAATATTTCACAATGAAGCTGCAAAGGTCTGGAAGAATTTTTTACCTTTCAGTGCAAATATAAACTTTAAATGTTCTTAACTTTCATTGCAACTGGAAAGTTTTTGCAGCATAAATGTTGTATATCTGAATATTTAAGATAAAACAATAGGAACAGTTTTAAAGCCTGCAACCATATATTGAATATATATGACTGATATATATAGTACAACCATTATCTAGGAAACTTGACACCTCGTAACTGACATTGGAAAAAAGAATTGAATGAACAGATTCACCAAGCGGTGACTTGCTTAGTGAAAGTCGCAAATCTTCCAAGTCATGCTGTTTCAATTTGACCTCTTACTCAGCATCAGTTCCCAATTTATGGACTCGAAATTTGAAATCAACTCTGCTTTATGTACTGGCTTCCTCTCCTGTGCTTCCATCTGAAGGCGAGGTAAAGGCCAAGGAGGCAACTGAGGTTCTGCAACCATTTGGGCAAAGCAAGACAACTTTATTTATTCATCTCCTTTCAGCCAAAGACTATTCAAAGTGCTTGTACAAGAAAGTAAAAACAACATTCAGCAAGAAGATAGTCACAAAATAATAATAATAATAATAATAATAATAATAATAATAATAATAATAATAATAATAATAATACTTTTAGTAAAAGATCAAGCAGAGTAAAAATAGAGAAAGTAAATTTTAAACATAGTAAAGTAGAAGTTAAAAATTAAGAAAAGGCTAATTCAAAGAAGGTTTTAAATAAACTCAAGGTAGGCATAGTCTTACAATGTGATTAGTATTAGTGTAAGCATTAATTCTTTAAGATAACATACAAGTTATACTAATTAATTTCCCAGTGATTGTTGTTATTCTGTTTTAAAGATATCTTCCTCTCATTCCATTCAATATGTTCACTATGTGATCAATTCAGTCTTTATGTTCATCCTTAACTTAATAGTGATTGATGAAATTATATTTCATTTAATTAGATTGATATTACTAAAACATTGCAGAATTTCTCTGAGATTGTGAGAACATTTTATTAGACTTCATCTACATCCTGTCCCATTATTCTGCAGATTAGAAAAATGTTCCAAACCTCTGAAAGAAAATCCAACAGTGACACCTAGTGGTTATAAAATGGATGACAGCAACCTATTCTTTCTTTCTTTCTTCCTTCCTTCCTTTCTTTCTTTCTTTCTTTCTTTGTTTCGTTCTTTCTTTTTTTCTCTCATTGTTTGTGGTCAAAATCAGTGCATTTGTTTTCACCTCCTTATTTATTATTAAATCACACCAAATGCTGAATTATAATTGCGTCAATTAATTCATTATGTAAAGCTGCAAAGTTTAAACTACATTTTAAAGACTTAAGTTAAATGTTATGTATTGAGTGAAGCCATAAGCTTCATACAAAAAATACCTCTAACAGATTTCACTTGAACATTTTTTCATTCCCCAGTTTCTAAAGATTGAATTTGTCTGATTTTCTGCAGTTTATGTGCAGAAATCTTTGCGCAAACATGTGATAAGTAATAACAGACACATCTTAGCAATATTAAAATGTCTCAATGTTTTTAAAACCTACCTGTCAATATCAGACATACACTTTTCCTGCTGTTGGATGGGAACCTTTTTAACTTTTTACAAGTTTTTAGTAAGAAAAAACAAAAAGTGTAAATGTTCTGCAGATTGTTTTTCTGTAGATCATATATATGTCACCATTAAAATTCAACCGTTCAGCATGACCTCCAGTGAAATATGATAAACCTGAATGATAAACAAACAGGTTTTATCCTCAGAGCTTCTTAGTTCATGACCTTGACCTGAAAACGTCTCTGCAGTCATAAACATTTACAGCCCACAGCAACATATTAAAGCACAACCTGCATATGCAGTTCAGGAAACTCATGAAAACCTTCATAGATGACATAATACACATTTATATTTCATCAATTTTCTTTTTACATTGATCATTCTGATATTAATTTATTCTGATGAATCTTTTTTTAAAACATTGCTTTATATCTGGATTTGCATGAATATTTAAACCGAATCTAAAGACCAGCTTTATTCCAGAAACCATCAATGTGAGCTATAGTTTATTATTTTATTCATTTCCTAACATTTCCTCATTTTGTTTAATAAAGCAATTTAAACTAAATTGTCTTGATATTTATGTTTCTTTGAACAATTAAATTCACTTTTTGTGTTTTTCCCTATGACAGAAGAACCTCCTGACCAACCAGTCCTGGTCACCAATCCTTCCTTTGATTCCTGATTGTTGGGGCAGGAAGTCTTCCTGGTGTCCTGCAACTTTTAGATACTTCAGCACACCTGGCTCCAATAGCAGCTCATCAACAGAGCTCTGCAGAGCCTCACTGCATGCCAGTGAGACAGTTAAATTAAAGTCTTTAGGTCAAGGGACACATCTGAAACTTGCAGGACTCGGGTCCTGGAGGAATGCAGACTGAGGCCACTGCCTAGAGGAACCAAAGCTAACGTTCTGTTTTCTCAGAGCTCACAGGAAACACAGCACAGCTGAGACAATGTGGTCCCACAACATGCCTGATATAAGATGAGAGTTTTTATGGCAATCTTAATTATTCTACATCAACAAACGGCTGCAGTCAATTGCAACAACTGAATCAATGTTGATGATTCAGTTACATCTCTGTTTAGATGTAACAAAGATGTTACATCTTAACATCTCTGTTACTTTTTGACATTAGAGGTTAAGTTGTAACAAATATGTTAAATCTTAACATATTTGTTAAAATGTAACAGAGCTAAACATGTCAGGCAATCCTACAGAGATCTTTCAAGATCATTTACAGAATTAGATTCTTTTGGTCTCGACACACAAGAGGCAACATCAACCTGTTCATTTATGCAAAGAGGAGAAAATTGCTTTTCCCTCTGCAGCCAAGTGAATGGAAAATTTGGACATGTGAATTTTCAGGCTTGTATTCATAAACTAGCATAGTGTGTGTGCTAGTGAGCACACACTAGGAAATATGAAAACGGGGCATTTTTTTAACTTTGTCAAGAAAGTTGAAAAATAACATTTTGTTCCTGTTGTTACTTCCTGCTTTGTATGGATCTATTTGTAACTTGGGCTTGTTAGGAATAAAATCCTAATTTCATCAGATTAATATGTATCCTGGGATTTTCACTGAAACATCACAAAGGATTCAAAACATCACAACTCAGAACACAAAAACAGGAAATGAATTAACAAGGACAGGAAGTACAAGCTAAATCCTTTTTCCAAAAAATGTCATCAGTGAATATAATCCCTGATGCTGAAGTCATAAAGTAAAAATCACATCTTTGCTTTGATTTCACTGAAACATTATAGAGTCACTAGTGTATTATTGACAGGTCTGTCAGTGACTGTGTATAAGAGCAGCTGTTTCCAGGACCTCCAGACAGAAGAGCTGAAGCTTGTCTGATGCTGAAGTGAAGGAAAAAAGGTAATTTTGATTCTGCTTTGGTAAAAAGATTTGATCTAACTTCAACGACTTCTTTATTGAGTTGAGACTGTTTGTGTTTTTGAAGGTGATCTTCAATGACTCTGAATGTTCTGATGTTTCTTTGAGCTTGTTACACTGCATTATGTAATAATGTAATACAATTGGGTTTCATAATTATGTTATATATTGAATTATTATATTATTATAATGAACTATAGTTAAACAACACATTTTACTGTATATTCACAAAACTAATCAAGAAGAGCCTTTGCATTCAGATCATCGACCATTTCAGATTTTATGTACTTTCTTAAACTCTCTCAAATATTAAGTCCTTTTTTAAGCCAGAAGGGCAAATTATTTCAACAAAGTTGATGAAGAGCAGGAGAACATTTTTGGAAATTTCTACTAAAACTCTCAGAAAACAGTAAATGGTTGCAAAACATGATTGAAATAATTTTGCTACAGATGAATTTGAGGTGGCTCTCATCCATCAATTCAACCGCAAAATCCATGCAAGCCGCATCTCCAGTTATATTAATGTTACATTTTATTTTGCATTATTTGTGCAATTGAGACTCATTATCCAAAGTTCAGAAAGAAGTAAAATGTAAAATGAAGAAACCAAGCTCATGTTTTTCATCAGGTGATGTTTGATTTAGATTCCTGATCATCAAGGTGAGGTGACACATCAGCAGGTATAAATAACAGAGTCTGAACGTTGGAGACACAGAGGAGAAGCAGAAGTTTGGAATCAAGTTCATTCCAGCTGCAGGTGAGAGATGAACACATGAATTCATTTACAACTGAGTTTGTCCACTAAAGTTTCTCTATGTTTTACATTAACAGGGAATTTCATTGTGCTGCAAGTCAAACTCCAGATTTTCATCAAGTTTGATCAATTTATCCAGATCAACAGTAAAGATGAAGGTAAGCCTGTAACTTGCACTGTAAAAAAATAAAAAAATTCATCTATCTTTATTTATTTTAACAAGGAAAGGTATTTTTAATGTTTAAAATCTTGTTAACAACAAATGACCAAAATAAAATCAGCGCAGAGACATTGTACATAAAATGTACAAATTATGAAACATCAATAATGATTAGAATATGAACACAAACAACAACAAGATATTTAACTATGTAGTCAAAAAATAAAAATTAAATAACTTCTAGTGAGTTTGTTAATTATTTAAAATGTTTGATATTTTGTTCAGTCACTGAAATGTTGAGTAAATTTGAGTGTTTAAATTTATCCAAACACTCAATGCATGTAACACTGTACATAGTTTTGGCTCTGGAAATAACATTTGTTAACAGGACTGATGAAATGAGTTGTTAAAAAATGGAGGATCAAACCAACCAGAAACCTTTGTTAAGGCAGAATTCAGCATAATTCTGACTGAAAATCTGGCAGCACAGCTTACAGGCCACATGCAGGACAAGATCAGGGATCAGGTTTAATCTGACTAAATGAACGTTAATCAGAGTTTCTCTGATGATGTTCAGAAGGTGTCATGTTCTGTCTTCCAGCTGTTATCACTTCTCTTCCTCCTGGCTCCACTGCTGATCAGCTGTGAAGCGGCTGAGGACCAACTGCCACGTGATTGCAATGACATCTACAATACGAACAAGAAACTTCCCAGTGGAGTTTACATCATCTATCCAAGTGGACATTCATCAGCTGTTAAGGTGAACTTTATGTTTGGTTTGTTCATAAAAATGAAGATCCAGATTAAAGTTCTGTGCAGGACCAAGACTGGAGGTTTATCTGTTAACAATGCTGAGGATGTTTTTACTTAATCTTCATACACATTACATAAACTGACTGTTTGAAACTGAACTTTCTTGATGTTTAGTATCTTGTTTCAGTTCAAGCTCCAGTTTTTTCTTCCTACAACCAAATCAGTTATTCATGGATAAGAAATTTTATTTAATTATGCGTTCACTTATTAGTGAGGCAATGATAGTATTTATTTTTCCATAAAAGTATGACATTGCATTACATAATAAAAACTGTATCAATGTGTTTGTGTGAAGGCTTACTGCGACATGGACTCAGAGGGAGGACGCTGGACGGTGAGTCCATCTCTACATGAACTCTCTCTGTTTACACTTCAACTTGGTTTATCTCAGGATTCTTGGGGGTTTTCATCCAACAAACATCAAGTTCTGTTGAAAGAAGAGTCTTTATTGTCCTTCCATTTTCACCTGCCTGAGATAAGATTTGATCAGTTTTGTCATGTTAAATATTGATTATTGATACCAATTCAGAGTTGGTACAACCCACTTCCTTTTCACCCTGAGTGTGTCAGTGAGAACGTTGTTCACTTCTTGATCAGATTCCTTTGTTGTTCCAGGTTTTCCAGAGGAGGATGGATGGCTCTGTAAACTTCTACAGACCCTGGGCGGAGTACAAGAGAGGCTTTGGAAACGCTGCTGGAGAGTACTGGCTGGGTGAGACACCGACCTAAACAGTTAGTCAATGTATGGTTGGTTTATTTACTTAAGATATTTATAACATAGTTATAGCCACATTTTTCAACACCTGTTTATTGTCTCGACTTTCTATTTTACTATTGTGTTACTAGGTGATGGTGTGCAGGTGCAGGTCAAAAACTGTGAATATTATGGAAAGTTTATTTCAATCAGTAATTAATTCAAAAAGTAACATTTGTATGTCATATTAATTCATCATACAGCTTGATATATTTAAAATGTTTACTTCCTTTAGTGTTGATGTTTGTTTCTGACAATTCATGACAACTACAAATTCAGTATTTCAGAAAATTTGAATATTGTGAAAAAGTTCAATATTGCAGAGCTCTGGTGCTACACACTAATCAGTTTAAGTCAAAACACCTGCAAATGCTTCCAAATGGTCGCTGAGTCCAGGTCTGTAGGTTATTCAATCATGGGAATGACTGCTGACCTGACAGTTGTTCAAAAGATGACCTTTGACCCCTTGCACAAGAGGTCAAGACAGAAACATCACAGCTAAAGAAGCTGGCTGTGCACAGAGCTGTTTTCACACACATTCATAGAGAAGTGAGGCAGAAGAAAAGATGTAGTGGAAAAGAATTGGACAAGCAATCAGGATAACTGCACCTGGAGGGGATTATGAAACAAAACCATTTAGAAATGTAGAGTCGGCTGCAGATGGAGTCAGTGCTTGAAGAGCCACCACACACAGATATATGCAACATGGATTTCAGCTGTTGCTTTCCTTGTGTCGAACTGATGCTGATGCTGATCTTGAAGAAGAACCTAAACGTCGTAGAAAATCTGTCTTATTGTGAAGAGGAAGACGCGACAGTCAAGACCCAACAAGAGCTGCAGATGTTGGTCAGAGCCATGTGGGTTCTCATATCACCTGAGCAACACCACAGAGTGATCGACTCCATGCCACGGTGCATTAATGCAGTGATCTGGACAGTAATGTGTGTGCAAAAATCTCAGTAAAAATCCAACTTTAATAGTTTTCATGTCTGTGCAGGTCTTGATAACATCCATGAGTTGACATGGTATAAAGACTGTGAGCTGATGGTCGATATGGAGGACTTTGATGGAAAAAAAGCCTTTGCCCGTTACTCTTCATTTTACATCGATGATGAGCTTTATGGTTACCTTCTGCATGTGTGGGGTTTCAACAACAAAGGGGGCGCTGGTGAGTCATGAGAAAAAACACATTCTAACTTTACTAGTCAGGATGAATTTATGGATGGATGGAATGATGCCCATCACTAATTATGTCTTTTTAAAATAAATAATTCAACTTGTGCTGGGTCTGAAAGTCGTGCAGTGAGTCTGGAAATGTAGAGCAAGGCACTGAGCATGGATCCTGGTGTGTAATATACACCAGGAGTGTATTATTACACACTCCTCGTGTATAATAATACACCACGAGTGTATTATTATACACTCCTGGTATTATAAGATATTATTATACACTCTTTGTGTATAATAATATTAATAACAATAATAATAATAATAATAATAATAATATATGATAATTAATAAAGCTAATTTACTGTAGTTAGACAAATCAGGATTAAGAGAAATAGACCTTGATTGGATTAAATGTGTTGTGTCAGTTTATATCTAAATCCAGAGTTTGTTCTTATGGTTCTGAAGCAGGAAGATTGATGTTGGTAGTTAACAGCACAAAGTAAATTTAATTGATCTCATTGATAATATCCCAGTAAGAATTAACATAACATATGATTTATTTCACAAAACATTAACATCTTTTCACAAAGTCAGCATTTTTTTATTCATTGAAATTACAATTTTATTTTTGTTGGATCACGCAGACTTTTTTTTCACTATTTAAGATTTCAACTGAATGTCTGTTTTATTTATATAGTTTTTGTATCTTGTTATTATTTCTGCAGGAGACAGCCTTTCCTATCACAACCAACAGAAATTTACCACTTTTGACAAAGACCAGGATGAGTTGAGCGGCAACTGTGCCAAAAAATATCTCGGTGCTTTCTGGTACAATAAGTGTCACTATACAAACCCTAATGGGGTTTATCGCTGGGGGGCTGACAACACACTCTATGCTATTGGAGTGGAATGGGGTGCATGGAAGGGAGTTAATTACTCCCTGAAGAGCATCAGCATGAAGATCCGTCCTGCCAAGTAAATATGCAGGTCAAACATCCAGCAAAAAATAATGAGTTGCTTTTTCTTATAATCAACCATCAACTTTTAGCTTCAAACATGAGTCAAAAGTTCACTTGATTACTAATAAATATAATCCAGTTGATTAAATCATTGGTGAGAGTTTGCTACCTGTAACCAATTTATCTCTGATAATAAATAAGATGCCAGCAGCAATATTTGTGTGTCTGTATTTTTTTATATGTAAAATTAAAAAGCCAGTTTTAAAACACAAATTGGGCCAAATGGAAACATTTTTAGAATCAAACCTCTTGGTTAAATGCAATTAATTGAAAAACAACCAGGTCTTCCGTAATTCTAAATTTTATGCTCAACTGTGTCAATGTCAACATCTATGTCTATTTAATGATCTGTTTATGTCACTCCCAGAGAAAATAAAGTATATCTGGTGTTAGCTAAGACAAAGAAATGGAGTGTAATTTGATTTTTATCAGAAACAATCAGGAAGCGAAACAAGAACAGCAGAAAGTCATCAATTTGTTTTTTCTTGCAATAAAATGTAAAAAAATAGCACAAGAACTTGATCTAATAATATCAGGAGAACAATAAAATATTTATAGTTTGACCATTTATAATGACCATATGATGTGCGTCAATGTGTTTGAAAAAACAAATTACATGATTTTTAGACTCTGGAGATGTGTTGATTGATTTGATCAGGTTGAAGAAAGTTTTGTTATTATATGAAGTGAAAGATCACTGAATGCTCAGGCGTAGTGGATATTATACAATTCACTGATTGTTCCTTTTCTGATACATAGTGCAGATGTTTGGGGAAATGCCTGTAATAATATTCAAATTCTATTTTTACTTTTGCAAATTATAGAAATTAAAAGCAGAAAATGCTGCAGAGCTCCAACAAATGCTTGTGCTTCAACTTAAAATTGATATTTATTGGTGGACTACTATATCCAAAGTAATGAAATGAGTAGTTTGAATGTTAATGGAAACTCCAGGTGTTAATCTGAAAAGAAAAAAGTAATTTTGTTAAATGACTTTTAAGTTTTGATTATCAAGAAACTGGTGTTGGGTCTATTTTGGTTCCCAACCTGCAAAGAATCAACCAAAGACACAAATTACTTTTCTACCACCGTCAAACACCGTGTTGTGTCTCCTCCACCGGCTCTCAACTGCCTTTTATTATGTTTACAAGAAAAAAGGTTGGGCTTTTTCACACAGTCACACAAACAATTGATCAATAACCTTAACCACAAGGTGTTTTGGGACCTTCTGTGAACATGCCCTTACCTGGACACAAGGCTGACCGTTATACCTGTGTTAACAGGTACCTGTTGACACAGGTACCTGTGTTTATTACCTGTGTATTATTATAATAACAACAACAACAACAACAACAACAACTATAATAATAATAATAATAACAGGTAGCTGTTAACACAGACAGCTAATGATCAAAGCAGCTGGTATCACAAGCATGTATAAACATTTCCAACCCCCAAGCAAACTTCTGAAAAAACAGTTAATATTGTACCACAAAAAAGAAAGGAGTCAAGTAAACAACACACAAAATAATAATATAAAAACATAACCTTTCAAATAAACTCATAAGTAAATGAACTTAGACAATTTTTCTAAAAACTGGGCATGGGTCATTCTTTCAGAAGCTATTCATGCATTTTAATAACTTGGAAGTTGCATATGGATCCATATGAATGAACCAGCTGGGCCTCAAACCCGAATTTGTATTTTTTCCAAGCTTATATGTGCCAATACAATTTATTTTATGGTTTGATTTGCAAACGCAACATGTAGTGCATTAATGTAGTGCATTAATACTAATTGAAAACCCTGCATTTTTTCAACAGTCTTATAAACAATTAAAAAGTATGGGATATATTGGTATAATTAGCCTTTTAAACATATAATTGAACCAAATCTCCAGTTTATGTTCATTTTTTGTGTAATATTTCACAATGAAGCTGCAAAGGTCTGGAAGAATTTTTTACCTTTCAGTGCAAATATAAACTTTAAATGTTCTTAACTTTCATTGCAACTGGAAAGTTTTTGCAGCATAAATGTTGTATATCTGAATATTTAAGATAAAACAATAGGAACAGTTTTAAAGCCTGCAACCATATATATTGAATATATATGACTGATATATATAGTACAACCATTATCTAGGAAACTTGACACCTCGTAACTGACATTGGAAAAAAGAATTGAATGAACAGATTCACCAAGCGGTGACTTGCTTAGTGAAAGTCGCAAATCTTCCAAGTCATGCTGTTTCAATTTGACCTCTTACTCAGCATCAGTTCCCAATTTATGGACTCAAAATTTGAAATCAACTCTGCTTTATGTACTGGCTTCCTCTCCTGTGCTTCCATCTGAAGGCGAGGTAAAGGCCAAGGAGGCAACTGAGGTTCTGCAACCATTTGGGCAAAGCAACAACTTTATTTATTCATCTCCTTTCAGCCAAATACTATTCAAAGTGCTTGTACAAGAAAGTAAAAAACAACATTCAGCAAGAAGATAGTCACAAAATAATAATAATAATAATAATAATAATAATAATAATAATAATAATAATAATAATAATAATAATAATAATTTTAGTAAAAGATCAAGCAGAGTAAAAATAGAGAAAAATTTTTAAACATAGTAAACGAGTAGAAGTTAAAAATTAAGAAAAGGCTAATTCAAAGAAGGTTTTAAATAAACTCAAGGTAGGCATAGTCTTACAATGTGATTAGTATTAGTGTAAGCATTAATTCTTTAAGATAACATACAAGTTATACTAATTAATTTCCCAGTGATTGTTGTTATTCTGTTTTAAAGATATCTTCCTCTCATTCCATTCAATATGTTCACTATGTGATCAATTCAGTCTTTATGAGTTCATCCTTAACTTAATAGTGATTGATGAAATTATATTTCATTTAATTAGATTGATATTACTAAAACATTGCAGAATTTCTCTGAGATTGTGAGAACATTTTATTAGACTTCATCTACATCCTGTCCCATTATTCTGCAGATTAGAAAAATGTTCCAAACCTCTGAAAGAAAATCCAACAGTGACACCTAGTTGTTATAAAACGGATGACAGCAACCTATTCTTTCTTTCTTCCTTCCTTCCTTTCTTTCTTTCTTTCTTTCTTTGTTTTCGTTCTTTCTTTTTTTCTCTCATTGTTTGTGGTCAAAATCAGTGCATCTGTTTTCACCTCCTTATTTATTATTAAATCACACCAAATGCTGAATTATAATTGCGTCAATTAATTCATTATGTAAAGCTGCAAAGTTTAAACTACATTTTAAAGACTTAAGTTAAATGTTATGTATTGAGTGAAGCCATAAGCTTCATACAAAAAATACCTCTAACAGATTTCACTTGAACATTTTTCATTCCCCAGTTTCTAAAGATTGAATTTGTCTGATTTTCTGCAGTTTATGTGCAGAAATCTTTGCGCAAACATGTGATAAGTAATAACAGACACATCTTAGCAATATTAAAATGTCTCAATGTTTTTAAAACCTACCTGTCAATATCAGACATACACTTTTCCTGCTTGGATGGGAACCTTTTTAACTTTTTACAAGTTTTTAGTAAGAAAAAACAAAAAGTGTAAATGTTCTGCAGATTGTTTTTCTGTAGATCATATATATGTCACCATTAAAATTCAACCGTTCAGCATGACCTCCAGTGAAATATGATAAACCTGAATGATAAACAAACAGGTTTATCCTCAGAGCTTCTTAGTTCATGACCTTGACCTGAAAACGTCTCTGCAGTCATAAACATTTACAGCCCACAGCAACATATTAAAGCACAACCTGCATATGCAGCTCAGGAAACTCATGAAAACCTTCATAGATGACATACTACACATTTATATTTCATCAATTTTCTTTTTACATTGATCATTCTGATATTAATTTATTCTGAGGAATCTTTTTTTTAAAACATTGCTTTATATCTGGATTTGCATGAATATTTAAACCGAATCTAAAGACCAGCTTTATTCCAGAAACCATCAATGTGAGCTATAGTTTATTATTTTATTCATTTCCTAACATTTCCTCATTTTGTTTCATGGACCTAAACATAATAAGTATAAATATTTTCCATCCATGGAACCGCAGAATAACCCTGTTCATGTTAACATTTACTGAGATTCTCTGAAACTCAGGTATCAATAATCAGCTGCAGGTATTAATGAACAACCTGACTGCTCTGACAACCATTTGAACTCCAGAAAAAGAGTTCAAAGCCACACACAAACTCTCTCCAATACATACGCACACATACACACACACCTGCCTCCGCCCCCCCACACACACACATTAAAGAAACTGGATTGATGCACAAATTGAACTTGCATTTGACCTGCACCTGCCTTCTCAATCTGCTGCCAACCCCTCACACCAAGCTCCTCAGCACAACAAAAAACACTGAGACATAATGAAACAAATGAAGTATAGGAGAAGGGGCATAAATAGAAAATTAGGAACGCCCGAGGGTTAATGACATTGACCTGAAAACATCTCTGGAGTCATAAACATTTACAGCCCACAGCAACAGATTAAAGCACAACCTGCATATGCAGTTCAGGAAACACTTGAAAATCTTCAAACATGGCATAATACACATTTATATTTCATCCGTTTTCTTTTCACATTGATCATTTTATTTCTGAATATTTAAACAGAATCTAAAGACCAGTTTTATGCCAGAACAAATCCATATGATCTGTAGTTTTATTATTTTACTCATTTCCTGTGTTTTCTCGTTTTCTTTCATTGACCTAAATATAAAAAGTGCAAAGATTTTCCTTCCATGCGACCGTAGAATAACCCTGTTCGCGTTAACATTTCCTGAGATTCTTTGGAAACTCAGGTATCAATCAGCTGCAGGTATTAATGAACAACCTGACTACTCTGTCTCCAGAGTAACATGGCGAAGGTGCAGGCACTCAGTGTGTCGCACTCAAAATAAATTAAACAAATAAACATTTTCTTTGTTCGAATTTAATAAAGCAATTTAAACTAAATTGTCTTGATATTTATGTTTCTTTGAACAATTAAATTCACTTTTTGTGTTTTTCCCTATGACAGAAGAACCTCCTGACCAACCAGTCCTGGTCACCAATCCTTCCTTTGATTCCTGATTGTTGGGGCAGGAAGTCTTCTGGTGTCCTGCAACTTTTAGATACTTCAGCACACCTGGCTCCAATAGCAGCTCATCAACAGAGCTCTGCAGAGCCTCACTGCATGCCAGTGAGACAGTTAAATTAAAGTCTTTAGGTCAAGGGACACATCTGAAACTTGCAGGACTCGGGTCCTGGAGGAATGCAGACTGAGGCCACTGCCTAGAGGAACCAAAGCTAACGTTCTGTTTTCTCAGAGCTCACAGGAAACACAGCACAGCTGAGACAATGTGGTCCCACAACATGCCTGATATAAGATGAGAGTTTTTATGGCAATCTTAATTATTCTACATCAACAAACGGCTGCAGTCAATTGCAACAACTGAATCAATGTTGATGATTCAGTTACATCTCAGTTAAGATGTAACAAAGATGTTACATCTTAACATCTCTGTTACTTTTTGACATTAGATGTTAAGTTTGTAACAAATATGTTAAATCTTAACATATTTGTTAAATGTAACAGAGCTAAACATGTCAGGCTATCCTACAGAGATCTTTCAAGATCATTTACAGAATTAGATTCTTTTGGTCTCGACACACAAGAGGCAACATCAACCTGTTCATTTATGCAAAGAGGAGAAAATTGCTTTTCCCTCTGCAGCCAAGTGAATGGAAATTTGGACATGTGAATTTTCAGGCTTGTATTCATAAACTAGCATAGTGTGTGTGCTAGTGAGCACACACTAGGAAATATGAAAACGGGGCATTTTTTTAACTTTGTCAAGAAAGTTGAAAAATAACATTTTGTTCCTGTTGTTACTTCCTGCTTTGTATGGATCTATTTGTAACTTGGGCTTGTTAGGAATAAAATCCTAATTTCGTCAGATTAATATGTATCCTGGGACTTTTCACTGAAACATCACAAAGGATTCAAAACATCACAACTCAGAACACAAAAACAGGAAATGAATTAACAAGGACAGGAAGTACAAGCTAAATCCTTTTTCCAAAAAATGTCATCAGTGAAAATAATCCCTGATGCTGAAGTCATAAAGTAAAAATCACATCTTTGCTTTGATTTCACTGAAACATTATAGAGTCACTAGTGTATTATTGACAGGTCTGTCAGTGACTGTGTATAAGAGCAGCTGTTTCCAGGACCTCCAGACAGAAGAGCTGAAGCTTGTCTGACGCTGAAGTGAAGGAAAAAAGGTAATTTTGATTCTGCTTTGGTAAAAAGATTTGATCTAACTTCAACGACTTCTTTATTGAGTTGAGACTGTTTGTGTTTTTGAAGGTGATCTTCAATGACTCTGAATGTTCTGATGTTTCTTTGAGCTTGTTACACTGCATTATGTAATAATGTAATACAATTGGGTTTCATAATTATGTTATATATTGAATTATTATATTATTATAATGAACTATAGTTAAACAACACATTTTACTGTATATTCACAAAAACTAATCAAGAAGAGCCTTTGCATTCAGATCATCGACCATTTCAGATTTTATGTACTTTCTTAAACTCTCTCAAATATTAAGTCCTTTTTTAAGCCAGAAGGGCAAATTATTTTGTTGATGAAGAGCAGGAGAACATTTTTGGAAATTTCTACTAAAACTCTCAGAAAACAGTAAATGGTTGCAAAACATGATTGAAATAATTTTGCTACAGATGAATTTGAGGTGGCTCTCATCCATCAATTCAACCGCAAAATCCATGCAAGCCGCATCTCCAGTTATATTAATGTTACATTTTATTTTGCATTATTTGTGCAATTGAGACTCATTATCCAAAGTTCAGAAAGAAGTAAAATGTAAAATGAAGAAACCAAGCTCATGTTTTTCATCAGGTGATGTTTGATTTAGATTCCTGATCATCAAGGTGAGGTGACACATCAGCAGGTATAAATAACAGAGTCTGAACGTCGGAGACACAGAGGAGAAGCAGAAGTTTGGAATCAAGTTCATTCCAGCTGCAGGTGAGAGATGAACACATGAATTCATTTACAACTGAGTTTGTCCACTAAAGTTTCTCTATGTTTTACATTGACAGGGAATTTCATTGTGCTGCAAGTCAAACTCCAGATTTTCATCAAGTTTGATCAATTTATCCAGATCAACAGTAAAGATGAAGGTAAGCCTGTAACTTGCACTGTAAAAAAATAAAAAATAATTCATCTATCTTTATTTATTTTAACAAGGAAAGGTATTTTTAATGTTTAAAATCTTGTTAACAACAAATGACCAAAATAAAAATCAGCGCAGAGACATTGTACATAAAATGTACAAATTATGAAACATCAATAATGATTAGAATATGAACACAAACAACAACAAGATATTTAACTATGTAGTCAAAAAATATAAAAATTAAATAACTTCTAGTGAGTTTGTTAATTATTTAAAATGTTTGATATTTTGTTCAGTCACTGAAATGTTGAGTAAATTTGAGTGTTTAAATTTATCCAAACACTCAATGCATGTAAACACTGTACATAGTTTTGGCTCTGGAAATAACATTTGTTAACAGGACTGATGAAATGAGTTGTTAAAAAATGGAGGATCAAACCAACCAGAAACCTTTGTTAAGGCAGAATTCAGCATAATTCTGACTGAAAATCTGGCAGCACAGCTTACAGGCCACATGCAGGACAAGATCAGGGATCAGGTTTAATCTGACTAAATGAACGTTAATCAGAGTTTCTCTGATGATGTTCAGAAGGTGTCATGTTCTGTCTTCCAGCTGTTATCACTTCTCTTCCTCCTGGCTCCACTGCTGATCAGCTGTGAAGCGGCTGAGGACCAACTGCCACGTGATTGCAATGACATCTACAATACGAACAAGAAACTTCCCAGTGGAGTTTACATCATCTATCCAAGTGGATATTCATCTGCTGTTCAGGTGAACTTTATGTTTGGTTTGTTCATAAAAATGAAGATCCAGATAAAAGTTCTGTGCAGGACCAAGACTGGAGGTTTATCTGTTAACAATGCTGAGGATGTTATTACTTAATCTTCATACACATTACATAAACTGACTGTTTGAAACTGAACTTTCTTGATGTTTAGTATCTTGTTTCAGTTCAAGCTCCAGTTTTTTCTTCCTACAACCAAATCAGTTATTCATGGAGAAGAAATTTTATTTAATTATACGTTCACTTATTAGTGAGGCAATGATAGTATTTATTTTTCTATATAAAGTGTGACATTGCATTACATAATAAAAACTGTATCAATGTGTTTGTGTGAAGGCTTACTGCGACATGGACTCAGAGGGAGGACGCTGGACGGTGAGTCCATCTCTACATGAACTCTCTCTGTTTACACTTCAACTTGGTTTATCTCAGGATTCTTGGGGGTTTTCATCCAACAAACATCAAGTTCTGTTGAAAGAAGAGTCTTTATTGTCCTTCCATTTTCACCTGCCTGAGATAAGATTTGATCAGTTTTGTCATGTTAAATATTGATTATTGATACCAATTCAGAGTTGGTACAACCCACTTCCTTTTCACCCTGAGTGTCAGTGAGAACGTTGTTCACTTCTTGATCAGATTCCTTTGTTGTTCCAGGTTTTCCAGAGGAGGATGGATGGCTCTGTAAACTTCTACAGACCCTGGGCGGAGTACAAGAGAGGCTTTGGAAACGCTGCTGGAGAGTACTGGCTGGGTGAGACACCGACCTAAACAGTTAGTCAATGTATGGTTGGTTTATTTACTTAAGATATTTATAACATAGTTATAGCCACATTTTTCAACACCTGTTTATTGTCTCGACTTTCTATTTTACTATTGTGTTACTAAGTGATGGTGTGCAGGTGCAGGTCAAAAACTGTGAATATTATGGAAAAGTTTATTTCAATCAGTAATTAATTCAAAAAGTAACATTTATATGTCATATTAATTCATTTCATACAGCTTGATATATTTAAAATGTTTACTTCTTTTAGTGTTGATGTTTGTTTCTGACAACTCATGAAAACTACAAATTCAGTATTTCAGAAAATTTGAATATTGTGAAAAAGTTCAATATTGCAGAGCTCTGGTGCTACACACTAATCAGTTTAAGTCAAAACACCTGCAAATGCTTCCAAATGGTCACTGAGTCCAGGTCTGTAGGTTATTCAATCATGGGAATGACTGCTGACCTGACAGTTGTTCAAAAGATGACCTTTGACCCCTTGCACAAGAGGGCAAGACAGAAACATCACAGCTAAAGAAGCTGGCTGTGCACAGAGCTGTTTTCACACACATTCATAGAGAAGTGAGGCGGAAGAAAAGATGTAGTGGAAAAGAATTGGACAAGCAATCAGGATAACTGCACCTGGGATTATGAAACAAAACAATTTAGAAATGTAGAGTCGGCTGCAGATGGAGTCAGTGCTTGAAGAGCCACCACACACAGATATATGCAACATAGATTTCAGCTGTTGCTTTCCTTGTGTCGAACTGATGCTGATGCTGATCTTGAAGAAGAACCTAAACGTCGTAGAAAATCTGTCTTATTGTGAAGAGGAAGACGCGACAGTCAAGACCCAACAAGAGCTGCAAATGTTGGTCAGAGCCATGTGGGTTCTCATATCACCTGAGCAACACCACAGAGTGATCGACTCCATGCCACGGTGCATTAATGCAGTGATCTGGACAGTAATGTGTGTGCAAAAATCTCAGTAAAAATCCAACTTTAATAGTTTTCATGTCTGTGCAGGTCTTGATAACATTCATGAGTTGACCTGGTTTCAAGACTGTGAGCTGATGGTCGATATGGAGGACTTTTATGAAAACAAAGCCTTTATCCGTTACGCTTCATTTTTCATCTCTGATGAGTTTGATGGTTACATTCTGCATGTGAGTGGTTTCAACAACACAGGGGCGCTGGTGAGTCATGAGAAAAAACACATTCTAACTTTACTAGTCAGGATGAATTTATGGATGGATGGAATGATGCCCATCACTAATTATGTCTTTTTAAAATAAATAATTCAACTTGTGCTGGGTCTGAAAGTCGTGCAGTGAGTCTGGAAATGTAGAGCAAGGCACTGAGCATGGATCCTGGTGTGTAATATACACCAGGAGTGTATTATTACACACTCCTCGTGTAATAATACACCACGAGTGTATTATTATACACTCCTGGTATTATAAGATATTATTATACACTCCTGGTGTATAATAATAATAATAATAATAATAATAATAATAATAATAATAATAATAAAATAATAATAATAATGATAATTAATAAAGCTAATTTACTGTAGTTAGACAAATCAGGATTAAGAGAAATAGACCTTGATTGGATTAAATGTGTTGTGTCAGTTATATCTAAATCCAGAGTTTGTTCTTATGGTTCTGAAGCAGGAAGATTGATGTTGGTAGTTAACAGCACAAAGTAAATTTAATTGATCTCATTGATAATATCCCAGTAAGAAATTAACATAACTCATAATGTTTTTCACAAAACATTATCAGCTTTTCACAAAGTCAGCATTTTTGTTAAATATTGAAATTACAATTTTATTGATGCTGGATCACGCAGAATTTGTATTTTGTTTCACTATTCAAGCTTTCAACTGAATGTCTGTTTTATTCATATAGTTTTTGTATCCTATTATTATTTCTGCAGGAGACAGCCTTTCCTATCACGGTGCAATGAAATTTACCACTTTTGACAAAGACCAGGATAAGTTGAGCGGCAACTGTGCCAAAAAATATCTCGGTGCTTTCTGGTACAATAAGTGTCACTATACAAACCCTAACGGGGTTTATCGCTGGGGGACTGACACCACACTCCATGCTACTGGAGTGGAATGGGGTACATGGAAGGGAGTTAATTACTCCCTGAAGAGCATCACCATGAAGATCCGTCCTCTCATTTAAATCTGCAGGTCAAACATCCAGCAAAAAATAATGAGTTGCTTTTTCTTATAATCAACCATCAACTTTTAGCTTCAAACATGAATCAAAAGTTCACTTGATTACTAATCAATATAATCCAGTTAATTAAATCATTGGTGAGAGTTTGCTACCTGTAACCAATTTATCTCTGATAATAAATAAGATGCCAGCAGCAATATTTGTGTGTCTGTATTTTTTTATATGTAAAAATTAAAATAAGCCAGTTTTAAAACAAATTGGGCCAAATGGAAACATTTTTAGAATCAAACCTCTTGGTTAAATGCAATTAATTGAAAAACAACCAGGTCTTCCGTAATTCTAAATTTTATGCTCAACTGTGTCAATGTCAACATCTATGTCTATTTAATGATCTGTTTATGTCACTCCCAGAGAAAATAAAGTATATCTGGTGTTAGCTAAGACAAAGAAATGGAGTGTAATTTGATTTTTATCAGAAAACAATCAGGAAGCGAAACAAGAACAGCAGAAAGTCATCAATTTGTTTTTTCTTGCAATAAAATGTAAAAAAATAGCACACGAACTTGATCTAATAATATCAGGAGAACAATAAAATATTTATAGTTTGACCATTTATAATGACCATATGATGTGCGTCAATGTGTTGAAAAAACAAATTACATAATTTTTAGACTCTGGAGATGTGTTGATTGATTTGATCAGGTTGAAGAAAGTTTTGTTATTATATGAAGTGAAAGACTCACTGAATGCTCAGGCGTAGTGGATATTATACAATTCACTGATTGTTCCTTTTCTGATACATAGTGCAGATGTTTGGGGAAATGCCTGTAATAATATTCAAATTCTATTTTTACTTTTGCAAATTATAGAAATTAAAAGCAGAAAATGCTGCAGAGCTCCAACAAATGCATTGTGCTTCAACTTAAAATTGATATTTATTGGTGGACTACTATATCCAAAGTAATGGAATGAGTAGTTTGAATGTTAATGGAAACTCCAGGTGTTAATCTGAAAAGAAAAAAGTAATTTTGTTAAATGACTTTTAAGTTTTGATTATCAAGAAACTGGTGTTGGGTCTATTTTGGTTCCCAACCTGCAAAGAATCAACCAAAGACACAAATTACTTTTCAACCACCGTCAAACACCATGTTGTGTCTCCTCCACCGGCTCTCAACTGCCTTTTATTATGTTTACAAGAAAAAAGGTTGGGCTTTTTCACACAGTCACACAAACAATTGATCAATAACCTTAACCACAAGATGTTTTGGGACCTTCTGTGAACATGCCCTTACCTGGACACAAGGCTGACCGTTATACCTGTGTTACCAGGTAGCTGCTAACACAGCTACCTGTGTTATTACCTGTGCATTATTAATAATAACAACAACAACAACAACAATAATAATAATAATAATAATAATAACAACAGGTAGCTGTTAACACAGACAGCTAATGATCAAAGCAGCTGGTATCACAAGGATGTATAAACATTTCCAACCCCCAAGCAAACTTCTGAAAAAACAGTTAATATTGTACCACAAAAGAAAGGAGTCAAGGAAACAACACACAGAATAATAATATAAAAACATAGCCTTTCAAATAAACTCATAAGTAAATGAACTTAGACAATTTTTCTAAAAACTGGGCATGGGTCATTCTTTCAGAAGCTATTCATGCATTTTAATAACTTGGGAAGTTGCATATGGATCCATATGAATGAACCAGCTGGGCCTCAAACCCGAATTTGTATTTTTTCCAAGCTTATATGTGCCAATACAATTTATTTTATGGTTTGATTTGCAAACGCAACATGTAGTGCATTAATGTAGTGCATTAATACTAATTGAAAACCCTGCATTTTTTCAACAGTCTTATAAAAATTAAAAAATATGGGATATATTGGTATAATTAGCCTTTTAAACATATAATTGAACCAAATCTCCAGTTTATGTTCATTTTTTGTGTAATATTTCACAATGAAGCTGCAAAGGTCTGGAAGAATTTTTTACCTTTCAGTGCAAATATAAACTTTAAATGTTCTTAACTTTCATTGCAACTGGAAAGTTTTTGCAGCATAGATGTTGTATATCTGAATATTTAAGATAAAACAATAGGAACAGTTTTAAAGCCTGCAACCATATATATTGTATATATATGACTGATATATATAGTACAACCATTATCTAGGAAACTTGACACTTCGTAACTGACATTGGAAAAAAGAATTGAATGAACAGATTCACCAAGCGGTGACTTGCTTAGTGAAAGTCGCAAATCTTCCAAGTCATGCTATTTCAATTTGACCTCTTACTCAGCATCAGTTCCCAAATTATGGACTCGAAATTTGAAATCAACTCTGCTTTATGTACTGGCTTCCTCTCCTGTGCTTCCATCTGAAGGCGAGATAAAGGCCAAGGAGGCAACTGAGGTTCTGCAACCATTTGGGCAAAGCAAGACAACTTTATTTATTCATCTCCTTTCAGCCAAAGACTATTCAAAGTGCTTGTACAAGAAAGTAAAAAACAACATTCAGCAAGAAGATAGTCACAAAATAATAATAATAATAATAATAATAATAATAATAATAATAATAATAATAATAATAATAATTTTAGTAAAAGATCAAGCAGAGTAAAAATAGAGAAAGTAAATTTTAAACATAGTAAACGAGTAGAAGTTAAAAATTAAGAAAAGGCTAATTCAAAGAAGGTTTTAAATAAACTCAAGGTAGAGGTAGCCTTACAATGTGATTAGTATTAGTGTAAGCATTAATTCTTTAAGATAACATACAAGTTATACTAATTAATTTCCCAGTGATTGTTGTTATTCTGTTTTAAAGATATCTTCCTCTCATTCCATTCACTATGTGATCAATTCAGAGTCTTTATGAGTTCATCCTTAACTTAATTGTGGTTGATGAAATTATATTTCATTTAATTAGATTGATATTACTAAAACATTGCAGAATTTCTCTGAGATTGTGAGAACTTTTTATTAGACTTCATCTACATCCTGTCCCATTATTCTGCAGATTAGAAAAATGTTCCAAACATCTGACACAAAATCAAACAGTGACACCTAGTGGTTATAAAACGAATGACAGCAACCTCTTCTTTCTTTCTTTCTATCTTTCTTCCTTCCTTCCTTTCTTTCTTTCTGTCTTTCTTTCTTTCTTTTTTTCTCTCATTGTTTGTGGTCAAAATCAGTGCATCTGTTTTCACCTCCTTATTTATTATTAAATCACACCAAATGCTGAATTATAATTGCGTCAATTAATTCATTATGTAAAGCTGCAAAGTTTAAACTACATTTTAAAGACTTAAGTTAAATGTTATGTATTGAGTGAAGCCATAAGCTTCATACAAAAAATACCTCTAACAGATTTCACTTGAACATTTTTCATTCCCCAGTTTCTAAAGATTGAATTTGTCTGATTTTCTGCAGTTTATGTGCAGAAATCTTTGCGCAAACATGTGATAAGTAATAACAGACACATCTTAGCAATATTAAAATGTCTCAATGTTTTTAAAACCTACCTGTCAATACCAGACATACACTTTTCCTGCTGTTGGATGGGAACCTTTTTAACTTTTTACAAGTTTTTAGTAAAAAAAACAAAAAGTGTAAATGTTCTGCAGATTGTTTTTCTGTAGATCATATATATGTCACCATTAAAATTCAACCGTTCAGCATGACCTCCAGTGAAATATGATAAACCTGAATGATAAACAAACAGGTTTTATCCTCAGAGCTTCTTAGTTCATGACCTTGACCTGAAAACGTCTCTGCAGTCATAAACATTTACAGCCCACAGCAACATATTAAAGCACAACCTGCATATGCAGATATAAGATGAGGAAACTCATGAAAACCTTCATAGATGACATACTACACATTTATATTTCATCAATTTTCTTTTTACATTGATCATTCTGATATTAATTTATTCCGAGGAATCTTTTTTTTTTAAAACATTGCTTTATATCTGGATTTGCATGAATATTTAAACCGAATCTAAAGACCAGCTTTATTCCAGAAACCATCAATGTGAGCTATAGTTTATTATTTTATTCATTTCCTAACTTTTCCTCATTTTCTTTCATGGACCTAAACATAATAAGTATAAATATTTTCCTTCCATGGAACCGCAGAATAACCCTGTTCATGTTAACATTTACTGAGATTCTCTGAAACTCAGGTATCAATAATCAGCTGCAGGTATTAATGAACAACCTGACTGCTCTGACAACCATTTGAACTCCAGAAAAAGAGTTCAAAGCCACACACAAACTCTCTCCAATACATACGCACACATACACACACACCTGCCTCCGCCCCCCACACACACACACATTAAAGAAACTGGATTGATGCACAAATTGAACTTGCATTTGACCTGCACCTGCCGTCTCAATCTGCTGCCAACCCCTCACACCAAACTCCTCAGCACAACAAAAAACACTGAGACATAATGAAAACAAATGAAGTATAGGAGAAGGGGCATAATAGAAAATTAGGAACGCCCGAGGGTTAATGACATTGACCTGAAAACATCTCTGGAGTCATAAACATTTACAGCCCACAGCAACAGATTAAAGCACAACCTGCATATGCAGTTCAGGAAACACTTGAAAATCTTCAAACATGGCATAATACACATTTATATTTCATCCGTTTTCTTTTCACATTGATCACTTTATTTCTGAATATTTAAACAGAATCTAAAGACCAGTTTTATGCCAGAACAAATCCATATGATCTGTAGTTTATTATTTTACTCATTTCCTGTGTTTTCTCGTTTTCTTTCATTGACCTAAATATAAAAAGTGCAAAGATTTTTCTTCCATGCGACCGTAGAATAACCCTGTTCGTGTTAACATTTCCTGAGATTCTTTGGAAACTCAGGTATCAATAATCAGCTGCAGGTATTAATGAACAACCTGACTACTCTGTCTCCAGAGTAACATGGCGAAGGTGCAGGCACTCAGTGTGTCGCACTCAAAATAAATTAAACAAATAAACATTTTCTTTGTTCGAATTTAATAAAGCAATTTAAACTAAATTGTCTTGATATTTATGTTTCTTTGAACAATTAAATTCACTTTTTGTGTTTTTCCCTATGACAGAAGAACCTCCTGACCAACCAGTCCTGGTCACCAATCCTTCCTTTGATTCCTGATTGTTGGGGCAGGAAGTCTTCTTGGTGTCCTGCAACTTTTAGATACTTCAGCACACCTGGCTCCAATAGCAGCTCATCAACAGGGCTCTGCAGAGCCTCACTGCATGCCAGTGAGACAGTTAAATTAAAGTCTTTAGGTCAAGGGACACATCTGAAACTTGCAGGACTCGGGTCCTGGAGGAATGCAGACTGAGGCCACTGCCTAGAGGAACCAAAGCTAACGTTCTGTTTTCTCAGAGCTCACAGGAAACACAGCACAGCTGAGACAATGTGGTCCCACAACATGCCTGATATAAGATGAGAGTTTTTATGGCAATCTTAATTATTCTACATCAACAAACGGCTGCAGTCAATTGCAACAACTGAATCAAAGTTGATGATTCAGTTACATCTCTGTTTAGATGTAACAAAGATGTTACATCTTAACATCTCTGTTACTTTTTGACATTAGATGTTAAGTTGTAACAAATATGTTACATCTTAACATATTTGTTAAAATGTAACAGAGCTAAACATGTCAGGCTATCCTACAGAGATCTTTCAAGATCATTTACAGAATTAGATTCTTTTGGTCTCGACACACAAGAGGCAACATCAACCTGTTCATTTATGCAAAGAGGAGAAAATTGCTTTTCCCTCTGCAGCCAAGTGAATGAAAATTTGGACATGTGAATTTTCAGGCTTGTATTCATAAACTAGCATAGTGTGTGTGCTAGTGAGCACACACTAGGAAATATGAAAACGGGGCATTTTTTTAACTTTGTCAAGAAAGTTGAAAAATAACATTTTGTTCCTGTTGTTACTTCCTGCTTTGTATGGATCTATTTGTAACTTGGGCTTGTTAGAAATAAAATCCTAAATTCATCAGATTAATATGTATCCTGGGATTTTCACTGAAACATCACAAAAGATTCAAAAAATCACAACTCAGAACACAAAAACAGGAAATGAATTAACAAGGACAGGAAGTACAAGCTAAATCCTTTTTCCAAAAAATGTCATCAGTGAAAATAATCCCTGATGCTGAAGTCATAAAGTAAAAATCACATCTTTGCTTTGATTTCACTGAAACATTATAGAGTCACTAGTGTATTATTGACAGGTCTGTCAGTGACTGTGTATAAGAGCAGCTGTTTCCCAGGACCTCCAGACAGAAGAGCTGAAGCTTGTCTGACGCTGAAGTGAAGGAAAAAAGGTAATTTTGATTCTGCTTTGGTAAAAAGATTTGATCTAACTTCAACGACTTCTTTTTGATTGAGTTGAGACTGTTTGTGTTGTTGAAGGTGATCTTCAATGACTCTGAATGTTCTGATGTTTCTTTGAGCTTGTTACACTGCATTATGTAATAATGTAATACAATTGGGTTTCATAATTATGTTATATATTGAATTATTATATTATTATAATGAACTATAGTTAAACAACACATTTTACTGTATATTCACAAAAACTAATCAAGAAGAGCCTTTGCATTCAGATCATCGACCATTTCAGATTTTATGTACTTTCTTAAAATCCCTCAAATATTAAGTCCTTTTTTAAGCCAGAAGGGCAAATTATTTCAACAAAGTTGATGAAGAGCAGGAGAACATTTTTGGAAATTTCTACTAAAACTCTCAGAAAACAGTAAATGGTTGCAAAACATGATTGAAATAATTTTGCTACAGATGAATTTGAGGTGGCTCTCATCCATCAATTCAACTGCAAAATCCATGCAAGCCGCATCTCCAGTTATATTAATTACATTTTATTTTGCATTATTTGTGCAATTGAGACTCATTATCCAAAGTTCAGAAAGAAGTAAAATGTAAAATGAAGAAACCAAGCTCATGTTTTTCATCAGGTGATGTTTTTGATTTATTCCTGATCATCAAGGTGAGGTGACACATCAGCAGGTATAAATAACAGAGTCTGAACGTCGGAGACACAGAGGAGAAGCAGAAGTTTGGAATCAAGTTCATTCCAGCTGCAGGTGAGATGAACACATGAATTCATTTACAACTGAGTTTGTCCACTAAAGTTTCTCTATGTTTTACATTAACAGGGAATTTCATTGTGCTGCAAGTCAAACTCCAGATTTTCATCAAGTTTGATCAATTTATCCAGATCAACAGTAAAGATGAAGGTAAGCCTGTAACTTGCACTGTAAAAAAAAAAAAAATAATTCATCTATCTTTATTTATTTTAACAAGGAAAGGTATTTTTAATGTTTAAAATCTTGTTAACAACAAATGACCAAAATAAAAATCAGCACAGAGACATTGTACATAAAATGTACAAATTATGAAACATCAATAATGATTAGAATATGAACACAAACAACAACAAGATATTTAACTATGTAGTCAAAAAATGTAAAAATTAAACAACTTCTAGTGAGTTTGTTAATTATTTAAAATGTTTGATATTTTGCTCAGTCACTGAAATGTTGAGTAAATTTGAGTGTTTAAATTTATCCAAACACTCAATGCATGTAAACACTGTACATAGTTTTGGCTCTGGAAATAACATTTGTTAACAGGACTGATGAAATGAGTTGTTAAAAAATGGAGGATCAAACCAACCATAAACCTTTGTTAAGGCAGAATTCAGCATAATTCTGACTGAAAATCTGGCAGCACAGCTTACAGGCCACATGCAGGACAAGATCAGGGATCAGGTTTAATCTGACTAAATGAACGTTAATCAGAGTTTCTCTGATGATGTTCAGAAGGTGTCATGTTCTGTCTTCCAGCTGTTATCACTTCTCTTCCTCCTGGCTCCACTGCTGATCAGCTGTGAAGCGGCTGAGGACCAACTGCCACGTGATTGTATTGACATCTACAATAAGGATAATAATCTTCCCAGTGGAGTTTACATCATCTATCCAAGTGGATCTACATCTGCTGTTCAGGTGAACTTTATGTTTGGTTTGTTCATAAAAATGAAGATCCAGATTAAAGTTCTGTGCAGGACCAAGACTGGAGGTTTATCTGTTAACAATGCTGAGGATGTTTTTACTTAATCTTCATACACATTACATAAACTGACTGTTTGAAACTGAACTTTCTTGATAGTATTTATTTTCCACATAAAGTGTGACATTGCATTACATAATAAAAACTGTATCAAGTCATGAATGTGTTTGTGTGAAGGCTTACTGCGACATGGACTCAGAGGGAGGACGCTGGACGGTGAGTCCATCTCTACATGAACTCTCTCTGTTTACACTTCAACTTGGTTTATCTCAGGATTCTGGGGGTTTTCATCCAACAAACATCAAGTTCTGTTGAAAGAAGAGTCTTTATTTTCCTTCCATTTTCACCTGCCTGAGATAAGATTTGATCAGTTTTGTCATGTTAAATATTGATCATTGATACCAATTCAGAGTTGGTACAACCCACTTCCTTTTCACCCTCAGTGTGTCAGTGAGAACGTTGTTCACTTCTTGATCAGATTCCTTTGTTGTTCCAGGTTTTCCAGAGGAGGATGGATGGCTCTGTAAACTTCTACAGACCCTTTGCGGAGTACAAGAGAGGCTTTGGAAACGCTGCTGGAGAGTACTGGCTGGGTGAGACACCGACCTAAACAGTTAGTCAATGTATGGTTGGATTATTTACGATATTTATAACATAGTTATAGCCACATTTTTCAACACCTGTTTATTTTCTCGACTTTCTATTTTACTATTGTGTTGCTAAGTGATGGTGTGCAGGTGCAGGTCAAAAACTGTGAATATTATGGAAAAGTTTATTTCAATCCAGTGGCGGAGCCGGAGGGGTGGCCGGGGTGGCACTTGCCACCCCCAGCAGAGCCCTGGCCACCCCTACTGCCACCCCACTGGAAATGGTCATTTTAAAATATAATACTTATGAGATCGGCAAAGATTTGCCAGGAAAACTGTGATTTCCGACTGTCCCTGAAGGCAACTCGATGCCCGATGCTGTTCATTGGTTAAACTGACATGTGGTTCCTGCTTGATCCAAAACACATCCGTGGCTTTAGAGTTACACCTTCAGGAGTTTTGCAGGTATTTACAACATTTTACCGCTCAGCAGTAACCGCTGTTACCTTCCTAATGAGAGGCGGCATTTTTCATACATTTCTAAAAAGAAAAAAAATGGTTGTGCACCGCTGCGTAGTGTCTCGTTTATTATATTAGCCATGCTAGTGCTGGTAGGTCGTGTTTTAGACAGATTCTTTTAACATAATGTTTTAGTGACATGCTGCCCTCTAATGTTTTATATCTCCCAGCTCTTGCTTGAAATGTGTGGTAAGAATATGTGAAAAACCATTAAGTTTTATAATAACTGAAATGTAAGCAGGCTATGTCATATGAAAGCTTTGAATTATAACCTCACTAGTTATATTAATTCATTTTGATCGAAAGGAAACAAATATTTGTTTCCTTTTGTTCCATGGAACGGTCCATTTGTATATGGACCCCTCTGATAAAGCCTTGCTCACCCTTTGGCCACCCCTTGAAAAAAAGTCTAGCTCCGCCACTGATTCAATCAGTAATTAATTCAAAAAGTAACATTTATATGTCATATTAATTCATTTCATACAGCTTGATATATTTTAAATGTTTACTTCTTTTAGTGTTAATGTTTATTTCTGACAACTCATGAAAACTACAAATTCAGTATTTCGGAAAATTTGAATATTGTGAAAAAGTTCAATATTGCAGAGCTCTGGTGCTACACACTAATCAGTTTAAGTCAAAACACCTGCAAATGCTTCCAAATGGTCACTGAGTCCAGGTCTGTAGGTTATTCAATCATGGGAATGACTGCTGACCTGACAGTTGTTCAAAAGATGACCTTTGACCCCTTGCACAAGAGGGCAAGACAGAAACATCACAGCTAAAGAAGCTGGCTGTGCACAGAGCTGTTTTCACACACATTCATAGAGAAGTGAGGCGGAAGAAAAGATGTAGTGGAAAAGAATTGGACAAGCAATCAGGATAACTGCACCTGGGATTATGAAACAAAACCATTTAGAAATGTAGAGTCGGCTGCAGATGGAGTCAGTGCTTGAAGAGCCACCACACACAGATATATGCAACATAGATTTCAGCTGTTGCTTTCCTTGTGTCGGGTCAGAAGCGTCTCACCTGGGCTAACGACTGCTGCTCTATGGTCCAAACTTATATTCTTTGATGAAAGTAAATTTTGCATTTCCTTTGGAAAACAAAGTCCTAAAGTCTGGAGGAAAAGAGGAGACGCGTAGAATTCATGTTGCTTGAGGTCCAGTCAAAGTTTTGGGTTGCCATGTCATCTGCTGGTGTTGGTCCACTGTATTTTCTGAGGTCAAATGTCAACACAGCTTTATACCAGGTAGTTTTAGGGCAATTCTAGCTGCTGACCAACTTTATGGAGATGCAGATTTAATTCTCAAACAGAACCTGGCACCTGCACACAGAGCCAAAACACCAGTACCTGGTTTAAGGACCATGGTATTCCTGTTCTTAATTGGTCAGCAAACTCGCCTGATCTTAACGTCATAGACAATCTTTGGGGCTTTGTGAAGAGGAAAACACGATAGTCAAGACCCGACAATGCAGAAGAGCTGCAGGTTACGGTCAGAGCCATGTGGGTTCTCATATCACCTGAGCGACACCACAGAGTGATCGACTCCATGCTACGGTGCATTGCTGCAGTAATCTGGGCAGTAATGCTTGTTGAAAAATCTCAGTAAAAATCCAAATTTAATGGTTTTCATGTCTGTGCAGGTCTTGATAACATCCATGAGTTGACACGTTTTCGATCCTATCATCTGATGGTCGAGATGGAGGACTTTGAAGGAAACAAATCCTTTGCCTTTTACTATATATTTGATGTCGAATCGGAGACTAAGGGTTACCTCCTGAGTGTGGATAATTTCAACAACAATGGGGGCGCTGGTGAGTCATGAGAAAAAACACATTTTCTACCGTTACTAGTCAGGATGAATTTATGGATGGAATGATGCCCATCACTAATTATTTCTTTGTAAAATAAATAATTCAACTTGTGCTGGGTCTGAAAGTCGAGCAGTGAGTCTGGAAATGTAGAGCAAGGCACTGAGCATGGATCCCTGAGGTACTCATGGTAAATAATAATAATAGTAATAATAATAATTAAAAAAGCTAATTTACTGTAGCTAGACCATTCAGGATTAAGAGAAATAGACCTTGATTGGATTAAATGTGTTGTGTCAGTTATATCTAAATCCAGAGTTTGTTCTTATGGTTCTGAAGCAGGAAGATTGATGTTGGTAGTTAACAGCACAAAGTAAATTTAATTGATCTCATTGATAATATCCCAGTAAGAAATTAACATAACTCATTATTTATTTCACAAAACATTATCAGCTTTTCACAAAGTCAGCATTTTTGTTATATAGTAAATTACATTTTCATTTCTGTCGGATCACGCAGATTTTTTTTTTCACTATTTAAGCTTTCACTGAATGTCTGTTTTATTCATATAGTTTTTGTATCCTATTGTTATTTCTGCAGGAGACAGCCTTACACATCACAATGGAATGAAATTTACCACCTTTGACAAAGACCAGGACCAATCGGCCGACAACTGTGCCAAAAAATTTCTCGGTGCTTTCTGGTACAGATCTTGTCACCAGGCAAACCCCAACGGGATTTATCGCTGGGGGGCTGACACACACACCCTGGTGTTGGAGTGGAATGGCTTCAATGGAAGGGAAATAATTACTCCCTGAAGAGCATCAGCATGAAGATCGGTCGTCTCATGTAAATCTGCAGGTCAAACATCCAGCAAAAAATAATGAGTTGCTTCTTCTTATAATCAACCATCAACTTTTGGCTTCAAACATGAGTTAAAAGTTCACTTGATTACTAATCAATATAATCCAGTTGATTGTGCTTTAAATCTTTGATGAGAGTTTGCTACCTGTAATCAATTTATCTCTGATAATAAATAAGATGCCAGCAGCAATATTTGTGTGTCTGGATTGTTTTATAAGTAAAATTAAAATAAGCCAGTTTTAAAACAGAAATTGGGCCAAATGGAAACATTTTTAGAATCAAATCTCTTGGTTAAATGCAATTAATTGAAATTAATTGTGTTATTATATGAAGTGAAAGATTCACTGAATGCTGAAGCGTATGGTATTACACAGTTCACTGTTTGTTCCTTTTCTGACCCATAATGCAGATGTTTGGGGAAATGCCTATAATGCAGATTCAAATTCTATTTTTATTTTTTCAAATTATAGAAATTAAAAGCAGAAAATGCTGCAGAGCTCCAACAAATTCATTGTGCTTCAACTTACAATTAATATTTATTGGTGGACTATATCCAAAGTAATGAAATGAGTAGTTTGAATGTCATTATAAACTCCAGGTGATAATCTGAAAAGAAAAAAGTAATTTGGTTAAATGACTTTTAAGTTTCGATTATCAACAGCCATTTGAAACATATAATTGAACCAAAGCTCCAGTTTATGTTCATTTTTGAGTATTTCACAATGAAGCTGCAAAGGTCTGGAAGAATTTTTTACCTTTCAGTGCAAATATAAACTTTAAATGTTCTTAACTTTCATTGCAACTGGAAAGTTTTTGCAGCATAAATGTTGTATATCTGAATATTTAAGATAAAACAATAGGAACAGTTTTAAAGCCTGCAACCATGTATATCAAATATATATGACTGATATATATAGTACAACCATTATCTAGGAAACTTGACACCTCGTAACTGACATTGGAAAAAAGAATTGAATGAACAGATTCACCAAGCGGTGACTTGCTTAGTGAAAGTCGCAAATCTTCCAAGTCATGCTGTTTCAATTTGACCTCTTACTCAGCATCAGTTCCCAATTATGGACTCGAAATTTGAAATCAACTCTGCTTTATGTACTGGCTTCCTCTCCTGTGCTTCCATCTGAAGGCGAGGTAAAGGCCAAGGAGGCAACTGAGGTTCTGCAACCATTTGGGCAAAGCAAGACAACTTTATTTATTCATCTCCTTTCAGCCAAAGACTATTCAAAGTCCTTGTACAAGAAAGTAAAAAACAACATTCAGCAAGAAGATAGTCACAAATAATAATAATAATAATAATAATAATAATAATAATAATAATAATAAAAAATTTAGTAAAAGATCAAGCAGAGTAAAAATAGAGAAAGTAAATTTTAAACATAGTAAACAAGTAGAAGTTAAAAATTAAGAAAAGGCTAATTCAAAGAAGGTTTTAAATAAACTCAAGGTAGGCATAGTCTTACAATGTGATTAGTATTAGTGTAAGCATTAATTCTTTAAGATAACATACAAGTTATACTAATTAATTTCCCAGTGATTGTTGTTATTCTGTTTAACAATATCTTCCTCTCATTCCATTCAATATGTCACTATGTGATCAATTCAGTCTTTATGAGTTCATCCTTAACTTAATTGTGATTGATGAAATTATATTTCATTTAATTAGATTGATATTACTAAAACATTGCAGAATTTCTCTGAGATTGTGAGAACTTTTTATTAGACTTCATCTACATCCTGTCCCATTATTCTGCAGATTAGAAAAATGTTCCAAACCTCTGAAAGAAAATCCAACAGTGACACCTAGTGGTTATAAAACGGATGACAGCAACCTCTTGTTTCTTCCTTTCTTTCTTCCTTTCTTTCTTTCTTTCTTTCTTGCTTTGTTTCTTTCTTTCTTTCTTTCTTTGTTTCTTTCTTCTTTCTTTCTATCTTTCTTTCTTTCTTCTCTCTTTCCTTTTCTTTCTTTGTTTTGTTCTTTTTTTTTCTCATTGTTTGTGGTCAAACTCAGTGCATCTGTTTTCACCTCCTTATTTATTATTAAATAGCACAAAATGCTGACTAATAATTGTATCAATTAATTCATTATGCAAAGCTGCAGTGTTTAAACTACATTTTAAAGACTTAAGTTAAATGTTATGTATTGAGTGAAGCCATAAGCTTCATACAAAAATACCTCTAACAGATTTCACTTGAACATTTTTCATTCCCCAGTTTCTAAAGATTGAATTTGTCTGATTTTCTGCAGTTTATGTGCAGAAATCTTTTGCGCAAACATGTGATAAGTAATAACAGACACATCTTAGCAATATTAAAATGTCAATGTTTTTAAAACCTACCTGTCAATATCAGACATACACTTTTTCTGCTCTTGGATGGGAACCTTTTTAACTTTTTACAAGTTTTTAGTAAGAAAAACAAAAAGTTTCAACCGTTCAGCATGACCTCCAGTGAAATATGATAAAGCTGAATGATAAGCAAACAGATTTTATCCTCAGAGCTTCTTAGTTCATGACCTTGACCTGAAAACGTTCCTGGAGTCTTAAACATTTACAGCCCACAGCAACATATTAAAGCACAACCTGCATATGCAGCTCAGGAAACTCATGAAAACCTTCATAGATGACATACTACACATTTATATTTCATCCTTTTTCTTTTTACATTGATGAATTTGATATCTGATATGGTCCCACAACATGCCTGATATAAGATGAGAGTTTTTTTTGTCAATCTTAATTGCTCTACATTGACACACGGCTGTAGCAAAATGTTCAGATGGAACACAGGTAAATATGTCAGGCTATCCTACAGAGATCTTTCAAGATCATTTACAGAATTAGATTCTTTTGGTCTCGACACACAAGAGGCAACATCAACCTGTTCATTTATGCAAAGAGGAGAAAATTGCCTGTCCCTCTCCAGCCAAGTGAATGGAAAATTTGTACATGTGGATTTTCATGCTTGTATTCATAAACATGCACACACACTTCCCAGTGATAACACAAGTGATAGATATTTTCTCAACCTACATAAAAAGAGTTTATGAGTTTTCAATCAAGTCTTTAGCAAAGGTAGAAGACATAGCAAACCACTTCTTCAAGGTGTCTGCCATGCATTCTGACTTTCTGCATCAGAATTGGTCTTTTATTACAAAGCATAGTAGGAAAGGAAAGTGGATGAATGACAAAGGAAGATCTACACACAGGCCGTTTAAGGAGTATCCTAAGATAAGAAGCAGCTGCTGCTTCAAGGTCTAACAAGTTCCTTCTCTCTGGGATGTGAACACTACATCTATGAATGAAAAACCAACTAGTAAAACAACAAATGTAAGAATCATAACAAAACATAATCATTCTAACAACAAGAAAGCAGAAAAATAAATTTTGTTGCTGTTGTTACTTCCTGGTTTGTATGGATCTTTGTAACTTTGCCTTGTTTAAAATAACATTCTAATTTCTTCAGATAAATTTGTATCCTGTGACTTTTCAGTGAAACTTCTCACAAAGGACTTAAAACATCACAACTCAGAACACAAAAACAGGAAATGAATTAATCAGGACAGGAAGTACAAGCTAAATCCTTTTCCACAAAACTTTATCAGTGAAAATAATCCCTTACACTGAAGTCATAAAACACAAATCACGTCTTTGCTTGGATTTCCCTGGAACATTGTCCTGTTATCAGTGTATTATTGACAGGTGTATTTCGTGGTCCTCCAGTGACTGTATATAAGAGCAGCTGTTTCCAGACAGAAGAGCTGAAGCTTGTCTGACGCTGAAGTGAAGGAAAAAAGGTAATTTTGACTCTGCTTTGGTAAAAAGCTTTTATCTAACTTCAATTATTTCTGCATTGAGCTGAGACTGTTTGTGTTTTTGAAGGTGATCTTCAATCTGCATCATGATGACTCTGAATGTGCTGATGCTTCTTTGTGCCTTGACGGCTCTGAGTCAAGCTGCAGGTGAGTTTCTCTGACTTGCTGTCGATTCACATTAAGGGAGACATTTATTTAGAATCAGAAGGAGATAAAACTGTTTGTGTTTTATCCAGTAAGCTAAAAAAAACTGTTACTGATAACGATTCTTCATTTCTACAGTCTACAGTAATAACAAGAAATCTTTCAAAAACCTATAAATAAATAGATATAAATCCTTGAATGTTTTATAATTGTAAAGATATTCAGTGAACACAACCTGTACCTTTCCCAGGTGCCAGTGAAGAAACTAACATTGAGGAAACTTTTATGAAGGTATGTTCATGGGGTTTATTTTCAAATGCGTCAATTTTACTTAAAATGAGTCAAATTAATTATTTAGGGGATAAAGTCTAACTCTGACCTTTGCTAAACTAATCTCTTCTTCCTGATGCTGAAGCTGGAAACTGGACAGATTCAGCAGGTCAGCAACTTTTTCACCTCATTTTAGATATATTTGTTATTCTCTGCTATATTAAGATTAAAATAATGTTAGGCTTATTTTTTGTATATATTTTAGATGTAGAAAATGAACCAGAAGTGGAGGAGGCTGCTCCAGAGGGTGAGTTAAAGTTTCCATTAATATCTCTGATTTTACCCCTGGAATTACTTCCATCTACAGAAACTCTGAACTGTTGTCAGTCACTAACAGTCAATGTGGTCAACAACTTTGAATAATTTTGTTTCTCTCTACTCCAAAGAAAAATGGGAAATAAATATTTACATCTTTGATAAATTTGGGATCATCTCTGGCAGAAGAAAGTAGAAGAAAATTATAGCCTAAGAAAAACTTTTATACTGCTGGAGTAATACATCTCATCCATATGACTTCATACCTTCCTTGTAGATTTTGGGTCTGGTGAATTATTTCTGTAATATTGTTGCATGCTATGGAGAATAATTTTGTTAAAAGATGCAATTATGAACTATTGTCAGTTTACTGAGTTCCACAGCATCATAGATCCTCCTCCATGCTTACATTTTCCTTGTTTTAGCTCATATATGTTGGAGAGTTGTAGCTTTGAGCCCAGTTGAGTTTAATAAACTCCATGTTAGGATGTTGTTACTCTGTCATTATGAAGTGTAATAAATATCTTTCTTTGTACATTATGTCTGGAATATGATGATCTATGTGAAGAGTTGGGCTGAGTCTGCATCTGTTTGTCTGCAGAAGCAAATAATCTGTTTAGGAGTTATTGTCCTGCTGGTTGGAGCCAGTTCAACCGTCGCTGCTTCATCTTCATCCCAAGAACCATGAGTTGGGCGATGGCCCAGGTGATCTGAGTCTAAATGTTTCCTTAAACATTTTCTGATACGGTTTATCATTCCTGCTTTAACTCATGAACTCTCTGTTTGTCTCGGCTGCAGAGAAACTGTGTGTCTTTGCAGGGAACCCTTGCATCCGTCCACAGCTTTCAGGAGTACCATTTCATTCAGAGGGTGATAACAGCTGCAACTCACAGATCACCAGAAACATGGATTGGAGGCTCTGATGCTCAGGAGGTAATTTCACCCAGGATTAAAGGACTGTCAGGTAATCTGTGAAATTGATTTTCACATTTATAATTTGTTAAATTCCAGGAGGGCGTTTGGCTGTGGAGCGATGGGAGACCCTTCTTCTACTCAAACTGGTGCAGTGGAGAGCCAAATAATTACAGAGACCAGGATTGCCTTCAAATGAACTATGGAGGTGAATAAAATTAATTTCCACATGAGGTTTATGATGCCTGGCATCTGGTGGATGGTAAAAAATGACCCATTTTGGATGAGCTGTGCAGAAAGCTTCACAGCTTTGCTTTGAGTGATGTTTCAGTGACTGTTGTTGTTTCTTGCAGGATCCAAGTGCTGGGATGACGTGTGGTGCAACAATCATCGTCCTTCAGTCTGTGCCAAAAACATCTGAGGTCACAGCGACACAAATCCAACAAACAGGACTGGATGTCTTGTTATGTGTCTCTGCTTTTACATTTTAAAGATCAAACTTGATTCAAAATTGAAAACGTTTTAAATGATTTTCTATGTATGACAATTAAATAATCAAGAATCAACTTGTATTTGTATCTAAAACAGACCTATATGTATTTGTATTTGTGTCATTATGTCTCATGTTTCTGGTATGTATTTTAGAAATAAAACCTTTGGCTGCACTGTACATTATAGAAGCGTTTTTAATTAGCATGTTTGTTTTTTTTTCTTTTCTTGAAATAAAAATGACTCTCAAGTCTTGTTGAGCTCCTTTTGTATAACTTTACAGTGATGTCTCTCATCTACTGGCTGTTGGCTTTGATAAATAGATAATGATAATGGATTCTACGTCCTAGACTGAAATGAATAAAGTAATGAGCCATTTGGGCTCAAGATTTAAGAAGCATTGGGTTTTCCTATTTCTGCTGCCGAATTTTAATCTTGTATTTTATTTATTTTATCAGGAATAAATGTTTTATAATAATTTAAACATCAAAGTGGATGGATGTTTAAATTTGAGGTTTAAAGAAAAATGTGAACTGTTTTTTCTGTTGTTGAACGAAGCTACAAATGAATAAATATACATTTATTAACGTATTATAAATTTTTCTGCATCTAATCCACTCTAATTTTACTAGTTGGGCGTTTATTCAGAGTTACTTACGTCATTTAAACTCATGATCAAATGTTCAGGAAGTTAAGCTTAAAAAAATAGTGGAATATTAGCATGATGGGACCCATATCATCTGTCACCGCTGGTGTCAGATGAGATCTGACACACCTTGGTGTCACATATCATGTCATTGGTTTGTTCACACTAATGGTGCCATCCCATATCATCTGACACCACTGGGTGCTCCAGTGTTGCAGTTAAATAAATACTGCTTGTACGAAAATGTCAACACTTTTCCAGTAACCTGTCTTGGGACTGTTTGACAAGCATTGTGGTTTTCTGTTATTACACTGCCAAGTTCCTGCATGTAGAATTTGCTTTAAATAATGATGAAAAAAGTCTTCAGTGAGTGACGAAACTTAAACATTAAAGATTAAAGATTAAACATCAGCTTCATTATTTTTGTAGATAGTATAATTATGGCTTTTGTGTTTGGGGTGATGTTTGTGTGTTGGATGGGAAAGCCATGTGGGGGAATTCATGTTGAGGCTTGTTACACTGCATTATGTAATAATGTAATAAAATTGAGTTTCATAATTATTATATTATTATAATTAAACACATTCGTCTTTGTATTCAAATAGTGACTCAAGAAGAGCCTTTGCATTGAGATCATCAACCATTTCAGATTTTACGTACTTTCTTAAACTCTCAAATATTAAGTGCTCTTATAAGGGCAAATTTTTTCAACAAAGCTGATGGAAGAGCTGCAGAAACATATTAAGGAAAATTCTGCTTTGACTCTCATAAAACAGTAAATGGTTGCAAATCATTAATTGAATTGATTTTGCTATGGATGAATTTGAGGTGGGGTGAGGTGAGGTGAGTTGGGGTGAGGTGGGGTGAGGTGAGGTGAGGTGGGGTGGGGTGAGGTGGGGTGAGGTGAGTTGGGGTGAGGTGAGGTGAGGTGGGGTGAGGTGGGGTGAGGTGAGTTGGGGGTGGGGTGAGGTGAGGTGGGGTGAGGTGGGGTGAGGTGAGGTGAGGTGAGTTGGGGTGAGGTGAGGTGAGGTGGGGTGAGGTGGGGTGAGGTGAGATGGGGTGAGGTGGGGTGAGGTGAGGTGGGGTGAGGTGAGGTGGGGTGAGGTGGGGTGAGGTGAGATGGGGTGAGGTGGGGTGGGGTGAGGTGGGGTGGGGTGAGGTGAGGTGGGGTGAGGTGAGGTGGGGTGAGTTGGGGTGAGGTGAGGTGGGGGGGTGAGGTGAGGTGAGTGGGGGTGGGGTGAGGTGAGGTGAGGTGGGGTGAGGTGAGGTGAGGTGAGGGGAGGTGGGGTGAGGTGAGGTGGGGTGGTGAGGTGGGGTGAGGTGAGGTGAGGTGGGTGAGGTGGGTGAGGTGAGTTGGGGTGAGGTGAGGTGGGGTGAGGTGAGGTGAGTGGGGTGAGGTGAGGTGGGGTGAGGTGAGTGGGGTGAGGTGGGTGAGGTGGGTGGGGTGAGTTGGGGTGAGGAGGTGGGGTGAGGTGGGGGGGTGAGGTGAGATGGGGTGAGGTGGGGTGAGGTGAGGTGGGGGGGTGAGTTGGGGTGAGGTGAGGTGAGGGGGGTGAGGTGAGGTGGGGTGAGGTGAGATGGGGTGAGGTGGGGTGAGGTGAGGTGGGGTGGGGTGAGTTGGGGTGAGGTGAGGTGAGGTGGGTGAGGTGAGGTGGGGTGAGGTGAGGTGGGGTGAGGTGAGTTGGGGTGAGGTGAGGTGGGGTGAGGTGGGGTGAGGTGAGTTGGGGCTGCTATCATCCATTCATTCAACCGTCCAAAATTCATGCAAGCAACATCTCCAGTTATATTATTGCGTCATGGGTTCATTCATTTTGGTTTATAGTTTCCAAAAATGTTCTCCTGTTCAACAATTTGATGGTAATGGTTTATTTTTCACGGTTTTTACACCTTTGAAGCTATTGTAGAAATATTGAATTACTTCACAACACATTGACAACCTAACTTTAACTGTTAGGACATACAGTCATCTGCAATAGCTCTGAACATGGAAGTTTGTCAGGTCAAATGCAAATATTCAAATTTACGTTTATTAATAAATCATTTCTCTACTGATATTTTTATGTTCTGATGCAATATTTACATTTTAAATATTGAGTTTCTGTTGGGGAAGGAGCCTCAGCTGTCAGTCTCACCTCAACTGTTTTTTTATGACTTGGATTGTTTACAATGCTCTGCATACACATCTATTATAACTGCAGTTATAATTGTTTTAATTTATTTATGAATATTTTTTTAATCACTAAGCAGCCAAAGCCCTGCAAAGACCTGTTGTAATACCTACTTTTATTACTCATGCATTATAATCATGTTAAAAAAGTTTCACCATGAATTCCTCAAGAATCCTCCGCATTAACTTTACTTCATCAGACGGGGATAGAAAGTGATAAACTTGTGTAGCTTTCCAAGATCTGCAGAAAAGTCTCTTTCATCCATGATCTACATTAAACAGGAAGTCCACCATCTTGGATTGAAGTTGTGACTTTGATCTCATTTAACTCATCCTGCAGACTCTGGTTGATCGGCTTTGTCCAGTTTGCTCATAGGGCATGGGGGATTTAAACTTATCAAAACTGAGTTTTCCAGCATGCTGAAGAAATGCAAGGCACATCATGCCTCAGGTACTGACACCTTTCAGTGGATAGTGTGAGTGTAGCAGCGTGACAAAGTCGGACATAATGGCATGCAACAGCAAGATGTTTGATCGGCTGAATTTGGTTCCAGTCGATATGAAATACATTAGATATGATCAATATGATCAATTCTAATCCAATCCCCATCAGGATGCTGGCCAATGTTTTGCTGGTGTATGGCATGTTGGTGTTGGGTCAGATGTCTTCCAGGATACAGATGTATTGACTAAATGGCCTGATGAAAACACTGAGTAAATATGTCTATTAGAAAAGATACAATATTTTTAGAAGCCAGGCATAAATATTGTTTGCTCACATCTTCTTTGAGTTCACTGGTGTTCTATTTCATCCACACCTTAGTCCAGATCCTGGATCGAGTATTTGCTCTGTAAAATGAAGAAACCAAGCTCATGTTTTTCATCAGGTGATGTTTGATTTAGATTCCTGATCATCAAGGTGAGGTGACACATCAGCAGGTATAAATAACGGAGTCTGAACGTCGGAGACACAGAGAGAAGCAGAAGTTTGGAATCAAGTTCATTCCAGCTGCAGGTGAGAGATGAACACATGAATTCATTTACACTGAGTTTGTCCACTAAAGTTTCTCTATGTTTTACATTAACAGGGAATTTCATTGTGCTGCAAGTCAAACTCCAGATTTTCATCAAGTTTGATCAATTTATCCAGATCAACAGTAAAGATGAAGGTAAGCCTGTAAATTGCACTGTAAAAAAATAAAAAATAATTCATCTATCTTTATTTATTTTAACAAGGAAAGGTATTTTAATGTTTAAAATCTTGTTAACAACAAATGACCAAAATAAAAATCAGCACAGAGACATTGTACATAAAATGTACAAATTATGAAACATCAATAATGATTAGAATATGAACACAACAACAACAAGATATTTAACTATGTAGTCAAAAAATTTAAAAATTAAACAACTTCTAGTGAGTTTGTTAATTATTTAAAATGTTTGATATTTTGTTCAGTCACTGAAATGTTGAGTAATTTGAGTGTTTAAATTTATCCAAACACTCAATGCATGTAAACACTGTACATAGTTTTGGCTCTGGAAATAACATTTGTTAACAGGACTGATGAAATGTTGTTAAAAAATGGAGGGTCAAACCAACCAGAAACCTTTGTTAAGGCAGAATTCAGCATAATTCTGACTGAAAATCTGGCAGCACAGCTTACAGGCCACATGCAGGACAATATCAGGGATCAGGTTTAATCTGACTAAATGAACATTAATCAGAGTTTCTCTGATGATGTTCAGAAGGTGTCATGTTCTGTCTTCCAGCTGTTATCACTTCTCTTCCTCCTGGCTCCACTGCTGATCAGCTGTGAAGCGGCTGACAACAAACTGCCACGTGATTGTAATGACATCTACAATAAGAACAATAATCTTCGCAGTGGAGTTTACATCATCTATCCAACTGGATATTCATCTGCTGTTAAGGTGAACTTTATGTTTGGTTTGTTCATAAAAATGAAGATCCAGATTAAAGTTCTGTGCAGGACCAAGACTGGAGGTTTATCTGTTAACAATGCTGAGGATGTTTTTACTTAATCTTCATACACATTACATAAACTGACTATTTGAAACTGAACTTTCTTGATAGTATTTATTTTTCCACATAAAGTGTGACATTGCATTACATAATAAAAACTGCATCAAGTCATGAATGTGTTTGTGTGAAGGCTTACTGCGACATGGACTCAGAGGGAGGACGCTGGACGGTGAGTCCATCTCTACATGAACTCTCTCTGTTTACACTTCAACTTGGTTTATCTCAGGATTCTTGGGGGATTTCATCCAACAAACATCAAGTTCTGTTGAAAGAAGAGTCTTTATTGTCCTTCCATTTTCACCTGCCTGAGATAAGATTTGATCAGTTTTATCATGTTAAATATTGATTATTGATACCAATTCAGAGTTGGTACAAGCCACTTCCTTTTCACCCTGAGTGTGTCAGTGAGAATGTTGTTCACTTCTTGATCAGATTCCTTTGTTGTTCCAGGTTTTCCAGAGGAGGATGGATGGCTCTGTAAACTTCTACAGACCCTGGGCGGAGTACAAGAGAGGCTTTGGAAACGCTGCTGGAGAGTACTGGCTGGGTGAGACACCGACCTAAACAGTTAGTCAATGTGTGGTTGGTTTATTTATTTAAGATTTTTATAACAGTTATAACTCACTTCCTGCAAACCCAGATTAACCAGGTGTTTAATGATCTCAGTAAAATCTAAATTTAATAGTTTCCATGTCTGTGCAGTCTTGATAACATCCATGAACTGACACAAAATCACATTAAAGCTGCAAGCAGCCTCGAGCGGCCCTCGCAGCCAAGCGCCGCTCCGGCCTATTGCCACCGCAGGGTACTAGCAACCGCCGCCTGACGCCAGCCACCACAGATACTCTCACGCGGTTTTCAGCACCTCCGCCCGCACCGCGGAAACTGTTGCTCCGTTCCATCAACGCTCCCCACGTTCTAACACAGAAGTCGTTGCGCGGTTTCCGCGCCCGTCCACCAGGCGGTACGCATCGATGCGTTCGGCGGCACTTCCTGACGACGCACAAAAAATGTGGTGCAGATTCGTTGATATAGCGAGGAGATATAGCTGGCGTATTAATGTAGTTGGCGCAGTGGAGTCAAAATACATTTCAATGTTGTTGGGGTGTTTAGAGGTCAACAAAGGTCATACATATTCAATTTGGCGCCAGTCGGATGATCAACGTATCATTTAGAGCCTATCATATGCACATGGTGAAGAACTGCAGTTCGCCATTTCTACACCCCAATGCGGTTTGGTCAGCTGCCAGCATTCACAGAGTTCATCATGTTATCGTTTTTAGTAAGTATTCACATGATGAAACCCATATATGATAGAATAACAGTAAAACTCACAGGAGAAAAAACTGGTGATTGCCTTTGAAAAGTGGGCGGGGCTAGGGTGATTTCATCAAGTGACCATGGAAATGTGTTCAGGACTGTTCTATAGAGAAACACAGGAAGTGTGATGCAGCTGTGATCTTGCATTTGGAAGTTTTTTTAATGTTTATGTTTCATGGCAAATAGTGAAAGTTTTACACTAAGCCACACCCACATGCTTTGATGTTAACTGCAACTGAGATCTAAATGCAGTGCAACTTTAACATTTTCCTAAAATGAGTCAGGAAAATGGTAAAGGTTAAGATGTATCAGTTTAATAAACCCTTCTGGTCAGTAATAAACAAAGGGCAATGCACATTCAGAGAGCACAGTTAACTTTCAGTACATTAGAACAAAAGCACAGGTTTAATCCCTCTCAATAATTAGGTATTAATCACAGCAAGTGGTCCAAGTAAATATTACAACCCCAATGGATCAGTCTTAGAACTCAGAACGTTGTAAGATTGTCGCTCCCAACAATCGTAACCGATCATCCTGTAGTGTGTGGTGTGTTACGACTGATCGAGTTCAGTCGGTGGAACGTCGGACCGCTTTCATCTAAAATCGGGGATATTGAATGTGTTTAATCATCTTTGCTCATTCATCCAATCTCTGTGGTGTTCCTCCGACTTTTTTTATCTTTTAATGAAAGATAATTATAAAATTATTGCACAGAGTACATCTGGTTGAAAAGCGCATTCCAATCTTTGGTTGAAATGGCGCATTTGATTTTATTCTGCAGTCATAATACAATTTTAAACAATATAATAAGTTTCAATTAAGGATCTGGAATAGGCTACGTTAAGCTTTCGCGGTCAGTTGGGGGGGGAAAAGGATAACTCCCATTTGATTTTCTAAAAATGAATATGCAGGAAATGCTTTCTACTACCTTAAACTGCTCTGATGTTTCAGTCATTCTGTTTTAAATGCATAGATTCTACAACAACATAAACACAGCAAAAAATTATAAAATTGTACGTAAACGATTAATTAAATGACAAAAACCGAAAACTTAAAAACAGTATTTTTATGAAAAAAAAAAAAACTCACCTCCATGTTGCGATTCAACTAATATAATCCTTGCTTACGATATCTCCAGATCTTAATCCAAAGCTTTGATTTTTGGTTACGTCTTTTTTGGGTTAAAATAAGTCCCGCAAACTAAAGTTACCACTTCAACGTCGTTGTCCATGTTTGTTTGTTTACTCCAAATTCAGCTGTGGTAGCGCAGAATTTTAATTTGAAGGTATTTCGTAGCTGGAATTAGAATGTGTTCGAGTGAAACCTCACACTCTACGATCGAACCCGTTACACCTACAATTTTAAATAGGCTAGTGTGTGTTCTGTCACGTTTTAAGAATCGGCCCACTTTTCTAAAATTGTGTAGTGTGAACTTGGCTTCACTCACCGCATCTCCAGTTACCACTTTTTAGACGAACAGCAATAAAACTCCCTCTCCAACAGTCCGTTTCGGCTCACGAACGTGCTGGGTCTGCAGCTCCAAAAACGTTAGCGTGCTCCGGTTTTGTGGCTCCATAAACCATGCAAAATGTTCATGAAAACTTAGCTGCTCCAACAGTTTAGCAAAAAATGTACAGTCCACAGCGTAATGCGCCGAACCTCGGTCTCCGGCCGACTGCCAGTACGTACAGTGCAGTTCTTCACAACCAATCAAATTGCTTAAATTTGTTTTTGCCCTTGACTGACCAGTAAGGCACAGACGAGGGAATTGATGCATTTACTTGCTGTAGTAAATAACAGTTATTAACAAAACGCTACATTTACTCCGTGTTTTAAGCCAACACAAATTATCTGGGGGCTTTCATATAACATTTCAGGTTATATTTAACCGCTATCCTTTTGAAAATGTCACGGCAGACGCTCTCGTAAAGTTTTCACCCCCTGTCGATCTGTTTTTGTCATTGGTGGATTAACACTGACCCCTACTGGCGAAATACTGATATTGTTCTTCATCCTGTTTATCCGCTGTTTCGTTGGTGGAGCTATACTGATCCCAAGTGGCGAATTACTGAAATGGTTTATGAACAGTTCTATAGAATTACGTTTTCTTTTATTTCTAGGCAAAATTAATGAATGTTTGTACTCTAACCCACAAAAAAAAAAACTAAAAAAAGAAAACTTATAATTATGTATATTTAAATAATTAATATGTTAAACGGCATAACAACCTATATTTAATGGGCTTCTGTTTTCCATGGGGCGCTAGACAGAAATTAGGCCACGCCGTTCAAATATTGTGATGGATTTCTGTTGGCGAGTGGATGAGGATCCATCCTTGTGAGTTTGGAGCAGCTGTGCCCGAAAATGTGGAATTGAGAGCCAAACGTATGGCGATGGCCTTACAGGTCACTTTTCCATTACTGGCGAAATACTAGTATAGTTATTCATCATATGCTTAAGCAGCCACACGCCATTGCAGAAGCTTTCATGCCGTTTCTGCACCTATCCACTAGGCGATATGCTTCGATGCGTTTTGTAGTGCTTCCCCACAATATATCAAAAATTTTATGCAGATCTGCTGATGTATCCAGGAGATGTAGCTCATCGATTAATCTTGGTGGTGCTTTGTATTAAAACACATCCAAAGCCGTCTTAATTTCTTCATAGAGTTTACTTGTACAACAACAAAAAAACCAATAACATTAACTTCAAACATAAGTGAAATATTTCCATTGTGCTTATTTCACTGAAATACGCTTCTTAACTGTGTGGAACAAATTATATTTTTCTCAGTAGCAAGTCCTGTCAATTTCAAAATAAAATAGAATGAAATTTATATTCGAAATAATTCTTTCAGTGTCCTTTATAGAGAAAAAAGAAAGGTAAAGAAGCTTGGTACACAGTAAAAATGCCAGGTGTAGTGTCAAATAAAGAGTGTGGGTGTTGTTTTGACACCACACAGCATTAAATGAACATTGCCAGAATAAATTCCGTAATATTTGCGTTGTTAAATTCCAGTGTTAATTGGTTGGTGTTGCTTAAGCCCCGCCTTCGCATAACGGGTGCAGAGCACGTGCTACTTTCTTTCATCGCGCCACCAGTCAGTCTCTCAGTATGGCTACATTTCTTACACGAAGGACACAATTCTTTCCTAAAGGTGAGTTAAATATTCGTAGTGAAACATTGTTTCGTTGGAAATGTGGTTTTAGTTTGAGACTTGAAAGAGTGTACGATATTTAACCCATTTTGAATGGGAAATCCACCATATTCAAGCTCCCGTCGTTTTGTCATATCTAGGTGAACGGTAAATTTGAAATCTGTTATATTTGGTAAGGTCTAGTTGTTATTTTAAACCATGGATAAGACTTCTATATCTGCATTATTTGAAATATTGGTGACGTGTGTATCTAAACAGCTAACTTAGCAAATGGTTTTTGGATGGTATTTTTTCTCCTGTTAGATTGAGCAGGACTTCATCATGCTATTTGGAGAAGACATCTCAGGGAAGTTTATTGCAAGATGGCCAATGTTCTACAAACCCAAGATCATTACTGTCAGCAAAAGCATTCGACAGAGCATTCACCTGGATGACCTTCTGTCTGCTCAGGAGTAATCAAGTGATTATGGTATGTATTAATATATAAATATGTTCAACTGTCTTTTCTATATTTACATTCTAATCATGGCTTGTTCTGATTTTATCAGAATGGGATAGCGACTTAGCAGCCATTCTCCTGCTGGTTCATCTCTTGCCTCCAACCGCCAAGGGAAGAAACATGTCAAATTAGTGCAACTGAGGCAGCTGATCGTTTTGTGAGGCTCATGAAGGTATGTTTTTGACATGAATTAATGGGCTTCACTTACCGTAAATTGATCTCATTTTTACAAGACTGTAAATGTAAAGTCGTTATTTGGCATTATTTGTATTATAATTTATAGTTATTTTTTAAAGTTATGGGTGAGATCAGGGTTAATTTTATGACAACATAGAATAGAAAATTGGTTATGGGAAAATAATGGCACAAAGAATTGTATGAGCCCATTAGAACTGCTCTTTTCACTTAAGCTCACAGGAGTTTCCTTGCAAGTCACATCCTCTTTCGTGGCATGCTCACAGCTAAAGGAAGGTGGAAAATGTTAATTTGTTGCTAGTGAGGGACTAACACCATTATTTCTAATATGATGTCTTTTAATATTAGGTGGGGACAAGCATGGTGACATTCCTTGACAAAGTTGGATCTGCACAGCCCTTCCTCCTCTGCGTTGGAGAGAAGAAGAGCTGTATTCAGAAGTTCTACATCATCCTTGATAAGAAGCCCATTCCTTGTGTGGTACAGAGGGACAAATGGCTGCCTTCGATGAACTTTTTAAGGCGCACTTTGTGTTTGCTGTGTCCTACAATGTAACTCTTCTCAACTTCTACACATTCATCCAAACAACAGTTTATGGGATTGATGCATCAAAACAAAGGAGAGCCCCAGAGTCAATGAAATCAGAGTGACAATTAACAACACTTAAATATGCCAACATGCAACATTTATAAGGTTCAGCACAGGAATTCTTCAACTTTTGTATGAGCTGTGCATTAAAGGTCTGTAATACTTAAATGGGTTTAATAAAATTTGAACTTTCCATTTCTGTGTATTGTTTTTAATATTTTTTAGCAGTGAATTTGGTTGATATTCACACTTTGTGGGGTCAATTATTTACCTTTTTAACACGACATAATGTGTTGAGGTTAACACTACACTGGTGTTACTTTTAACATTATATTTTAACACTAACACTGTTGTAATGTTAATGTGACCCTCAGTATTGTTGAATATTAACAATATCTGGTGTTAATTTAACAAAAAATGGTTGTCAACCTTTTAACATTTTGAAAAGTGTTACTTTAACACCAGCTGACTTGGACACATATAGACACTTTGTTAGTGTTACAATTAACACTGTGGTTGCTAATTCAGTACTGACATTTTTACTGTGTAGAAAAAAGAAAAAACGAAAAAACATTCATATACGGCTCTATATTTATGTCTCTGTAATGCATTCGAAAAACATGGATGAAAGAGATTCAATCTTACTAGTATTATAACCCAGAATGACGATGGCAGAGTAATATTGGCCACAATATTGCAGTAGCAGGTAAACATCATATCTCAGGCATAAAGAAGTCAGGTGATATGCAGAAGGTAGGCATAGAAAATCTGCAGATGTATTTTGTTTTGTTTCATTTATTTCAGGTCAATGTATAAGAAGTGGTGTGTAATATACATTGTAGTACTTTTGGAATATATATAATTGCTGAATTATGAAGAGTCACCTGCAAAAGTGGTAAAATACTTCTTTTTAAAGGTAAGAATTTTTGATTTCCAATCATATATAATTATTGATTAGAAAGTATCAATGTTTCTTTTTTGTCAGTAATTTTAAATTTATATGTTTTATAATTTTGTAAAAATATAACTGTTATAATTATAAGGATAAACGCTTAAATGGGCGTTATCAATAAAATAACTTCTGTCGTCCATCACCACATTTATCCAGTTAAATTTTGAAGAAGGGTGGGCATTTCTGTTAGTACCGCCCATTTCAGCTTTTTTCTTATATATAGGCTAGTCAGTTGCTTTTCGGACATTTTGTCTTCCTCTACCAGAGATAAAGAAGTAGGTATTTTATGCTATTTGTTGATTGATTTTTAATTGTGTTTTCTCTTTATAAAGTTGTTAACTATATGTTTTGTGCTTTGTAGAACATGGCAGACTCCCCACATAAGCTCCCTCCCTTTGAGCGACCCTGAGCTGAAAGGCCTGCAGAAGGCGGCCCAGCTTGCTTGTGTAAGTATATTAGTTGGTAACTAATTTTAAAAAGTATTTTGTTTGGAAGTTCCTCTCTGAGGTTGTATAGTTTTAAGTAGTTGGAATTATGCTAATTTTTTTTGGATATAAAGCATAGTTGTGAAGTTTTAGTTTAGAAAATACAGTAACTTCGGCCAGAGTGGGCACTCGTGAACTACAATGTAAAATGGAGAAAAAAAAGAGGGAGGGGGGCGCCATTATACTACGTTACAGACGGGGATACAGAATGAAGAAAGTACGCAATGTGGCAGGGAGAGCGAGCGTAGGACCAGGAACGAAGCGGTGGGTTCATAAAAGGTATAAATCATGATGGAATCCAGAAAGCTAAGTGCGAGGAGCTAAGTGCGTAGCGTATTTGTGTAGGTAATATAAATGTTGCGTTTTAATTTTCAGGGACGTTTGTTTTCGTTAGCGTTACACGATTTTAACTGTGTATAGCGTGCAATGCTTACAGCGCGTCCGACACTTAATGTAAACCTGACAACATCGGCGTGTTCTGTGCATAGGCTAGTTTTTTAACTTCAGGCGTCACATGCATTTGATATAACACAGCTTTAAATGTTTTATGTAAGACTGTTTTCATTTGAAGTGAAGTAGTTACATTCTTTGTTGATATTAATTAAAGATACAATTTCAACATTTTGTTTAAGACATTCAAAAGTGCACAATTTCTGCTTTCCTAACATTCATCAATAAAGGGAACATAAATATTGATATCTAATAAATTATTTAAGTTTTGGTACAATTGTTATTAAAAAATGAAGCAAAAGAGAAGACCTATGAATTGATAAGGCAATATTAAAACTCTTACATTGTTGTAGTCATAAATAATATTTCTAAATAGTTTATATTGTTTTAACTTTCTGTTTTTTTATAATTTTATTTAATTAATATTATGTTCAAGATGTTCAAGTTGTATAGTTTGTTTTGATGAAGACTTCTTATTCATAGAATTGTTTGAGATTTAAATAGAAAATACTAACATGTTTTAGTTCTCAATTTTTAATTGTGTATTTTAATGAGGGTAGCTGTTCATGTGATATGCATTTATTTCTTGGTGTTATTCCTGGAATACATTTTTTCACCACATTGTGGTATTCTGTTTTTGTGTTCTTGTTTAATTTAAATGCATTACATTGCTTCACAGCCAGGGTTCTCAATAATGCGTTACAAAGTAACGCATCACCGACGTGGAACCACATTTTTCAGTAACAAGTAATGTAACGCGTTGGTATTTCAAATCCAATAATCAGATTACAGTTACTTTTCAAAAACACTTTGCGTTACTATCTTCTTTTGTTATTTAATAGGCCTCTCATGATAAAGATTTTGCTGGGCAATTAATTGTCTAAAAATTATTGTGATAAACGATAATATTGTTTGAAGACCTTTTTACATTGATTTAATGGAAATTACATAATAATACATGCGATTTCCTGTCAAAGATAGATACACTTTACTTTCAAAAGACATACTGGGACTGATACACAAAATAAATAAAACAACCATAACCAAATATAAAATAGATTCTCAGTCTCCATTAACAATAAATGTATTTGAATAAAAACTATACAACATGAAGCCAAAGTGGAAATAAATACTGCATTCAACCAAAAGAGTGCAGATTATGAGGTCTGTATAGTTTATTGCTCTTCAGTAATAATTAGATTTAAATAGAGAAGAATCCGACTGCCTGATGCAATAGTTCAAACTACAAGATTTTTTAACCTCAACGACAATCTTAGAACATTATTCGTTATGAGATTTTCACTTGTGTTGTGTATTATGGTAGATCGTTGTTCCTGCTTTGATGTAAATCAGTGATTTATCCAGACTTGGAGATTAACACATTCTGTTTAATATGACTGGTAGCCAATCTTAAAGTGCGGATTCTCCTCCTGTTTTCTGAGAGGAAACACGAAGGGAATCCTGAACAGTTGACACGGTGCAACCCGAAGTCCAGCAGACATCGGAGATGATATGTGGAAACATGAATGTTTCTTCAACATTTCGTGCAAAGAAAATATAAATAACTAGGGGAGTAGTTGGAGCGAAATGTCTACCAGAAAACCCGGTAACTTTTCAGCTGTTCTTTGTTAACATGACATAAATAGGTTCTAATAATTTTCATTCAGTCAGACTGACACTAGCCAAATGCATTGCAGGTAATTGTAGTAAGGAATTGATTAATGCCTGGTTTCAAAGTTAGTGAACTGGACTTATCATTTTGTGTCCATTGTTGGACACAACACGGTTTCAATCAAACCGTTATAGTGAGGATTTCTGTCGGCTAATGTGTCTCTCAGGTTTTGATAAAGGGCCGACAATAGGCGACATAAGATCGTGCAGCACGCGCTGGGCATTACACTAAGAAATAAGGAAGGGAGGGTCAGTGGAGAGCACCGGAGTTTAGCCTTTTTTCATTCTGTGTCATCAACAGTAAGAGAAAAAGACAGGAAGAAACGATATAGCCAATAATTGAAATAAGGTTGATAATTTTATTGTATTGTGGGATTAATAGATTTATCGTTTATCGTGACAGGTCAATTATTTAATTGTTTTCCCTCTACGTCCCTTGTTGTGTGACCGACAATATAATGTGACAATATCAGCGACAGTCAGTTTTCACATATTTGATATGTTACTATCTTCTTAAAGGATTTAATTTTTTTTCTTTCTCAAGTTTTAAGTTATCTTGAGATGTTTTGTTTATTTTAAACTTTTGTTCACAAACTAAGCATGTGTAGCATTAACCATTTACAGTGATTGAATAGTTTTCATATTAGATTTTTAATAGCTTTTATTATTTATTGTGCTGTTGAGTTAAGTATTAGTTTTCATTTTAAAATATTTTTAATAGTTCATCTTTTTTTTTCTTACAGTACCATTGCAGAGATACAGATGTATCTCGGGAAGCCCTGGAACGGAGTGTCCATGAGGCCTTCCAGGGATCTGGAGGCCATAGAAAAACGTGGGAGGCAGCTGAGGGCAGCTGAACAAAAATTGAAATACCTACAAAAGCAATTGGAGGATGAAAAAAAACAGAAATTATCATCTAAAAAAAAAAGAAAAGCTTTACCAAGACCAACTGGCTGCTGCTCAGCAGAAAATAGAGGACTTGGAAGACTGTGCTGTGTTTTATAGTGATGGTAGGCATATTTATAGTACATCATGTTCATTTTAGCTTTTATTTCTCTTTTATATTGTAATCTTAATTAACATATGATACAATGGTATTTCATGAGGTGTTTGTAGTGTATACAGAAAGTATTTTTTTGTTGTTGGATTCTTTATTATTTTAGTTCATCTTACAAATACATTGTTAATAAAAGATCAACTTTTGATTAAAAAAAATTATATTTGAAACTAAAATTGAGCTTCACAATATAAGGACATTCATTCACTAATTTAGATTTTAAATAACGATTTTATGAATTTTACCCCCTTTCTAATCAGCATGTACTAGGTATCCCTTCATATTTGTTTCAAGCAGAGTTGTTTGTATTTGTTTCTGTGAAGCTGCTTATTTCAGCATTATAGTCTTCTCTATTTTCTACCACAATTTGAGAGACAATATTTTTAATTTCAAAGAAGGATTACATTTCTTTGTTTTTTTTAAATGTTTAATGTTTGTTTGTAATTGTAAAAATATTTTGAATTGGTATATGTGTTTTGATGTTGTTTTTTTATGTTAAAATCTTTCAGATAAAAGGGATGCCATCACTCAAACAGAGGACAGTGAAGATGAGGCACAGCACATGAGCTGGCAAGAAAATGATGCAACTGAAGATTAATTTCCTTTTTTGAAGTTTATAAGTGTTTTTAAGTTATAAGTAGTTTATAAGTTTCTAAGTATATGTTGAGTTCATATTTGTAAGATTTAAATTTTTGTTTGTTTTTCAAAAGTTTATTAATAAAGAGAAGTTATTGTATTGTCAATTCATTTATTTCACTTTTTTTCATGATAAAAGAAATTTACCCCTCTCGGGTTAAATGTAGTTTAATGTGAAGTTGAGTTAAATTTTTAGAGAAGGACCAAGTGGGATATTAATAGAGTTTGGTATAAATGTTCATTTCACACAACTGTTTTGTGGTTTTTCACGGAGCTCAGTTGTAAGGTGAGATTTTACTTATTTGGTTTCTAGTTTTACCGTTTTAACATGGATGGTAGGTAAAGAGTGGTATGGACAACACAAAGAACTAACTGGGTTAAGTAAGGAGCTGTTGGAGAGAGGGAGGAGTATTACGTTGCAGGAACATTCTCAGCAAGTGGAAGATTGATAATTGACATAGAAAGGATACATCCAAGATAACATACATATACTGGCCAGTACAACAAATACTTGCTTATTTACTAAACCAGTTCAAATATATGAATTATATATGTAGAAATAATTTTCTTACTCACCTGTGATGTCTAATTTTATATCAATTATCAATTTTTTCCTGTTAACTGTAAATCCCTAACAAAAGTATCACTGCTAGAGATCCTCCAATTATGTATGAACAATAGGTAGTATAAATTTAAAGAAAAAAATGTAATAACAGAATTTCAACATAGAATCCTTAAAATTATGTTACTAAATTACACCAAGTAAAAGTAATAAAAGATTATAAGCTGTTATTAGGTTTTATAACGTTTTTTTTTTTAAATCGAGTAATGTTAATTAAATTATGAGTTGTTGAAATAGCTAATAAAATTGAGTGATTAGAATTAGGTAAAATATAAATGCTGTGCTTGTTCTACAACTAAATAGTTGCATCAAAAAGTTAGAAAAGTTATCTTTAGTTTCTTACAGTATTGTTAAAGTTAGAGATGTTATCTTTACTGCTTTTCTTTCCTATTCCCAAATATATTGGGATGTGTGAATGACAGACATTAAGTTATAAACTTTTTATAACAATGCTTTATAAAGGTCGGTATTTTATACCCTACATTCAATTTTGTGGGATGTTCTGAGTTATTTCAGCAACAACTCAAAATTCCTTTTAAGATATCTCCAAATGAATTAGAGATATCTTTAATTAGATGCCTTTACCACTTAAAATATTTTAAATTAATTACCTTCACATACGTTAAATTATGATAATCGATGTGTATCCTCTCAAATAGATGCAGTGACATCATTTAATATATCTTTACAGTAACTTTCAGCCGTCAAAATGTAATTTAAGATGTCATAAATGATTATTTTTAATAAAGACAATGTACATTTAGATAAATTCATTTACATTAAAAATAGTTGAAATGTAGTTTTCTCAGTGAAGTGCATTTTTAAATAATTATAATGTAATTACGGACAGCAGGACTAATCTGTATTGATGTTAAAATTGCTTAGTGTATATTACATTCTGCAGGCAACTTTTTGGGGATCTCAACATAGAGGATGTTACACTTCATCCTTGAATTAGATTTCTAACATTTTAATAATAAGTAGCTGGTAGTAGGTTGGAGATATCTTAAATAAAAATCTAGTTTTCTTTACTGAACATAGATTTTTAGATATCTAGAATTCAATTACGGATACTCAGACGATAGATAATAAATGTTAAATCAGCCTGCCATAGCCATATACGTATTTATGTTTATGTTGTATGGCACGTCTCAATACGTAATACGCAGTGACGTCAGCAAATATTGGTTGGCTTGTTTTAATTTTTTAAATCTGATTGGTTGGTTGACATCTTGAACGTTCTGTACGCTGAGATTTCAATCAGTCTTTCACAAACTGTTGGAGTGAATTGCTCGTGAGAGATTTCACATCAAGTTTGAAACCAGGAGACTGACTGCTGTCAAGCCTTTTCCGTTCGACGTAAGTTTTTGCATATATCTGATAAAGATGTTATGAATGTGACTTTCTTAAAATAGCGCTATATTGCGGTACTAATTTAAACGAATGCATAAACATGACGTAAGTTCAGGCTATGTACCTAATATCTTCTACTGATATTAAATATAAGTTTTGAACACGTGCTAAACGTCGGTTAGGTTTCAACCAGAGATGTTATTGAGGGTCTTGAGCTAAATTCTGTTCATCTGTGTCGGGAGCGCGCTCCAGACACAGGCGGGTTTGTTCAAATTTCTAGTTTTAAATTTTAATCACAAGTTCAGGGGTTTTTTATAGCCTTTTTTCTCATTGTTAATCGTTATTCTACTGTTAGTTCTCTCTGTGGGGCCTCTAGTGCTTCAAGTATTCAAATCGCTCCGTGCTCGTGCTCGTAGTTCTGCACAGACTTTAGGCGGTTAGCTCCTTAAGGTTGTTAGCTCGTACTAGCAGCTGCTAGCACGATCATCAGACTGTTAGCTCGTGCTCGCAGCTAACAGCCTGAACAGTCTTCAGGCTGTTAGCTGCTGTGTTTTACGGCTTTTACAAAATATCTGAATTAAAAGAAAACGGAGAGTATGTAGTTGTTTTAAATGTTGTTTTCCTAAATTAGAACAAGACACATCTCAAAGAGAACTGCTTATTCACTTTTTCATTGTAGATTTCATTGGTATTTATCTATATAACAGTAACAGTCTTTTCATTTCTTTTAAAGTCTCTTGTAAATGTAATATTAAGTCGCGGATTGCTCATTTTTCGTCTAGTATTTGAACGTGAAGTTACTTGTTTGGGCCTGAAAATAAGCATAGACTCATTAAATCACAGAATTTATCTGATTTCCAGATGCCTCGTCAAAAGTCCCATCGCCGGTCTGAAGCTGGAAAGAAACGAATGGCCGCCGCTCAGACTCTGCGTTTAGGGACATCAAGGCCTTCCAACGACTTTGTTCCACGTCAGTTTTTAGTTTAATTACATTTCTTTAAATTGAATGTCTTATTTGGATTTCAAATGAAATATCCAGAGTTCACAGTCTATATTTAAATAATTTTTCTTTCTTTTTTGCATTTCAATAGGTCATGGTACCGGCTGGCGCCATACTGTGAGGCCGTGGCCAGCTAGTGAAGTGACCAACCACTGTCACAAGCTGGTCATTCCAGAGGGACTGCCCGATAAGAAAGTAAGTAAAATCAGCAATGGTTTCAAATAGAATATATAGGTTTAGTTATTTTGCTGTGTTTTTTCTATTTTAGTTCGTTCTTCTGATCGGAGAATCCCATCTGAGATCGTTTGCGGACAACATTGTTGAGATGGCAAGCGGCTGCATCCAGTTTGGGTTCATGTCCACTCCTGGTGCTTGCGCAGCTGACTTGCGTCTCGAGGTGTTAAATGCAGTTGTACCGCGGGAGCCTGATGCTGTCTGCGTCATGGCTCCATCAAATAACCTTACGGCCAGCCGTCACCCAGAAGAAGCCGGAGAGGAATTTGAGAGATACCTCAAGGCTGTCTGTAGCTGTTGGCCGAAGGTACTGTAATCACTGTGGTTCATGAAAACCAGAGGTTCTCAATGCTGTTTCACAGAAACTGCTGCCTTGCATGTTTTAGGTATTTCCCTTCAGACATACATATAAAACATGCAGAGCAATGGTCACTGAGGACTGTAATCGAGAAACAGTGATATAAACATCAATTTCTTAATAGGTTCGTACGTAATGTAAATTTCTAAATTTATTTTTATAGGTTTTTTGTACCGGCTTCGTTCCTCGTTTGACCGAGTCCAGAGAGAAGCAGAACTTGTTTCAACAAGAATTCCACCGCAGGTCGGCAAAGCTAGGTAGGTATTAAAATATTTGTTATTATGTTCTTGTTTGGTAAATGTATTGCAGCTCTTTTTATGTTATCTTTTCATGAGTATTTGAAAATGTAATGTAATTTTTTCATGATGTTTTCAGGGATTCCGTATTATCCTCTTGCTGACTACTTCTCTCTGAACCGTCTTCATCTGTGGTGCCGCGATGGCGTGAGTACTTCTTCATTTCAAACACACTAAGGAACAATTTTGCATTTATATGAAATGTTGACCTTATCTCTGATTATTGTTAATATGTCCAGATCCACCTCAGTGATGACCACGGAATGCACATCTTGAAGCAACTGATTTGGGTGTTTTCCTATCAGTTCATGGAGTTGTCAGCACCACAGCCACTGGTGCAAAGTCAGGCAACTCCTCCGTATAAACCAAGGTTTGTGCCCCGTGTGGTTGTGAAGGGAGAGGAGCGTTCTCGTCCTGCTTCTCCACTCCCTACTGAATGGATGCTTGTGAGATCCGGCAGGAAGGTATGACATTTTGTTTTTGATTGCAGTGGAAGAAAGATGTTTAACTTTAGCTAGTCATCCTAAAAATGTTATATGTGATCTACCTTTGCAGAGGAACCACTCGGGAGAATCAGACTCTTTTTCTGGTTCACCCAAGAAAAGAGTGGTTCATTGCCAGGTGCGTGAGGCTTGCAGCTATGTATAATGTCAATGTCATTGGTTTGGTAATAATTAAAATTTTGGTCTTATAGAGGGACCACACTCCTGTGGCCGTAGCGGAGTGTCCAATCCCGTCCAATCCTGTCCGTTTCTCACCCGCCATCTTGGTTGCCATGGAAACGGTTTCTCCATCGGCCTTTCCAGCTGTTCACACAGACACCGAGGTAATTTGCAGAATACTGCAACAATTAGCAGTGTTATTATTTTCTTTTTAGAAATAACACAAACCTGCAATGTTGTTTGCGATGTTACAGACAAAGCCTGTGGAACAGTCAAAAAAACCAGCTGTCTCAAAGCCCAGGCGTGTGAGACAGAAGGTATGTAAAATCATAAGTTAATTAATGATCTCTAGTGCACATGACTTTATTTAATTTTTTTTTCTCTAGGTTTCAGCTGCATCTCCTGTAACTCCTGCCATAGATGCGGAATTTGTGCCGGCTGAAAACACTGTAAGTGTTTTGCACATTAAAGTTAAATGTGTAGTTAATGAATGTTGAACAGTGTGAAGTGTTTTATTGAAAACATGACATTATATATGGATTTTGTGCAATATCAACTTCATGTTTTGTTTTTTGTTTCATTTATTTGTAGGTCGTACTCAAGCGACCCAGGGTGTGTTTGTCTGACGCGCGTTCTGCCTTTCCTCGTGTGGCGTCTGAGTGTCCTGGAGTGGGGGCTGCCTGTCCTTTGGAGGTTCCTGCTGGCCGGGAGGTTTGTATAGAAATGTCCTGCTATTTGTATTAATAAAAAAATGTTCTCTCAGTGTTGTTCTTTTCATTGTAAAAGTTTCATCACATAATTCAAATCTCTTCCAAATTATTGCCATTGGGTTATGTAATAAATCTGTTGTGCATAAATAAAAAAGCATCAATTTGCAGTCAGGAGAGATTCAAACTTTTAAATGTAGATATTTTTTAAGGCTTACTTTCTGAAGCTGCTAAGCCTGTGAGCAGACTCCGTATAAGCGTAAGAAACTGGATGGTTTGATGTTTTTTGCGAAGACATGTACTAAAAATAATAATTAAGGCTCAAGCGATTGCTCACAATGAATCAATTTCTGAAGTAATTCACAAATTTAGTAAATAGTCATTAACTGGACTATTTTGGGTCAAAAAAGGCCATTTGCTGTAAAGTAAAAACATTTGGAGTAGTAATTTAAGATGCATTGTATGAAAATCAATATTTTTTCCATTTAAGCTAAAACAATAAAAAGAATAATTTCTCTGTTAGCTTTGTAATGTGTTTCATAAGCTTTTGGTAGAGAATCGTTTGATTCGCTACAGCAGAGTTAGACAGAGAAATTTAAAGTTTCTTGTCAGGCAACCATTAGCCTGTGCTAAAAGCCATTACAGGCCAACAATAATACATATTTTAGCTGGAATTTTACTACAATAGTCTTAATTTATTTGGTTTACATATTGTATAAAACAACATTAGCACAATGTGTATATTTTCTTTTCTAATTTTATAGAAATATTGGATAATTGTAAGTTGCAGTTTTGTTAATGATATTACATTTAATGAAAAGCCTTTATCAAATGAGGATGTAGAAATATCATGTTTTTCTTATTTTCCATATTTTCATTGTAGACGCCTGAGGAGATGGGTGATTTACAGCGCGTGCAGACCTCACCCAAAGGTCAGGCTGTTAACCCCGTTCCTTGCAGGTGTTCAAAGGGGCCTCCATCGTCTCTTGTTCCAGGGACATTTTTGGAAATTAATCACTAGTTCTCATTCCTTAATGTCATGTAGTGTTGTAGCTGCAATAAAACACAACATTTCACCCATTTGTACCTGGCAGACATCTGATGTAGATGAAGTCGGTGTAGAAGGTCAGAAGTTGGCGGAATATATTGCACGAGAAAGACCAAACAGGGGCCCTAAGCCAGAGTTGTGTAAATTGGTTGAAGATCAGGCTATTTTTGGTCGAAAGTGGAAAGTTGTAATTGGAGACATGGTGTTTGGGACATTTGGTTTTGAGCAGGAGGAGGAACTGTAAAATATTAAATACGTACTTGTTAAGAGATGGAATGTGTATCCTTAATCTTCATGGTGCAACTATCTTGGTGATCCAGCATGGAGACTATTTTGTTGTTGTGGACTGTGGAACACGGAATTCACAGGGCTTAGCATCAGAATTCGGTACCTCTGTAGTCGTGTTTAACACGTGTTTAAATGATTTAATGATTCACCTTATTAACCTCAGGGAATCATTAAATGCAACTGAGTATGGAGTCTTTCCTATTTCTGTACAAGAGGTGTACAGTAATGTGGACACATGTGCGGCAGTAACTGCTGACACACAGGCTACAAATGCATGCCATAGTGCAAGTAGCCATGTTGCATCACTCAGTGGATCGTTTCATCAGGGGGATGATCGGTTTAAATATGCTGGACTTCAGTGTGCAGCCATAAGTGCTGTTGCTTTAACAAAGCACACACTGGACCGCGTTTTTTCATGGAATGCTGGCATATTGGATGATGTAGTTGTTTTAGGTGATGAGCTATACACATTTTTGCGCGATAACAATTTAATCAGTGGTGGAAGTCAGCTTCTCTCTGTTCCAGACTTGCCTAAAAAGATGCATGTTGATGGACAATGTTTTGAGTATTCTTATGGGGACTATGTTGCTGGGGATGTCGATGTACTGGAAGGAGAGTTTATTGATGCAGGTGTGCACACTAGTCTTTGGGATGGACTCAGTAAAATGTGTGCAAAATATGAAACTAGCTTTATTACAATAAGTGGCAGTACTTGTGCCCTTATCAGTTATAATGGACGTTACGCTGTTGTAGACTCTCATGCACGCAACACTGGCGGCATGGTAGATGCACATGGAAAGAGTGTTGTCCTTTTCTTCAATACTCTTGATGATCTGTTTTTGTACATTAGAAGGTTTTCTGGTGAACTCCATTACTCTCCCAAATTATTTGAAATCAGCGGAGTTCATATCGTTAAGATGGACTCAAGTAAACTTGTATCTGAACATGCAGCTGCTGTACCAGGGAGCAGGTGTTGTTGATCACACCTTTACTAGTGTTGAGATGAAGGACGATTCTTGCGGAGGACATTCATCCCAACTTCACATGTTAGATACGGATGATGTTGATGATGATGTTGTTGTTACTGATTTCCAAAGTAAGGTTTTGTATTTTAACCCCGTTTCTGACGAGATTGCACGATCACTTTGTGGAAAGTTGAATGTAGAGTTTCAACGGGCAAATTCTAAATCTTGCGTGTTTGGGGAATTAGGTGCGCCATGTATGACAGAAAAAATTGTTGGGGATGGAAACTGCTTTTTCAGAGCACTTAGTCAAGCCATCAGTGGCACCCAGAAATATCATCGCAAAATTAGGCTTGCTGTTGTAAATCAGTTGCAAAGGAATTCTCACATGTATGATAGTATTTTAAGAAGTGAGTATTCCTCCATATCACAATATATTGCCATTTCAAGGATGCAATATGTTGGCAGTTGGGCAACAGAAGTAGAGATTAAAGCTGCAGCTGATTATTTTGGTGTTAATATTTTCACATTTTGCAATGATAAATGGCTTGAATATGGTTCTTTCAGTAGTTTGTCCAATCATGGTCTCTATTTGCAAAATATTGGCGGAAATCATTATGAGACGGTTACTTGTGTAAAGCAGCCTCAGTCACAAACATGTCATGGTTATTGCATGAATACAGATGTTTCTGGTGATTTTAAAACTCGGCAAGCTACAACAGAACAAAAAGTTACACGTATAAAGACAGTGAAAACTGACCACTCCATTAAAGAAAAGTGCGTCGATTTTTCAAAAGATAACCAAAATACCTTAGTATTTACGCCCATCTGTGATGTTACTGCTAAAACTCTGTGTAAAAATTTAAAAATAGACTTTGAAGAACATAATTTTCAAAAAGTAACATTGCGTGGGCCTTTGGGAAATGTGTGCAAGACTAAAAGTATTATAAATGACAGTAATAGTTTTTTCAGAGCTGTAGCGTATTCACTTAGTGGTTCTGAGAAAAATCACCGTAAAATTAGACTCGCTGTTATTTCACACATGACAAATAATGCAGAAGAATGCGAAAGATTTTTGGCAAAAGATTGTTCTGTGACAGAATATATTAACCAGTCACAGATGAAGTATGTTGGTCACTGTGCTACGGAAATTGAGTTTAAATCTGCTGCTCAAATGTTAGGCCTGGATATATATGTATTTAATGGCACACAGTGGACCAGATATAATTCAAAAAGTAGTAATTTCACCAATCAAGCAATATATTTGCAGAACTGTGATAAGCATTTTGACGTCGTTACTTGTGCAAAACCAGGTGATGAAGACTGTTGCTTTAAACTTTGTGAAGAAAATGTGTCGTTAAAGACCCAACACAGACGGACGAGGTCTTCACAAGTCCAGAAAAATGCAAAGCAAACTGTTTCAAGCGGTAAAGCAAATTACAGTTTTTCTCTGTATTTACGACAAAAAAAGGATCATCAAAAAACCATTAAATATAGAAATGACATGTTATATAGGCAAAAATTTAAATTTAATAAAAGAAATGCCTATAATAAAAATGTTCTATACAAGGAACAAAAACAAAATTGGATTAGAAATAAATACCATGAGGATAAGACTTACCAAAAAAAGATTAAGCAAATGAGCATTACTAAGTATAATAAAGATATACGTCATCGCAATAAAGTTAAGCAAATGAGCGTTGCTAAATATAATGAAGACATATGTCACCGTGAAAAAGTTAAAGACTTAAGTAGAACAAAATACCTTAATCCACAACATAAGATCCATAAAATATCAAATGTAGAGATAAAAAGACGAGACATTAAAATAAAATTGAAGGAGTTTGATTTTGTTGTTGCGCAATTTTTGACAAGTAAAGAGGGGCCCAATTTTGTGTGTTGCGTATGCTTTCGGTTGTTATTCAAACATCAGGTCTTAAATTGTCACAAAGATTCCTACAGAAAAACTAAAGAAATGTCTTTAATCGCAGATAAATGTATAAGTGATGATTATTTGCATATATGTAGTAATGCATGCGTATCACCGTGCAATCTGCAAACCTGTCGAAATAAGTTGTATATCTGTTACTGTTGTCATCACAAAATTAGTAAAGGTCAAATGCCACCAGAAAGTTCATGCAATAATTTGACTGTTGATGACATCCCACCTCAGTTGGCATGTTTGAATAGTTTGGAGCAACATTTAATAGCTTTACATATACCATTTATGAAGATGTTGGCTTTACCCAAAGGTGGCCAGAATGGCGTGCATGGTCCGGTTACTTGTGTGCCTGCAAATGTTGCTGAAACCTGCAGTTTGCTACCACGTAGTAATATGGAAGGATCTTTGTTGCCTGTTAAGTTAAAGCGTAAATTAACATAAAGGTCATTATGATTATCAATATGTTGACTCAATGCATGTCCAGGAAGCTCTTGGTACTTGAAACATTGTAACTTGCATTATAAAATGTGGAGTTCAATGAATCTTGGATCAATGAGTTTTCTCAGGAAGATAATAATTCTGTTTTAAACAGTAATACTGTTAAAGAAGAAGAAGACGTGTCCATAGATGAAAATGATGATGACCTTTTACATGACAGACAGCAACACTGCATGTTCCAGGACACTTGTCTTATGCCCGTAGATATAGGACAAGAAGCATTGGATTTATATGTTGACAACGTGTTGAATGTAGCACCGAGTGAAAATAATAACCCTATAAAACTGCTTTCTGATTGTACTAATGAAGCAAAATGTTTCCCTGTATTGTTCCCATCAGGTTTTAACACATACCATGAAACGCGGCAATATCGTTTGACTTTGAGTCGTTATTTTAATAACAGGCTTCTTCATGCTGATGGTAGATTTGCACGTAATGTGGAATATATATTCTTTGCTCAGTACATGTCAGAACTGGAGCAGGTTGTCTCTAAAGTGTCAATAGCTTTACGTAAAGGCACAAGTTCTACACCTCAAAATATGACTGAGGTTCTGAAGAATGACCAGTCTATAAATAAGTTGTTGGAGTTTGATGATGGGTATCGTTTCTTGAAACCCATTCGAGGCACAGCTTTCTGGCAGACGGCTCAACGCGACTTGCTAGCTTGTGTTAGAATGTTGGGGAAACCCACATGGTTTGCCTCGTTTCTTCTGCAGATATGAGATGGACTAATCTGCTTTATAGCATCTTAAAGCAGGAAGGCCGAATGGAGACTTTGGAACAGTTGCAATGGGCAGATAAGTGTGAATTGTTGCGTCGAAACCCTGTTACTGCTGCTAGAATGTTTGATTTTAGATGGCATGTTTTTGTAAGAGAAGTTCTCATGTCTCCTGCTAATCCCATTGGAAAAATCGAAGATTACTATTATCGTGTCGAATTCCAGCAACGTGGCTCTCCTCATTGCCATTGCCTTTTTTGGATTGCTGGTGCTCCAATTTTAGATAAAAATACAGATGAAGAGGTTATTGCATTTATTGATGAGTATGTTACATGTGAAATTCCATCTGAAGAAGATGCGTTGTATGAAGTAGTTACATCTGTACAACAGCATTCAAAACGACATTCAAAAACTTGTAAAAAGAAAAAAACTGTTTGCCGTTTTAATTTCCCTCGGCCTGCATCTTGTCGCACTTTTATTTGTCGTGGCGAAAAATATCAAGATCCAGTCAACACTTGTAAATGCAATTTGGATAAAATTGATGGTAGTGCTGATTGTGAATGTCTTAAGAACAAGACGGCTCCGGAGCAAATGGACAGTGATGCCGCAAGCAATATTTTAACAAGGATAAAAAATGCCATTTCAGATGAAAACTGTCCATATAATACTGTGGAAGAAATGTTTGAGGGCTTGTGCATAAGTCAAGGCTTATTTGAAACGGCATATAAACGATCTAGTAGGAATACACATGTGGTGTTGAAAAGGCAAATTAACGAAGTCTGGATTAATCAATATAGTAGATCGCTGTTAAAAGCTTGGAATGCAAATATTGATATCCAGTATTGTGTTGATGCATATGCATGTTGTGTTTATATTGTTTCTTATATGTCAAAAAGTGAACGTGAAGTTGGTCTTCTTCTGGGAAATGCACAGAGAGAAGCAGCAAAAGACGGTAATCTCAGTGCTAAAGAGGCATTAAAGAAACTTGGTAGTGTCTATTTGCATAATCGTGACGTTTGTGCTCAGGAAGCAGTTTATAGACTCACAAACATGCATTTAAAGGAATGTTCCCGGAAAGTTGTTTTTATTCCAACGGGTGATAATATTGTGAAAATGAGTTTACCAATTTCTGTTTTAAAACAAAAAGCTGCATTACAGGAGCTTACCCAAGAAGACATGTGGATGACTGGAATCGTTGACCGTTATAAAAATAGACCAAATGATGGTGTGTTTCCTGATATGTGCCTGGCTAAGTTTGCTTCAGAGTATCGCGTTTTGGCTAAAAGTCAGAAGTGTAGAAATTCAGTAAAATTGAATAAGGATTTTGGATTTGTTGTTAAAAGAACTCGGACAAAACCAGCAGTTGTTCGATATGCGCGCTTCTCTGAAACAAAAGAGCCAGAAAAGTTTCATCAAAGCATAATGCAGCTATTTATGCCTTATCGCTTTGATAATGAACTGAAACCTGCACATTTTGAAACCTTTGGTGACTTTTATAGAACCGGTGTGATAAGGTTTGTTGATGGAACAACACATTCAGTAAAGGCTGTTGTGGATTTAAATAGAAGTGAATTTGAGTTGGAATCTGATCATTTTGAGGCTGTGGACAATATTACTGGTGATGTTATGCTTGAAGATGCATGGGCTGAACTTTGTCCTGAGGTTGAATTGGAACGATTGGAGTGTGTGGAATTACAAAAAGAAAGACAAATAGAAGACACTGATCAAGAACAAATCCCAGATTTAAGTTTGCAGTGTAAAGAGTCTTCAGTATTTGAGAAGAAAAAAATTACTAGAAGTGAAGGCCTTTCATTGATTAGATCTTTGAATGAAAAACAACTCGCTGTTTTTTATCAAATCAGGCAGTGGTGTTTAGCTAAAGTTAATGGAAAAAATCCTGAACCGCTGCATATTTTTATTACAGGTGGTGCTGGCACAGGAAAAAGTCATTTAATAAGGGCAATTGAATATGAATCAAAACGGATATTATCCACTGTGTGTCAGTATCCTGACAACACATGCGTACTCCTGACAGCTCCCACCGGCATCGCTGCATATAATTTACAAGCAACCACAATCCACACCACATTTTCTATTGGTAAAGATGTTCGGTTACCGTACACTCCTCTGGGTGAAGAAAAGCTAAATTCCTTGCGTGCCAAATATTGTGATCTCCAGCTTCTTATTATAGATGAAATATCAATGGTTGATCACAATCTGTTATCATATGTTCATGGTCGTTTGCGTCAGATAAAACAAAACGTAAAATCATATGGAAATATTAGTGTAATTCTGGTAGGTGATTTCTATCAGCTTCCTCCCGTTAAAGGGAAGGCACTATATTGTGATGGTGTTGCCACAAATATATGGTCAGATTTATTTAAAATAGCAGAGTTAACTGAAATAGTTAGACAAAAAGATGCTGTGTTTTCTCAACTGCTAAACCGGATGAGAACGCGCTCTAAAGGCACACCACTATTATCTGATGATTTACAGATTTTAAAACGTTGTGAAACTGGTGAGGTCAGCTCAGCCTTGCACATATTTGCAACCAATAAACAAGTAAATGAGCACAATATTCATCGTTTATATGAGACCTGTCCTGAATTTGTAAGTATTGGGGCACAGGATTATGTAAACGATAAAAAAACTGGAAAATTGAGGTTGTTGGAAGGACATCATGCGAGAGCTTCAAATACTTGTTTATCAGAAGTATTGTTATTGGGTAAAGCAGCACGTGTTATGTTGTGTAAAAATGTGGATGTTGTTGATGGTTTGGTTAATGGTGTTTGTGGTACTGTTACAGAAATATTAATACCAGAAAAGGACAAGTTTCCTAAAGTGGTCTATGTTAAATTCGATGATGATCGTGTAGGCGTGCAGAAAAGGAAGAGCTGCCACTATGCATCATCAGATTTGGCTGGGTCCACACCCATTGGACCTGAGGAGGAGAAAGCCACTGTTAAAGGTGGCTTGCGTCGACAATTTCCTCTCAAATTGGCATGGGCATGTACAGTACACAAAGTTCAAGGAATAACTGTTGATGAAGCAGTTGTTTCTTTTCGTAAAATATTTGCACCGGGACAGGCTTATGTTGCTATAAGTCGTGTAAAAACTCTTTCAGGATTGACGATTCAAGATTTTGATGAAAAAAGGATATATTGTAAGGACGACATTTGGTTGCACTTCAGAGTATGACGCCTCTTTTAAGTGGATCAATTCAATGTGATCGCTTTAACACATCTGTTTTTACTGTATTCCTAATGAATGTGCAAAGTTTAAATCGGCATGTAAAAGATTTGGCCTCTTACACTGAACATTGGAAGCCTGCATGCATTGCTGTTACAGAAACATGGATTTCTTCAACCCATACAGATACAGTAAAAATAGATGGTTACAGTTTCACTAACCGTCCTCGATGTTTGTCGTATTCTACCAGACATCCCGAATTCATTGCGTTGCAAGACCAACAGCATGGTGGTGTTGGCATCTATTGTGCAGAAAATGTAGAATTTGATGTACTGCAGCAACCAGAGCTGAATTTGGAGTGTTTAGTTTATCGGTTTAGTAGTCTTGACATGGTTCTTGGGGTAATTTACCGACCACCACTATATCCTCTTTCACTATTTAAAAAGAATTTGGGAAAGTTACTTGATTGGCTTGAGAAACAAAGTGAAACAATAGCACTGATTGGAGATTTTAATGATGATATTTTGAAATCATCAACTATCAAAAAATTTGTTTGTGATAAAGGATATACACAAGTGGTTAGAGAAGCAACCACTGAAAAAGATACTTTAATAGATCATGTATATTTCAAATCAAGGACATATAAAGTGGAGGCAATAGTTGTGCCTACATATTTTAGTGATCATGAGGGTATAATGTGTGGTTTTACCTTGTAACCATAAGGGTGAAATGTGTGGTTTTAAGTTGTTGCAATGATGGGATATTAGGAAAATTAATAAAAGGTTTTGCTTTCTTTATGAAAATTAATTGAAAGCTTTGAGATGAAACAATATTTTTTATAAAATGTGAATGAAATTCCTTTATATTGTAAAAAGTATTCCAATTTAATGAAAAGTATCTTATTAGCTGTTTATGCAGCTTTATGTGAAAAGTTAACAAAACCTTTTTAATTATTAAAATGTATTTTATCATGTATTTAGGGGTTTCGTTTCTTGCATTAAGACAGCTTTGATGAAAGTTGGACAGTTAAATTGGTACACATCCAAAAGTAATAATAACTGGAATCTTATTTATTTGTATTGATATTATTTTGTTTCCCTTTGGGATGAATAAAATATATTTGAATTTTAATAACAACAAACAAATGCATGTTAAATCTTTGAAGCTGTTCTTGATGCAGGTTTGCTTTACCTTGTAAAACAGCACAAAAAAAGCAAAGGCAGTCGTTGTGGGAACTCCACTTGTGGAACGAGGTTCAAGTCCTTGGACTGCCATTTAACTGTGCTGGTAATTCAAGGTACAAGTTAAAAACGTTAAGCCTACAGTAGTGGAAACATTTTAAGGTTACTTCAATTATTAAGTGAAGCAGTATTATGATTCTTGTGTGGTGCATGAGTTCAGAAAAGTTCTTGTTATGGCCCTGGACCTTAAGGGCTAGGCTGCAGGTGTTGCTTTTCTCTGGCTTTGTTTTCCTCTTCTTTGCAGGTGCTGCCCATCCGTATTTGAACCTGGCCATCTCCACCTTCTGAGTTACCTTTGGCATCCACTCTGCTGCTTGATGCCTGCGGACTGTTTTTGGACTGATACACCACGTCCAAGCATTAGAATTACACAACTGTTTGTGAAATCAACAATCGATTCTTGTTTTTGTTAATAAATATTTATTTTTATGCACTTTAACCACTGCATGGTCTCCCTTTTATTAATGATATTTAGTCAATCGTAACAGGCTTATTCAATAGTTTAGTTTCTGTGGGTCCAAGATTACAATGAAGTTAATGGGTTGTTTTTATCTCTCATGGGTTCTTGTGAAAGAAGATGTAACGTGTGCTAGGTCTCTGTTCTGTAACAAAGTAGATTATTAAACTATGTTAATGAAATGTACGTCTCCCTTCAATTCATTTAGAACTTTAAGCGTGTTCTGCTCCAGAATCTTTCTCCAGACGACGATCAATGAGCAGAGACTTGCACAGCTGTAGAGACTTGTAATAAATACAAATTAAGAAAATATTTTCTCTGCTTCCTTCGTTCTTGAAACAGTTTTCCCTCACTCTTTGTTCAAGGAAAATTTCCAAGAGTTTTTGCGCATGAATTATTTTATCAAGTTTTTGATTTCATATTTATTTTCTTATTTAGATTTAGTACTTAAAGTCATTTCATGAGTTTTAATCATTGCACAAACTGGCATATTTAAAGTTGCTCACAAATTAAAAATTTTTTTTTATCAAAGAAATGTATGTCTGCATGATTTTGCTGCTCATAAGGCTTTTATGTATTTAGTCCATGAAGCTAAGCCTAAGGAAGTTCATGTGATAGAGATGTCTTCCAGTTCTTTAAAGCAGCATTAATAATTATTTAGAAATAAATGCAATATCGTAAAGTTGTGACAGATTAACAAATATTTGCAACTTCCTACATAAGCGAGATGGTGTCATTTCTGTATAAGCTGAAACAAAAGTTAAAGAAGTTTCATATTTTACTTCGAGGAGATCCTTTATTCTCATTTTCTGTTTAGTATTGAAGGATTAGCAAGGACTTTCTGCTGTTTGAAAAAAATGTGTTATGAAAAGTTATTTGAACCAATTTTAATGTCACCATATAAATGGTGAGAAAGAAGCAATAAAACAATCTCAATATTTTCTGAGTTTGTACAGTTTCAGCGATGTGATGACTCCACGCCAAACAAAAATTTGTGGTGCAATGAACCCTAAAAAGACAAGAAATATAACACCTGTTTATATGAGGGAGATACAAGTGTGGAAGTAATCTAGAGGGCACAGTGGATAGAAATTTCAATATAATGCTATATTCTGTCAAGGTTCAGAAAAGTAAATCAGTGATATTCACCCCCTATTGGTGAATTACTGTTGTAGTTATTCATTATAGCAATCTCTGTGAATCAAGTTATTTCTGTAAAAACCAAACTTCTCCCTCAATATCTTTATTATTGGTGAAGTAACACTGACCCCTACTGGCGAAATACTGATATTGTTCTTCATCCTGTTAATCCGCTGTGTCACAGTAATTAACAAAACGCTACATTTACTCCGTGTTTTCATCCAATAAATATTATCTGAGGGCTTACATATAACATTTCAGGTTAAATGTAACCGCTATCCTTTTGGAAATCTCACGGCAGACGCGCTCGCAAAGTACTGCCTCCTGCTGGCGCAATACTGGTATTGCATTAGCAGTATCAGTATTTCGCCACAAGGTGCCAGTAGTACTCCATCAACACTGACCCCAGTGTGTTCTTACTTCGCTGTGTCATAAGTTTTGCTGAATGACTTTGTATTATTTCTAGCAAAAATGAATGAATGTTTGTACTTTAACCCACAAAATAAACTTATATATATATAAAAAGTTATAATAATGTATATTTAAATAATTAATAACAACATAACCTATGGGCTGCTCTTTTCTAGGGGGCGCTATAGAGAAATTAGGCCACGCCCTACAAATATTGTGATGGATTCCAGTCGGGGAGTGGATAAATATTCATCCTTGTGAGTTTGCAGCAGCTGGGCCCGAAAATGTGGAATTGAGAGCCAAACGTATGGCGATGGCGTTACAGGTCACTTCGCCACGCCGCCATGCCCACCTGCTCCATCGTAGCTGGTCGGGGTTGAAATCCTCAATACACCAACATGTCTTCGGTGTCTGGTCACAGTTTCATGTTGATGAGGTCAAAGGGGTCAGATAGCGACCATTCACAGTAAAACATTACACTTCCTGTTCTCAGGGGGCGTGGCCTAAGTTATGTCATCACTCGACCATAGGGTATTGTAGGAGACCCGATGATGATCAATCACTGAAACTTAGGTGCCTCTGTGAGTTTCTCTGTAGGAGATATAGCAGTTTATTTTTTTATGGCGAGTACTTTGACCCCTGCTAACCCCCCTTCAGCATACTCAAAAACTCACCGTTTTGATAACTTTAGATGGGACATGCCTTATGAACAGACTGACTGAGTTTGAAGCCAATCAATCGAAATCCCTGGGAGAAGTTCGATCAAATAGGAAGGCTGTAAACGGCAAAAATGGGTCAAAATCTGAACTTCAATCTAAAATGGCCGACTTCCTGTGGGGTTTAGACCATGGCTCCAGGAGACTTTTTTGTACGTCCTGACAAGGTACACATGTGTACAAAGTTTCGTAATTGTAGGTTAAAGCATGGCTTGGGGCTGATCATTTAAAGTTTTCTAGGGGGCGCTATAGAGAAATTAGGCTACGCCCACCAAATATTGTGATGGATTCTAGTCGGGGAGTGGATAAATATTCATCCTTGTGAGTTTGCAGCAGCTGGGTCCGAAAATGTGGAATTGAGAGCCAAACGTATGGCGATGGCGTTACAGGTCACTTCGCCACGGCGCCACGCCCACCTGCTCCATCAAAGCTGGTCGGGGTTGGAATCCTCAATACACCAACATGTTTTCTGTGTCTGGGCACAGTTTCATGTTGATGAGGTCAAAGGGGTCAGATAGCGACAGTTCACAGTAAAACATTACACTTCCTGTTCTCAGGGGGCGTGGCCTAAGTGAGGTCATCATTCGACCATAGGGTATTGTAGAAGACCCGATGATGATCAATCACAGAAACTTTGGTGCCTCTGTGAGTTTCTGTGTAGGAGATATAGCAGTTTATGTTTTTACGGCGAGTAGGTGAACTTTGACCCCTGCTAACCCCCCTTCAGCATACTCAAAAACTCACCGTTTAGATAACTTTAGATGAGACATGCCTTATGAACAGACTGACCGAGTTTGAAGCCGATCAATCGAAATCCCCAGGAGGAGATAGATCAAATATGAAGGCTGTAAACGGCAAAAATGGGGTCAAAAACCGAACTTGAATCCAAAATGGCCGACTTCCTCTGGGGTTTAGACCATGGCTCCAAGAGACTTTTTTGTACGTCCTGACAAGGTACACATGTGTACAAAGTTTTGTATTTGTAGGTTAAAGCATGGCTTGGGGCTGATCATTTAAAGTTTTCTAGGGGGCGCTATAGAGAAATTAGGCTACGCCCACCAAATATTGTGATGGATTCCTGTTGGGGAGTGGATGAGGGTCCATCCTTATGAGTTTGCAGCAGCTGGGCCCGAAAATGTGGAATTGAGAGCCAAACGTATGGCGATGGCGTTACAGGTGACTTCGCCATGCCACCACGCCCACCTGCTCCATCGAAGCTGGTCGGGGTTGGAATCCTCAATACACCAACATGTTCTCTGTGTCTGGCCACAGTTTCATGTTGATGAGGTCAAAGGGGTCAGATAGCGACAGTTCACAGTAAAACATGACACTTCCTGTTCTCATGGGGCGTGGCCTAAGTGATGTCATCATTCGACCATAGGGTATTGTAGGAGACCCGATAATGATCAATCACAGAAACTTTGGTGCCTCTGTGAGTTTCTGTGTAGGAGATATAGCAGTTTATTTTTTTATGGCGAGTAGGTGAACTTTGACCCCTGCTAACCCCCCTTCAGCATACTCAAAAACTCACCGTTTAGATAACTTTAGATGAGACATGCCTTATGAACAGACTGACCGAGTTTGAAGCCGATCAATCGAAATCCCTAGGAGGAGTTCGATCAAATACGAAGGCTGTAAACGGCAAAAATGGCCCCAAAATTGGACCTTCAATCCAAAATGGCTGACTTCCTGTGATACTTGCACTATGACATTAATTGTAAATTTTGAGCATCTTGGGGAGCTCTACAAGTGTACCAAATTTTATGTCTCTAGGATAAAGTAAGTGAATAGCAAAGGGTCCTTTGAAAATTTGTAGGTGGCGCTATTGAGCCATTTTTTATGGGATTTTTGCAATGACCTTAAAATACAAAATTTTGAAACTCCCTTTACGCGTCCGCCAAGTTTGGTGAGTTTTTGAAAATGATAAAGCCCCAAAAAGGCCCCTCTTTAGGGGGGCAGAATAATAATAAGAAACAGTAGGAAAACAATAGGCCTTCGCAGCGCTTAGCTGCTCGGGCCTAATAATAATAAACAATAGGAAAACAATAGGCCTTCGCAGCGCTTAGCTGCTCGGGCCTAATTAAAGCTGCAAGCAGCCTCGAACGGCCCTCGCAGCCAAGCGCCGCTCCGGCCTATTGCCACCGCGGGGTACGAGCAACCGCCGCCTCACGCCAGCCACCACAGAAGTTCTCACGCAGTTTTCAGCGCCTCCGCCCGCACCGCGGAAGCTGTTGCTCAGTTTCCATCAACGCTGCGCACGTGCTAAGACAGAAGTTGTTGCGCAGTTTCCGCGCCCGTCCACCAGGCGGTACGCATCTATGCGTTCGGCGGCTATCCTTCAAGATGCAAAAAAATGTGGTATAGATTCATTGGTTTAGCGAGGAAATACAGCTGGCGGATTAATGTAGGGGCGCAGTGGAGTCAAAATACATTTCAATGCTGTTTTGCTCTTTAGAGGTCAACAAAGGTCATACGTTTTCAATTTGGCGCCAGTTCGATGATCCACGTGTCATTTAGAGCCGATCATATGCACGTGGCGAAGTAATGCATTTCGTCATTTCTACACCCCAATGCTGTTCGGTCAGCAGCCAGCATTCATAGAGTTCATCATGTTATCGTTTTTAGTCAGTATTCACATCATGAAACCCATATAAATTATAGAATAACAGTAAAATATACAGCAGAAAAAACATGTGACTGCCTCTTAAAAGTGGGCGGGGCTACAGTGAGGTCATCAAGTGACCATGGAAATGTGTTCAGGGCTGTTCTCTAGAAAGACAGAGGAAGTGTCATGCAGCTGTGATCTTGCATTTGGAAGTCATTTAATGGTGATGTTTCATGGCAAATAGTGAAAGTTTTACACTAAGCCACACCCACATGCTTGATGTTAACTACAACTGAGATGTAAATGCAGTGCAACTTTAACGTTATCGTGAAATGAGTCAGGAAAATGGTGAAGGTTAAGATGTATCAGTTTAATAAACCGCACTGTTCAGTAATAAACCAAGGGCAATGCACATTAAGAGAGCACAGTTAACTTTCAGCACATTAGAACAATAGCACAGGCTCAATCCCACCCATTAATTAGGTATTAATCACAGGAAGTGCTGCAACTAAATATTACAACCCCAATGGATCGGTAAAAAGATACTTAGCATTTTCTCAGAGCTCTTTCAAACAACATTTTAAACATCTTCTATACATAATAACAAACAACTCTGAATGTATGAAACTGGATGTATCAAACACACTATTCAGTTTATTGAATTAGTCAAGCGCTTCGTTAGCATTAAAAACGTTGCAGGCCTCAGGCATTGGGTTAGCATCCTCCTCAGAATAACTGTTCCAAACATGACGGCTTCCAGAACCAGCAGGAAGGAATAAATTACTCACTGCACCGCGAGTTACGACTGTTTAAACGAACAGCAATGGGCTCTTTGCACCTGCCGCGCTGACGTCACAACTGTATACCCGAATGCGGCTCTTTTTTCCACTTTCAGAAACTATGACTGCTATAAAAGACAAAGTCGTACTTAAGACACAAATAAAACAATACTATGTACTTTGTTTAAGTTTTCATGGATTTCCAAGCCATCCTCAATTAAGACAGCTTGTAAATATTCGTTGCTACAAGTTAAAGCTACCACTTGAAGCTAACGCCGTACACATTGCTCTAAGCACTGTCTTAATGAGCCATTCACAACAAGCATGCAAAAGTAATAAAATGAAATAACACAGAAATCTTAAGCAACACGGCCATATTTTTCTAAAAGTAATAACTCTCAATCTGAACAGTCAGCTGAACTAGAACTCCGATACCAGAGTAAGCTCTGGGCTCGTTTTTGTTCGTCATAATTCAAGCAAAAACTCTGAACTGTAATCTGCCCCCCCCCTCTCCCCGCTGCTTTATTGTCGTTAACAATAAACACACGTAATATGCTTGAAAATAAGGCACAAACAGTGTCCGTTAGAATGGCGGAGAAAACTTTAGATAATTAAATAGCAGATTTTTACAAGAAAAATGTCAGAGAATAATCCCTGCTAGCACAAGCTAGCTGGCTTGTGCTAGCAGTTTAGAGAAAATAAAACTCACCTTCATATCTGTGAATGTATAACGAGGCAAACATCTTAAAACTTTTCTCCGGCTTACTTGTGTGGGCTTCGGATCGATGTACATTATTAATTGTTACCTTGGAAAAACATTTGAGCCGTATTTCCGGAACGCGGAAGCTCAGGTGCAAAGAGCGCATTAAAACTGCTCCAACTCCGGTCCAACAGAGCCTTCTTGCTCAAAAGCGTGGTTCGGATTTCCAACTCCAAAACACAAGCAAAATGTTGAGCGTAGTCCAGTTCTGTGGCTCCTAAAAGCAGGCAAAATGTTCAGGAAAACTTTGCATCTCCAGCCGTCGCCGGCCGACTGCTATGACGTAGCAGCTCCACGACAGTTACACTTAACTGACCAGTAAGGCACAGACGGCTGGAATTGATGCATTTACTTGCGGTATTAAATAACAGCTATTAACAAAACGCTACATTTACTCCGTGTTTTAAGCCAACAAATATTATCTGAGGGCTTACATATAACATTTCAGGTTAAATGTAACCGCTATCCTTTTGGAAATCTCACGGCAAACGCGCTCGAAACGTTTTGACGGCTGTTCGCCGTAGATCTGTTTTCTCATTGATGGAGTACCACTGCCTCCTGCTGTCGCAATACTGGTATTGCACTAGCAGTACCAGTATTTCTCCACAAGGTGCCAGTGGTACTCCATCAACACTGACCCCAGTGTGTTCTTACTTCGCTGTGTCATAAGTTTTGCTGAATGACTTTGTTTGTATTATTTCTAGCAAAAATGAATGAATGTTTGTACTTTAACCCACAAAATAAACTTATATATATATAAAAAGTTATAATAATGTATATTTAAATAATTAATAACAACATAACCTATGGGCTGCTGTTTTCTAGGGGGCGCTATAGAGAAATTAGGCCACGCCCTACAAATATTGTGATGGATTCCAGTCGGGGAGTGGATAAATATTCATCCTTGTGAGTTTGCAGCAGCTGAGCCCGAAAATGTGGTATTGAGAGCCAAATGTATGGCGATGGCGTTACAGGTAACTTCGCCACGCCGCCATGCCCACCTGCTCTATCGTAGCTGGTCGGGGTTGGAATCCTCAATACACCAACATGTGTTCTGTGTCTTGGCACAGTTTCATGTTGATGAGGTCAAAGGGGTCGGATAGCGAACGTTCACAGTAAAACATTACACTTCCTGTTCTCAGGGGGCGTGGCCTAAGTGATGTCATCATTCGACCATAGGGTAATGTAGGAGACCCGATGATGATCAATCACAGAAACTTTGGTGCCTCTGTGAGTTTCTGTGTAGGAGATATAGCAGTTTATGTTTTTATGGCGAGTAGGTGAACTTTGACCCCTGCTAACCCCCTTCAGCATACTCAAAAACTCACCGTTTAGATAACTTTAGATGAGACATGCCTTATGAACAGACTGACCGAGTTTGAAGCCGATAAATCGAAATCCCTAGGAGGAGATAGATCAAATATGAAGGCTGTAAACTGCAAAATGGGGTCAAAAACCGAACTTGAATCCAAAATGTCTGACTTCCTGTGGGGTTTAGACCATGGCTCCAAGAGACTTTTTTGTACGTCCTGACAAGGTACACATGTGTACAAAGTTTCGTATTTGTAGGTTAAAGCATGGCTTGGGGCTGATCATTTAAAGTTTTCTAGGGGGCGCTATAGAGAAATTAGGCTACGCCCACCAAAATATGTGATGGATTCCTGTTGGGGAGTGGATGAGGGTCCATCCTTATGAGTTTGCAGCAGCTGGGCCCGAAAATGTGGAATTGAGAGCCAAACGTATGGCGATGGCGTTACAGGTGACTTCGCCACGCCACCACGCCCACCTGCTCCATCGAAGCTGGTCGGGGTTAGAATCCTCAATACACCAACATGTTCTCTGTGTCTGGGCACAGTTTCATGTTGATGAGGTCAAAGGGGTCAGATAGCGACAGTTCACAGTAAAACATTACACTTCCTGTTCTCAGGGGGCGTGGCCTAAGTGATGTCATCATTCGACCATAGGGTATTGTAGAAGACCTGATGATGATCAATCACAGAAACTTGATGCTTCTGTGAGTTTCTGTGTAAGAGATATAGCAGTTTATTTTTTTATGGCGAGTAGGTGAACTTTGACCCCTGCTAACCCCCCTTCAGCATACTCAAAAACTCACCGTTTAGATAACTTTAGATGGGACATGCCTTATGAACAGACTGACCGAGTTTGAAGTCGATCAATCAAAATCCCTAGGAGGAGATAGATCAAATACAAAGGCTGTAAACGGCAAAAATCGGCAAAAATGGGGTCAAAATGGGAACTTCAATCAAAAATGGCTGACTTCCTGTGATACTTGCACTATGACATTAATTGTAAATTTTGAGCGTCTTGGGGAGTTCTACAAGTGTACCAAATTTCATGTCTCTACGATAAAGTAAGTGAATAGCAGAGGGTAAAAAAGGGTTTTTCCAATTTCTAGGTGGCGCCGTAGAGACATTTCTGTTGCAATTTTTGCTACGACTTTAAAATACGTAAATTTTAAACAGGCTTAAGGCCTCCGCCAAGTTTGGTGAGTTTTTGAATATGATAAAGCCCCCAAAAAGCCAATTCATTTGGGTGGAAGAATAATAATAATAATTAAAGCTGCAAGCAGCCTCGAACGGCCCTCGCAGCCAAGCGCCGCTCCGGCCTATTGTCCACCGCGGGGTACGAGCAACCGCCGCCTCACGCCAGCCACCACAGAAGCTCTCACGCAGTTTTCAGCGCCTCCGCCCGCACCGCAGAATCTGTTGCTCAGTTTCCATAAACGCTGGCCACGTGCTAAGACAGAAGTTGTTGCGCAGTTTCCGCGCCCGTCCACCAGGCGGTACGCACTGATGCGTTCGGAGGCGCTCCTTGACGATGCAAAAAATGTGGTGCAGATTCATTGGTTTAGCGAGGAAATATAGCTGGCGGATTAATGTAGGACGCGCAGTGGAGTCAAAATATATTTCAATGCTGTTGTTCTTTTTAGAGGTCAACAAAGGTCATACGTATCCAATTTGGCGTCAGTCGGATGATCCACGTGTCATTTACAGCCGATCGTATGCACATGGCGAAGTACTACAGTTCGTCATTTTTCATCATTTTCAGCTGTGTTTCTAAAGCACTCTATTTCATTGTTGGAGTAATACTTACTCAGAGTGGCGAATTACTGAAATGGTTTGGAAGAAGTAAGAAAACGCTACATTTACTGCATGATTTAATTCAACAAAAATTATCTGAGACATTTCTATCCTTTTAGAAATTTCATGGCAACGCTCTCACAAAGTTTTCGCGCCCATCCGCCCGTGGATCTGTTTGTCATTGGTGGAGGAACACTGACACCTACTGGCGAAATACTGATATTGTTCTTCATCCTGTTTATCTGCTGTTTCATTTGTGGAGCAATACTGACCCCAAGTGGCGAATTACTGAAATGGTTTATAAACGCCAAAAATGGGTCAAAATCTGAACTTCAATCTAAAATGGCCGACTTCCTCTGGGTTTAGACCATGGGTCCAAGAGACTTTTTGTAAGTCCTGACAAGGTACACATGTGTACAAAGTTTCGTAATTGTAGGTTAAAGCATAGCTTGGGGCTGATCATTTAAAATTTTCTAGGGGGCGCTATAGAGAAATTAGGCCACGCCTACCAAATATTGTGATGGATTCCTGTCGGAGAGTGGATGAGGGTCCATCCTTGTGAGTTTGGAGCAGCTGGGCCCAAAAATGTGGAATTGAGAGCCAAACGTATGGCGATGGCGTTACAGGTCACTTCGCCACGCCGCCACACCCACCTCCTCCATCGTAGCTGGTCGGGGTTGGAATCCTCAATACACCAACATGTTTTCTGTGTCTGGGCACAGTTTCATGTAGATGAGGTCAAAGGGGTCAGATAGCGACAGTTCACAGTAAAACATTACACTTCCTGTTCTCAGGGGGCGTGGCCTAAGTGATGTCATCATTCGACCATAGGGTATTGTAGGACACCCGATGATGATCAATCACAGAAACTTTGGTGCCTCTGTGAGTTTCTGTGTAGGAGATATAGCAGTTTATTTGTTATGGGGAGTAGGTGAACTTTGACCCCTGCTAACCCCCCTTCAGCATACTCAAAACTCACCGTTTTGATAACTTTAGATGGGACATGCCTTATGAACAGACTGACCGAGTTTGAAGCCGATCAATCGAAATCCCTAGGAGGAGTTCGATCAAATACGGAGGCTGTAAATGGCAAAAATGGGGTCAAAATCTGAACTTCAATCTAAAATGGCCGACTTCCTGTGGGGTTTAGACCATGGCTCCAAGAGACTTTTTTGTAAGTCCTGACAAGGTACACATGTGTACAACGGTTCGTAATTGTAGGTTAAAGCATGGCTTGGGGCTGATCATTTAAAGTTTTCTAGGGGGCGCTATAGAGAAATTAGGCCACGCCCACCAAATATTTTGATGGATTCCTGTCGGGGAGTAGATGAAGATCCATCCTTGTGAGTTTGGAGCAGCTGGGACCGAAACTGTGGAATTGAGAGTAAAACGTATGGCGATGGCGTTACAGGTCACTTCGCCACGCCGCCACGCCCACCTGCTCCATCGTAGCTGGTCGGGGTTGGAATCCTAATCACTATTCAGTTTATTGAATTAGTCAATCGCTTCGTTAGCATTAAAAACGTTGAAGGCCTCAGGCATTGGGTTAGCATCCTCCTCAGAATAACTGTTCCAAACATGACGGCTTCCAGAACCAGCAGGAAGGAATAAATTACTCACTGCACCGCGAGTTACGACTGTTTAAACGAACAGCAATGGGCTCTTTGCACCTGCCGCGCTGACGTCACAACTGTATACCGAATGCGGCTCTTTTTTCCACTTTCAGAAACTATGACTGCTATAAAAGACAAAGTCGTACTTAAGACACAAATAAAACAATACTATGTACTTTGTTTAAGTTTTCATGGATTTCCAAGCCATCCTCAATTAAGACAGCTTGTAAATATTCGTTGCTACAAGTTAAAGCTACCACTTGAAGCTAACGCCGTACACACCGCTCTAAACACTGTCTTAATGAGCCCTTCACAACAAGCATGCAAAAGTAATAAAAAAATAACACAGAAATCTTAAGCAACACGGCCATATTTTTCTAAAAGTAATAACTCTGAATCTGAACAGTCAGCTGAACTAGAACTCCGATACCAGAGTAAGCTCTGTGCTCGTTTTTCTTCGTCATACTTCAAGCAAAAAGTCTGAACTGTAATCTGCCCCCCCACACATAATATGCTTGAAAATAAGGCACAAACAGTGTCCGTTAGAATGGCTGAGAAATCTTTAGATAATTAAATAGCAGATTTTTACTAGAAAGCTAGCAGGCTTGTGCTAGCAGTTTAAAGAAAATAAAACTCACCTTCATATCTGTGAATGTATAACGAGGCGAACATCTTAAAACCTTTCTTTGCCTTACTTGTTGGGGTTTCGGATCGATGTACATTATTAATTGTTACCTTGGAAAAACATTTCAGCCGTGTTTCCCGAACGTGTAAGCTGAGGTGCAAAGAGCCCATTAAACTTCTCCAACTCCGGTCCAACAGAGCCTTCTTGCTCCAAAGCGTGGTTCGTATTTGCAACTCCAAAATCCAAGCAAAATGTTGAGCGTAATCCAGTTCTGTGGCTCCAAAAAGCAAGCAAAATGTTCAGAAAAACTTTGCAGCTCCAGCTGTCGCCGGCTGACTGTTATTACGTAGCGTCGATCTGTTTTCTCATTGATGGAGTACCACTGCCTCCTGCTGTCGCAATACTGGTATTGCACTAGCAGTACCAGTATTTCTCCACAAGGTGCCAGTGGTACTCCATCAACACTGACCCCAGTGTGTTCTTACTTCGCTTTGTCATAAGTTTTGCTGAATGACTTTGTTTGTATTATTTCTAGCAAAAATGAATGAATGTTTGTACTTTAACCCACAAAATAAACTTATATATATATAAAAAGTTATAATAATGTATATTTAAATAATTAATAACAACATAACCTATGGGCTGTTTTCTAGGGGGCGCTATAGAGAAATTAGGCCACGCCCTACAAATATTGTGATGGATTCCAGTCGGGGAGTGGATAAATATTCATCCTTGTGAGTTTGCAGCAGCTGAGCCCGAAAATGTGGTATTGAGAGCCAAATGTATGGCGATGGCGTTACAGGTAACTTCGCCACGCCGCCATGCCCACCTGCTCTATCGTAGCTGGTCGGGGTTGGAATCCTCAATACACCAACATGTCTTCGGTGTCTGGGCACAGTTTCATGTTGATGAGGTCAAAGGGGTCAGATAGCGAACGTTCACAGTAAAACATTACACTTCCTGTTCTCAGGGGGCGTGGCCTAAGTGATGTCATCATTCGACCATAGGGTAATGTAGGAGACCCGATGATGATCAATCACAGAAACTTTGGTGCCTCTGTGAGTTTCTGTGTAGGAGATATAGCAGTTTATGTTTTTATGGCGAGTAGGTGAACTTTGACCCCTGCTAACCCCCCTTCAGCATACTCAAAAACTCACCGTTTAGATAACTTTAGATGAGACATGCCTTATGAACAGACTGACCGAGTTTGAAGCCGATCAATCGAAATCCCTAGGAGGAGATGGATCAAAGATGAAGGCTGTAAACTGCAAAAATGGGGTCAAAAACCGAACTTGAATCCAAAATGGCTGACTTCCTGTGGGGTTTAGACCATGGCTACAAGAGACTTTTTGTACGTCCTGACAAGGTACACATGTGTACAAAGTTTCGTATTTGTAGGTTAAAGCATGGCTTGGGGCTGATCATTTAAAGTTTTCTAGGGGGCGCTATAGAGAAATTAGGCTACGCCCACCAAATATTGTGATGGATTCCTGTTGGGGAGTGGATGAGGGTCCATCCTTATGAGTTTTCAGCAGCTGGGCCCGAAAATGTGGAATTGAGAGCCAAACGTATGGCGATGGCGTTACAGGTGACTTCGCCACGCCACCACGCCCACCTGCTCCATCGAAGCTGGTCGGGGTTAGAATCCTCAATACACCAACATGTTCTCTGTGTCTGGGCACAGTTTTCATGTTGATGAGGTCAAAGGGGTCAGATAGCGACAGTTCACAGTATAACATTACACTTCCTGTTCTCAGGGGGCGTGGCCTAAGTGATGTCATCATTCGACCATAGGTATTGTAGGACACCCGATGATGATCAATCACAGAAACTTTGATGCTTCTGTGAGTTTCAGTGTAAGAGATATAGCAGTTTATTTTTTTATGGCGAGTAGGTGAACTTTGACCCCAGCTAACCCCCCTTCAGCATACTCAAAACTCACCGTTAGATAACTTTAGATGGGACATGCCTTATGAACAGACTGACCGGTTTGAAGCCGATCAATCAAAATCCCTAGGAGGAGATAGATCAAATACAAAGGCTGTAAACGGCAAAAATCGGCAAAAATGGGGTCAAAATGGGAATTCCAATCAAAAATGGCTGACTTCCTGTGATACTTGCACTATGCATTAATTGTAAATTTTGAGCCTCTTGGGGAGTTCTACAAGTGTACCAAATTTCATGTGTCTACGATAAAGTAAGTGAATAGCAGAGGGTAAAAAAGGGTGTTTTTCCAATTTCTAGGTGGCGCCGTAGAGACATTTCTGTTGCAATTTTTGCTACGACTTTAAATACGTAAATTTTAAACAGGCTTAAGGCCTCCGCCAAGTTTGGTGAGTTTTTGAATATGATAAAGCCCCCAAAAGCCAATTCATTTGGTGGAAGAATAATAATTAAAGCTGCAAGCAGCCTCGAACGGCCCTCGCAGCCAAGCGCCGCTCCGGCCTATTGCCACCGCTGGGTACGAGCAACCACCGCCTCACGCCAGCCACCACAGAAGCTCTCACGCAGTTTTCAGCGCCTCCGCCCGCACCGCGGAAGCAGTTGCTCAGTTTCCATCAACGCTGCGCACGTGCTAAGACAGAAGTTGTTGCGCATTTTCCGCGCCCGTCCACCAGGCGGTACGCATCTATGCGTTCGGCGGCTATCCTTCAAGATGCAAAAAAATGTGGTATAGATTCATTGGTTTAGCGAGGAAATATAGCTGGCGGATTAATGTAGAGGCGCAGTGGAGTCAAAATACATTTCAATGCTGTTTTGCTGTTTAGATGTCAACAAAGGTCATACGTATCCAATTTTGTGCCAGTCCGATGATCCACGTGTCATTTAGAGCCGATTATATGCACATGGCGAAGAACTGCATTTCGTCATTTCTACACCCCTATGCGGTTCGGTCAGCAGCCAGCATTCATAGAGTTCATCATGTTATCGTTTTTAGTCAGTATTCACATGATGAAACCCATATAAATTATAGAATAACAGTAAAACATACAGCAGAAAAAACATGTGACTGCCTCTTAAAAGTGGGCGGGGCTACAGTGAGGTCATCAAGTGACCATGGAAATGTGTTCAGGGCTGTTCTCTAGAAAGACAGAGGAAGTGTGATGATGCAGCTGTGATCTTGCATTTGGAAGTAATTTAATGTTGATGTTTCATGGTAAATAGTGAAAGTTTTACACTAAGCCACACCCACATGCTTGATGTTAACTACAACTGAGATGTAAATGCAGTGCAACTTTAACGTTATCGTGAAATGAGTCAGGAAAATGGTGAAGGTTAAGATGTATCAGTTTAATAAACCGCACTGTTCAGTAATAAACCAAGAGCAATGCACAATAACAGAGCACAGTTAACTTTCAGCACTTTAGAACAATAGCACAGACTGAATCCCATCCATTAATTAGGTATTAATCACAGGAAGTGCTGCAACTAAATATTACAACCCCAATGGATCGGTAAAAGATACTTAGCATTTTCTCAGAGCTCTTTCAAACGACATTTTAAACATCTTCTATACATAATAACAAACAACTCTGAATTTATGAAACTGGATGTATCACACACACTATTCAGTTTATTGAATTAGTAAAGCGCTTCGTTAGCATTAAAAAACGTTGCAGGCCTCAGGCATTGGGTTAGCATCCTCCTCAGAAAACTGTTCCAAACATGACGGCTTCCAGAACCAGCAGGAAGGAATAAATTACTCACCGCACGCGAGTAACGACTGTTTAAACGAACAGCAATGGGCTCTTTGCACCTGCCGCGCTGACGTCACAACTGTATACCCGAATGCGGCTTTTTTCCACTTTCAAAACTATGACTGCTATAAAGACAAAGTCGTACTTAAGACACAAATAAAACAATACTATGTACTTTGTTTAAGTTTTCATGGATTTCCAAGCGATCCTCAATTAAGACAGCTTGTAAATATTCGTTGCTACAAGTTAAAGCTACCGCTTGAAGCTAACGCCGTACACACCGCTCTAAACACCATCTTAATGAGCCATTCACAACAAGCATGCAAAAGTAATAAAACGAATAACACAGAAATCTTAAGCAACACGGCCATATTTTTGTAAAAGTAATAACTCTGAATCTGAACAGTCAGCTGAACTAGAACTCCGATACCAGAGTAAGCTCTGTGCTCGTTTTTCTTCGTCATACTTCAAGCAAAAAGTCTGAACTGTAATCTGCCCCCCCCCCCACCCCTTCCCCGCTGCTTTATTGTCGTTAACAATAAACACACGTAATATGCTTGAAAATAAGGCACAAACAGTGTCCGTAGAATGGCTGAGAAATCTTTAGATAATTAAATAGCAGATTTTACTAGAAAGCTAGCAGGCTTGTGCTAGCAGTTTAAAGAAAATAAAACTCACCTTCATATCTGTGAATGTATAAAGAGGCGAACATCTTAAAACCTTTCTTTGCCTTACTTGTTGGGGTTTCGGATCGATGTACATTATTAATTTACCTTGGAAAAACATTTCAGCCGTTATTCCCGAACGTGTAAGCTGAGGTGCAAAGAGACCATTAAACTTCTCCAACTCCGGTCCAACAGAGCCTTCTTGCTCCAAAGCGTGGTTCGTATTTGCAACTCCAAAATCCAAGCAAAATGTTGAGCGTAGTCCAATTCTGTGGCTCCAAAAAGCAAACAAAATGTTCAGGAAAACTTTGCAGCTCCAGCTGTCGCCGGCTGACTGTTATTACGTAGCGTCGATCTGTTTTCTCATTGATGGAGTACCACTGCCTCCTGCTGTCGCAATACTGGTATTGCACTAGCAGTACCAGTATTTCTCCACAAGGTGCCAGTGGTACTCCATCAACCACTGACCCAGTGTTCTTACTTCGCTGTGTCATAAGTTTTGCTGAATGACTTTGTTTGTATTATTTCTAGCAAAAATGAATGAATGTTTGTACTTTAACCCATCAAATAAACTTATATATATATATATAAAAAGTTATAATAATGTATATTTAAATAATTAATAACAACATAACCTATGGGCTGCTGTTTTCTAGGGGGCGCTATAGAGAAATTAGGCCACGCCCTACAAATATTGTGATGGATTCCAGTCGGGGAGTGGATAAATATTCATCCTTGTGAGTTTGCAGCAGCTGAGCCCGAAAATGTGGTATTGAGAGCCAAACGTATGGCGATGGCGTTACAGGTAACTTCGCCACGCCGCCATGCCCACCTGCTCTATCGTAGCTGGTCGGGGTTGGATTCCTCAATATACCAACATGTCTTCGGTGTCTGGGCACAGTTTCATGTTGATGAGGTCAAAGGGGTCGGATAGCGAACGTTCACAGTAAAACATTACACTTCCTGTTCTCAGGGGGCGTGGCCTAAGTGATGTCATCATTCGACCATAGGGTAATGTAGGAGACCCGATGATGATCAATCACAGAAACTTTGGTGCCTCTGTGAGTTTCTGTGTAGGAAATATAGCAGTTTATGTTTTTATGGCGAGTAGGTGAACTTTGACCCCTGCGCTACCCTACTTCAGCATTCTCAAAAACTCACCGTTTTGATAACTTTAGATGGGACATGCCTTATGAACAGACTGACCGAGTTTGAAGCCGATCAATCGAAATCCCTAGGAGGAGTTCGATCAAATAGGAAGGCTGTAAACGGCAAAAATGGGGTCAAAATCTGAACTTCAATCTAAAATGGCCGACTTCCTGTGGGGTTTCGACCATGGCTCCAAGAGACTTTTTTGTAAGTCCTGACATGGTACACACGTGTACAAAGTTTCGTAATTGTAGGTTAAAGCATGGCTTGGGGCTGATAATTTAAAATTTTCTAGGGGGCGCTATAGAGAAATTAGGCCACACCCACCAAATATTGTGATGGATTCCTGTCGGGGAGTTGATGGGAATCCATCCTTGTGAGTTTGGAGCAGCTGGGCCCGAAAATGTGGAATTGAGAGCCAAACGTATGGCGATGGCATTACAGGTCACTTCGCCACGCCGCCACGCCCACCTGCTGCATTGAAGCTGGTCGGGGTTGGAGTCCTCAATACACCAACATGTTTTCTGTGTCTGGGCACAGTTTCATGTTGATGAGGTCAAAGGGGTCAGATAGCGACCATTGACAGTAAAACATGACACTTCCTGTTCTCAGGGGGCGTGGCCTAAGTGATGTCATCACTTGACCATAGGATATTGTAGGAGACCCGATGATGATCAATCACAGTAACTTTGGTGCCTCTGTGAGTTTCTGTGTAGGAGATATAGCAGTTTATTTTTTATGGCGAGTAGGTGAACTTTGACCCTGCTAACCCCCCTTCAGCATACTCAAAAACTCACCGTTTTGATAACTTTAGATGGGACATGCCTTATGAACAGACTGACCGAGTTTGAAGCCGATCAATCGAAATCCCTAGGAGGAGTTCGATCAAATACGAAGGCTGTAAACGGCAAAAATGGGTGAAAATTTGACCTTCAATCCAAAATGGCTGACTTCCTGTGATACTTGCACTATGACATTAATTGTAAATTTTGAGCATCTTGGGGAGCTCTACAAGTGTACCAAATTTCATGTCTCTACGATGAAGTAAGTGAATAGCAAAGGGTCCTTTGAAAATTTCAAGGTGGCGCTATTGAGCCATTTCTTTTGCAATTTTTGCGTCGACTTTAAAATACGTAAATTTTAAACAGGCTTAAGGCCTCCGCCAAGTTTGGTGAGTTTTTGAATATGATAAAGCCCCCAAAAGCCAATTCATTTGGAGGGAGAATAATAATTAAAGCTGCAAGCAGCCTCGAACGGCCCTCGCAGCCAAGCGCCGCTCCGGCCTATTGCCACCGCGGGGTACGAGCAACCGCCGCCTCAAGCCAGCCACCACAGAAGCTCTCACGCAGTTTTCAGCGCCTCCGCCCGCACCGCGGAAGCTGTTGCTCAGTTTAAACTTCTCCAACTCCGGTCCAACAGAGCCTTCTTGCTCAAAAGCGTGGTTCGGATTTGCAACTCCAAAATCCAAGCAAAATGTTGAGCGTAGTCCAGTTCTGTGGCTCCAAAAAGCAGGCAAAATGTTCAGGAAAACTTCGCAGCTCCAGCTGTCGCCGGCTGACTGTTATTACATAGCGTCGATCTGTTTTCTCATTGATGGAGTACCACTGCCTCCTGCTGGGGCAATACTGGTATTGCACTAGCAGTACCAGTATATCGCCACAAGGTGCCAGTGGTACTCCATCAACACTGACCCCAGTGTGTCTTACTTCGCTGTGTCATAAGTTTTGCTGAATGACTTTGTTTGTATTATTTCTAGCAAAAATGAATGAATGTTTGTACTTTAACCCACAAAATAAACTTATATATATATAAAAAGTTATAATAATGTATATTTAAATAATTAATAACGACATAACCTATGGGCTGCTGTTTTCTAGGGGGCGCTATAGAGAAATTAGGCCACGCCCACCAAATATTGTGATGGATTACTGTCGGGGAGTTGATGGGAATCCATCCTTGTGAGTTTGGAGCAGCTGGGCCCAAAAATGTGGAATTGAGAGCCAAACGTATGGCGATGGCGTTACAGGTAACTTCGCCACGCCGCCATGCCCACCTGCTCCATCGTAGCTGGTCGGGGTTGAAATCCTCAATACACCAACATGTCTTCGGTGTCTTGTCACAGTTTCATGTTGATGAGGTCAAAGGGGTCAGATAGCGACCGTTCACAGTAAAACATGACACTTCCTGTTCTCAGGGGGCGTGGCCTAAGTGATGTCATCACTCGACCATAGGATGTTGTAGGACACCCGATGATGATCAATCACTGAAACTTTGGTGCCTTTGTGAGTTTCTGTGTAGGAGATATAGCAGTTTATTTTTTATGGGGAGTAGGTGAACTTTGACCCCTGCCAACCCCCTTCAGCATACTCAAAAACTTACCGTTTTGATAACTTTAGATGGAACATGCCTTATGAACAGACTGACCGAGTTTGAAGCCGATCAATCTAAATCCCTGGGAGGAGTTCGATCAAATACGAAGGCTGCAAACTGCAAAAATGGGTCAAAATCCGAACTTCAATCCAAAATGGACGACTTCCTGTGGGGTTTAGACCATGGCTCCAAGAGACTTTTTTGTAAGTCCTGACAAGGTACACACGTGTACAAAGTTTCGTAATTGTAGGTTAAAGCATGGCTTGGGCTGATCATTTAAAGTTTTCTAGGGGGCGCTATAGAGAAATTAGGCCACGCCCACCAATATTGTGATGGATTCCTGTCCGGGAGTAGATGACTGTCCATCCTTGTGAATTTGGAGCAGCTGCGCCCGAAAATGTGGAATTGAGAGCCAAACGTATGGCGATGGCGTTACAGGTCACTTCGCCATGACGCCACGCCCACCTGCTCCATCGAAGCTGGTCGGGGTTGGAATCCTCAATACACCAACATGTTTTCTGTGTCTGGGCACAGTTTCATGTTGATGAGGTCAAAGGGGTCAGATAGCGACCGCCACAGTAAAACATGACACTTCCTGTTCTCATGGGGCGTGGCCTAAGTGATGTCATCATTCGACCATAGGGTATTGTAGGAGACCCGATAATGATCAATCACAGAAACTTTGGTGCCTGTGTGAGTTTCTGTGTAGGAGATATAGCAGTTTATTTTTATGGCGAGTAGGTGAACTTTGACCCCTGCTAACCCCCCTTCAACATACTCAAAAACTCACCGTTTTGATAACTTTAGATGGGACATGCCTTATGAACAGACTGACCGAGTTTGAAGCCGATCAATCGAAATCCCTAGGAGGAGTTCGATCAAATACGAAGGCTGTAAACGGCAAAAATGGCCCCAAAATTGGACCTTCAATCCAAAATGGCTGACTTCCTGTGATACTTGCACTATGACATTAATTGTAAATTTTGAGCATCTTGGGGAGCTCTACAAGTGTACCAAATTTCATGTCTCTAGGATAAAGTAAGTGAATAGCAAAGGGTCCTTTGAAAATTTGTAGGTGGCGCTATTGAGCCATTTTTATGGGATTTTTGCAATGACCTTAAAATACAAAATTTTGAAACTCCCTTTACGCGTCTGCCAAGTTTGGTGAGTTTTTGAAAATGATAAAGCCCTCAAAAGGCCCCTCTTTAGGGGGGCAGAATAATAATAATTAAAGCTGCAAGCAGCCTCGAACGGCCCTCGCAGCCAAGCGCCGCTCCGGCCTATTGCCACCGCGGGGTACGAGCAACCGCCGCCTCACGCCAGCCACCACAGAAGCTCTCACGCAGTTTTCAGCTCCTCCGCCCGCACCGCGGAAGCTGTTGCTCAGATTCCATCAACGCTGGCCACGTGCTAACACAGAAGTTGTTGTGCAGTTTCCGTGCCCGTCCACCAGGCGGTACGCACTGATGCGTTCGGAGGCGCTCCTTGACGATGCAAAAAATGTGGTGCAGATTCATTGGTTTAGCGAGGAAATATAGCTGGCGGATTAATGTAGGACGCGCAGTGGAGTCAAAATATATTCCAATGCTGTTGTTCTCTTTAGAGGTCAACAAAGGTCATACGCATCCAATTTGGCGTCAGTCGGATGATCCACGTGTCATATACAGCCGATCATATGCACATGGCGAAGTACTACAGTTCGTCATTTTTCATCATTTTCAGCTGTGTTTCTAAAGCACTCTATTTCATTGTTGGAGTAATACTTACTCAGAGTGTCGAATTACTGAAATGGTTTGTAAGAAGTAAGAAAACGCTACATTTACTGCATGATTTAATTCAACAAAATTATCTGAGACATTTATATCCTTTTACAAATCTCACGGCAACACTCTCACAAAGTTTTCACGCTCATCCGCCCGTGGATTGGTGGAGGAACACTGACACCTACTGGCGAAATATTGATATTGTTCTTCATCCTGTTTATCTGCTGTTTCATTTGTGGAGCAATACTGACCCCAAGAGGCGAATTACTGAAATGATTTATAAACGCCAAAAATGGGGTCAAAATCTGAACTTCAATCTAAAATGGCCGACTTCCTGTGGGGTTTAGACCATGGCTCCAAGAGACTTTTTTGTAAGTCCTGACATGGTACACATGTGTACAAAGTTTTGTAATTGTAGGTTAAAGCATGGCTTGGGGCTGATCATTTAAAAGTTTCTAGGGGGCGCTATAGAGAAATTAGGCCACGCCCACCAAATATTCTGATGGATTCCTGTCAGGGAGTGGATGAGGATCCATCCTTGTGAGTGTGGAGCAGCTGGGCCTAAAAATGTGGAATTGAGAGCCAAATGTATGGCGATGGCGTTACAGGTCACTTTGCCACGCCGCCACGCCCACCTGCTCCATCGTAGCTGGTAGGGATTAGAATCCTCAATACACCAACATGTCTTCTGTGTCTGGGCACAGTTTCATGTTGATGAGGTGAAAGGGGTGAGATAGCAACCGTTAACAGTAAAACATTACACTTCCTGTTCTCAGGGGCGTGGCTTAAGTGATGTCATCATTCGACCATAGGGTATTGTAGGACACCGATGATGATCAATCACAGTAACTTTGGTGCCTTTGTGAGTTTCTGTGTAGGAAATATAGCAGTGTATGTTTTTATGGCGTGTAGGTGAACTTTGACCCCTGCTAACCCCCCTTCAGCATTCTCAAAAACTCACCGTTTTGATAACTTTAGATGGGACATGCCTTATGAACAGACTGACCGAGTTTGAAGCCGATCAATGGAAATCCCTAGGAGGAGTTCGATCAAATACGGAGGCTGTAAACGGCAAAAATGGGGTCAAAATCTGAATTTCAATCTAAAATGGTCGACTTCCTGTGGGGTTTAGACCATGGCTCCAAGAGACTTTTTTGTAAGTCCTGACAAGGTACACATGTGTACAAAGTTTCGTATTTGTAGGTTAAAGCATGGCTTGGGGCTGATCATTTAAAGTTTTCTAGGGGGCGCTATAGAGAAATTAGGCTACGCCCACCAAATATTGTGATGGATTCCTGTCGGGGAGTGGATGAAGATCCATCCTTGTGAGTTTGGAGCAGCTGGGACCGAAACTGTGGAATTGAGAGCAAAACGTATGGCGATGGCGTTACAGGTCACTTCGCCACGCCGCCACGCCCACCTGCTCCATCGAAGCTGGTCGGTGTTGGAATCCTCAATACACCAACATGTCTTCTGTGTCTGGGCACAGTTTCATGTTGATGAGGTCAAAGGGGTCAGATAGTGAAAGTTCACAGTAAAACATTACACTTCCTGTTCTCAGGGGCGTGGCCAAAGTGATGTCATCATTCGACCATAGGGTATTGTAGGACACCCGATGATGATCAATCACAGTAACTTTGGTGCCTCTGTGAGTTTCTGTGTAGGAGATATAGCAGTTTATTTTTTTACGGCGAGTAGGTGAACTTTGACCCTGCTAACCCCCCTTCAGCATACTCAAAAACTCACCGTTTTGATAACTTTAGATGGGACATGCCTTATGAACAAACTGACCGAGTTTGAAGCCGATCAATCGAAATCCCTAGGAGGAGTTCGATCAAATACGGAGGCTGTAAACGGCAAAAATGGCCTCAAAATTGGACCTTCAATCCAAAATGGCTGACTTCTTGTGATACTTGCACTATGACATTAATTGTAAATTTTGAGCGTCCTGGGGAGCTCTACAAGTGTACCAAATTTCATGTCTCTAGGATAAAGTAAGTGAATAGCAATGGGTCCTTTGAAAATTTCTAGGTGGCGCTATTGAGCCATTTCTTGTGGGATTTTTGTGATGACCTTAAAAATCAAAATTTTTAAACAGGCTTAAGGCCTCCGCCAAGTTTGGTGAGTTTTCCAATATGATAAGGCCCCCAAAAAGCCCCCAAAGAGGTGGGAAGAAAATAATAATAATAATTAAAGCTGCAAGCAGCCTCGAACGGCCCTCGCAGCCAAGCGCCGCTCAGGCCTATTGTCCACCGCGGGGTACGAGCAACCGCCGCCTCACGCCAGCCACCACAGAAGCTCTCACGCAGTTTTCAGCTCCTCCGCCCGCACCGCAGAAGCTGTTGCTCAGTTTCCATCAACGCTGGCCACGTGCTAAGACAGAAGTTGTTGCTCAGTTTCCGCGCCCGTCCACCAGGCGGTACGCACTGATGCGTTCGGAGTCGCTCCTTGACGATGCAAAAAATGTGGTGCAGATTCATTGGTTTAGCGAGGAAATATAGCTGGCGGATTAATGTAGGACGCGCAGTGGAGTCAAAATATATTTCAATGCTGTTGTTCTTTTTAGAGGTCAACAAAGGTCATATGTATCCAATTTGGCGTCAGTCGGATGATCCACGTGTCATTTACAGCCGATCGTATGCACATGGCGAAGTACTACAGTTGGTCATTTTTCACCATTTTCAGCTGTGTTTCTAAAGCACTCTATTTCATTGTTGGAGTAATACTTACTCAGAGTGGCGAATTACTGAAATGGTTTGGAAGAAGTAAGAAAACGCTACATTTACTGCATGATTTAATTCAACAAAAATTATCTGAGACATTTTTATCCTTTTAGAAATTTCATGGCAACGCTCTCACAAAGTTTTCGCGCCCATCCGCCCGTGGATCTGTTTGTCATTGGTGGAGGAACACTGACACTACTAGCGAAATACTGATACTGTTCTTCATCCTGTTTATCTGCTGTTTCATTTGTGGAGCAATACTGACCCCAAGTGGCGAATTACTGAAATGGTTTATAAACGCCAAAAATGGGATCAAAATCTGAACTTCAATCTAAAATGGCCGACTTCCTCTGGGGTTTAGACCATGGCTCCAAGAGACTTTTTTGTAAGTCCTGACATGGTACACATGTGTACAAAGTTTCGTAATTGTAGGTTAAAGCATGGCTTGGGGCTGATCATTTAAAATTTTCTAGGGGGCGCTATAGAGAAATTAGGCCACACCTACAAATATTGTGATGGATTCCTGTCGGGGAGTGGATGAAGATCCATCCTTGTGAGTTTGGAGCAGCTGCCCAAAAATGTGGAATTGAGAGCCAAACGTATGGCGATGGCGTTACAGGTCACTTCGCCACGCCGCCACGCCCACCTGCTCCATCGAAGCTGGTCGGGGTTGGAATCCTCAACACACCAACATGTCTTCTGTGTCTGGGCACAGTTTCATGTTGATGAGGTCAAAGGGGTCAGATAGCGACCTTTCAGAGTAAAACATGACACTTCCTTTTCTCAGGGGGCGTGGCCTAAGTGATGTCATCATTCGACCATAGGGTATTGTAGGACACCCAATGATGATCAATCACAGAAACTTTGGTGCCTCTGTGAGTTTCTGTGTAGGAGATATAGCAGTTTATTGTTTTACGGCGAGTAGGTGAACTTTGACCCCTGCTAACCCCTTCAGCATTCTCAAAAACTCACTGTTTTGATAACTTTAGATGGGACATGCCTTATGAGCAGACTGACCGAGTTTGAAGCCGATCAATCGAAATACCTAAGAGGAGTTCGATCAAATACGGAGGCTGTAAATGGCAAAAATGGGGTCAAAATTTGAACTTCAATCTAAAATGGCCGACTTCCTGTGGGGTTTAGACCATGGCTCCAAGAGACTTTTTTGTAAGTCCTGACATGGTACAAATGTGTACAAAGTTTCGTAATTGTAGGTTAAAGCATGGCTTGGGGCTGATCATTTAAAGTTTTCTAGGGGGCGCTATAGAGAAATTAGGCCACGCCCACCAAATATTGTGATGGATTCCTGTCGGGGAGTGGATGAGGATCCATCCTTGTGAGTTTGGAGCAGCTGGGCCCGAAAATGTGGAATTGAGAGCCAAACGTATGACGATGGCGTTAGAGGTCACTTCGCCACGCCGCCACGCCCACCTACTCCATCGTAGCTGGTCGGGATTAGAATCCTCAATACACCAACATGTCTTCTGTGTCTGGGCACAGTTTCATGTTGATGAGGTCAAAGGGGTCAGATAGCGACCGTTCAGAGTAAAACATGACACTTCCTTTTCTCAGGGGGCGTGGCCTAAGTGATGTCATCATTCGACCATAGGGTATTGTAGGACACCCGATGATGATCAATCACAGAAACTTTGGTGCCTCTGTGAGTTTCTGTGTAGGAGATATAGCAGTTGATTTTTTATGGGGAGTAGGTGAACTTTGACCCCTGCTAACCCCCTTCAGCATTCTCAAAAACTCACCGTTTTGATAACTTTAGATGGGACATGCCTTATGAGCAGACTGACCGAGTTTGAAGCCGATCAATCGAAATCCCTAGGAGGAGTTCGATCAAATAGGAAGGCTGTAAACGGCAAAAATGGGGTCAAAATCTGAACTTCAATCTAAAATGGCCGTCTTCCTGTGGGGTTTCGACCATGGCTCCAAGAGACTTTTTTGTAAGTCCTGACAAGGTACACACGTGTACAACGTTTCGTAATTGTAGGTTAAAGCATGGCTTGGGGCTGATCATTTAAATTGTTCTAGGGGGCGCTATAGAGAAATTAGGCCACGCCCCACAAATATTGTGATGGATTCCTGTCGGGGAGGTGATGTCGATCCATCCTTGTGAGTTTGCAGCAGATGGGCCCGAAAATGTGGAATTGAGAGCCAAACGTATGGCGATGGCGTTAGAGGTCACTTCGCCACGCCGCCACGCCCACCTGCTCCATCGAATGTGGTCGGGGTTGGAATCCTCAATACACCAACATGTTTTCTGTGTCTGGGCACAGTTTCATGTTGATGAGGTCAAAGGGGTCAGATAGCGACCGTCCACAGTAAAACATTACACTTCCTGTTCTCAGGGGGCGTGGCCTAAGTGATGTCATCACTTGACCATAGGATATTGTAGGAGACCCGATGATGATCAATCACAGTAACTTTGGTGCCTCTGTGAGTTTCTGTGTAGGAGATATAGCAGTTTATTTTTTATGGCGAGTAGGTGAACTTTGACCCCTGCTTACCCCCCTTCAGCATACTCAAAAACTCACAGTTTTGATAACTTAGATGGGACATGCCTTATGAACAGACTGACCGAGTTTGAAGCCGATCAATGGAAATCCTAGGAGGAGTTCGATCAAATACGAAGGCTGTAAACGGCAAAAATGGGGTGAAAATTTGACCTTCAATCCAAAATGGCTGACTTCCTGTGATACTTGCACTATGACATTAATTGTAAATTTTGAGCATCTTGGGGATCTCTACAAGTGTACCAAATTTCATGTCTCTACGATGAAGTAAGTGAATAGCAAAGGGTCCTTTGAAAATTCAAGGTGGCGCTATTGAGCCATTTCTTTGCAATTGTTGCGTCGACTTTAAAATACGTAAATTTGAAACAGGCTTAAGGCCTCCGCCAAGTTTGGTGAGTTTTGAATATGATAAAGCCCCCAAAAAGCCAATTCATTTGGAGGGAGAATAATAATAAGAAACAGTAGGAAAAAAATAGGCCTTCGCAGCGCTTAGCTGCTCGGGCCTAATAATAATAATAATAATAAACAGTACAGAAACAATAGGCCTTTGCAGCGCTTAGCTGCTCGGGCCTAATAAGAAACAGTACAGAAACAATAGGCCTTCGCAGCGCTTAGCTGCTCGGGCCTAATAAGAAACAGTACAGAAACAATAGGCCTTCGCAGCGCTTAGCTGTTCGGGCCTAACAATAGGCCTTCGCAGCGCTTAGCTGCTCGGGCCTAATAATAAACAGTACAGAAACAATAGGCCTTCGCAGCGCTTAGCTGCTCGGGCCTAATAATAATGATGATAATTAATAACGCTAATTTACTGTAGTTAGACAAATCAGGATTAAGAGAAATAGACCTTGATTGGATTAAAGTGTTGTGTCAGTTATATCTAAATCCAGAGTTTGTTCTCATGGTTCTGAAGCAGGAAGATTGATGTTGGTAGTTAACAGCACAAAGTAAATTTAATTTGATCTCATTAATAATATCCCAGTAAGAGATTAGCATAACTCATAATTTTTCACAAAACATTATAAACTTTTCACAAAGTCAGCATTTTTGTTAAATATTGAAATTACAATTTTATTGATGTTGGATCACGCAGAATTTGTATTTTTTTTCACTATTCAAGCTTTCAACTGAATGTCTGTTTTATTCATATAGTTTTTGTATCCTATTATTATTTCTGCAGGAGACAGCCTTTCCTCACGACCAACAGAAATTTACCACTTTTGACAAAGACCAGGATAAGATGAGCAGCAACTGTGCCAAAACATATCTCGGTGCTTTCTGGTACAAATCTTGTCACTATACAAACCCTAACGGGGTTTATCGATGCGGGGCTGACAACACACTCCCTGATGTTGGAGTGGAATGGTCTGCATGGAAGGGATTTAATTACTCCCTGAAGAGCATCAGCATGAAGATCCGTCCTGTCATTTAAATCTGCAGGTCAAACATCCAGCAAAAAATAATGAGAGCTTTTTCTTATAATCAACCATCAACTTTTAGCTTCAAACATGAGTCAAAAGTTCACTTGATTACTAATAAATATAATCCAGTTGATTAAATCATTGGCGAGAGTTTGCTACCTGTAATCAATTCATCTCTGATAATAAATAAGATGCCAGCAGCAATATTTGTGTGTCTGTATTTTTTATATGTAAAAATTAAAATAAGCCAGTTTTAAAACACAAATTGGGCCAAATGGAAACATTTTTAGAATCAAACCTCTTGGTTAAATGCAATTAATTGAAAAACAACCAGGTCTTCCATAATTCTAAATTTTATGCTCAACTGTGTCAATGTGAACATCTATGTCTATTTAATGATCTGTTTATGTCACTCCCAGAAAAAAAAGTATATCTGGTGTTAGCTAAGACAAAGAAATGGAGTGTAATTTGATTTTTATCAGAAACAATCAGGAAGCGAAACAAGAACAGCAGAAAGTCATCAATTTGTTTTTTGCAATAAAATGTAAAAAACAAAATCTCATGAATTTCATATTGTACTTTTAGGAGCACAGTAAAATATTCATAGTTTGACCATTTATAATGACCATACAATGTGCGTCAATGTTTTGAAAAAACAAATTACATGATTTTTAGACTCTGGAGATGTGTTGATTGATTTGATCAGGTTGAAGAAAGTTTTGTTATTATATGAAGTGAAAGACTCACTGAATGCTGAGGCGTAGTGGATATTATACAATTCACTGATTGTTCCTTTTCTGATACATAGTGCAGATGTTTGGGAAATGCCTGTAATAATATTCAAATTCTATTTTTACTTTTGCAAATTATAGAAATTGAAAGCATGAACAAAATGCTGCAGAGCTCCAACAAATGCATTGTGCTTCAACTTAAAATTGATATTTATTGGTGGACTACTATATCCAAAGTAATGGAATGAGTAGTTTGAATGTTAATGGAAACTCCAGGTGATAATCTGAAAAGAAAAAAGTAATTTTGTTTAATAGCTTTTACGTTTTGAGTAGCAAGAACTGGATATGGGTCATTCTTTTGAAAACTTTTCATGCATTTTAATAACTTTGCTGAGTAGGTTTTTTTTTCCAGGTAAAAGTTGCAAATGGATCCATATGAATAAACCAGCTGGGCCTCAAAACCACATTCGTATTTTTCCCAAGCTGATATGTGCCAATACAATTTATTTATGATTTTATTTGCAAACGCAACATAATGTAGAGCATTAATACTAATTGAAAACATTGCACTTTTTTTTACAGTCTTACAAATAACCAGTTGAAAAATATGGAATATATTGGTATAAAAAATGGTAAATGTTCTGAACTCAAAGCGCTTTACACTAGAGTCACATTCACAAACGAACTCACATTCATACACCGATACGCAGACCGGTAGGCAATATGGGATTTAGTTGCCCAGAGGTACATCGACATGTAGTCAAAAGCAAAAAAATAATTATTTCATATACTATTAGAAGATGCCCATTTTCAAGTCACACGTTTTTTTTTAATTCTATTATTTGTGAACCACATAATTATCCCAATGTTTAATATTCACTCCAAAAGCTGCATTTACATGCAACCTAAACTAAATATTTTACATCTCCTGGTACTTTGTTTTCCACTCAGTCACAATCAACAGCATGCAACTATGAAGTATTAATCATGTGTTGATGTGGCCTGAGAATATATATGATTAATCTCAAATGATAAAATCAAACTTGAGTTTTTATTCAGATCATTTTTGTCAAGATAAAACAGGAGGAGGATCTTCTAAAGTTGAAAGTAAAAACATAATGTAAAAGCCTTAACACCTCATATCTGATGTTGAGCAAAAGGAAAAGGCTGCCATACATAAATAAATTACATTTCCTTTTTTGACAACAGATTTTATGTGATAGTTATGCAGAAATAATAAGTAACACTGGTTTACACATTAAACATTTTTATTTATTGTAACGTTTGATCAAACAATCTGACAAATACATTTAAACGAGTTTCTTTTTTGTCTTTAATATCTGTATTTAAATACAGATATTCATACTTTTTATCCTTGTTATTGTCTTGACACTCTGTAAGAAAAACACCAACATTGATCACCAACGCCTCTGTGTTTTTGACACACAAAGTGCATCATTTCTAATCAAATAGCCATCAGAAGTTTCTGACACAGATAAATGGTCTTTGAAAGTAACACTGCGCATCGTCCCAGCATCTGTGCCCTGCAGGAAAACAAACAAAAACATGTTGAATTGTAGAAAGATCTGAAATCTAAAATGTAGAAACAATCAGTAAATTTGTGGTAAGAGCCTGATCATCTCTACAATTAGAACCAAAAGAGGAGAAGCAGCTTCAGCATCTATGCACCAAAAATTTGGAACAAACTTCCAGAAAACTGTAAAACAGTGGAAACCCCGACTTCCTTTAAATCTCAACTAAAAACACACTTGTTCAGAACTGTATTTGAAATGTAATATGTAACAATGTTTTTTTTCCTAGGTTGGTGTCCTTGACATATAGTATTTTGACTAAAGTACCAAAGGGTTGGAGGCCCAGCTGATAGTTCTCAGCTAAACTCCCAGGTTGGAGGCCTTGTCAGAACACCTTGACTAAATTCCCAGAAGGTGTTGAATCCAGTTGGTTCAACTAAAATCTACAAGACGGGTGTTTTTAGAGCCCCTCTTTTTATGAGGACTTCCCATCAGGAAGAATCCTCGCACTGATAGGAAATTGTTTGTTGTGTATTGCTGTGTCATTGCTGTTGTGTGTGTGTGTGTGTGTGTGTGTGTGTGTGTGTGTGTGTGTGTGTGTGTGTGTGTGTGTGTGTGTGTGTGTGTGTGTGTGTGTGTGTGCATACAAGAGTGAGTGGTGCTCATCTCTCTCTGTGAGTAAAACTTTCTGTCCTCGGAATTAGAATCCTACGTGAAGAACCGGACTGAGGCTAGTCTTTATTCTATGTTACATGACTTTGTGTTTTGTGTTTTTGATGTAAAGCACTTTGAAATTTAATTGATTGATTGATTGATTGATTTACAATTAGCGTCACTTAGATGGGATCATTTCACTTACGACTGAAGTTCATCTGCAAACAGTCCTGATCAAAGAAGTTGTTGGGTTCGAATCGACACCAGTTTCTATAGCGAAAAGGCCTTCCGTCCACCCAGCGCCAGCGGCCATCCTGGAAGGTGAAGCAGTCTGAGCTTTACCTTAAATGTATTTTTTCTGAAGGACTGACACATAAGGTGCACATGTGAAATTACCCATTGTATGTCATTGCCTCCAATCCAGACTGCAGATCGCCCCCGGCCTGCAGCTATTATCATCCTCACAAGCTGATTATTCACCTCGTAGTCATGGACTGATGCAAGGTGTGCAAGTATGGACCTGCAGTTCGACTGCAGTGGACAAGAGGAGACCAGTTACACTAATGCAAGAAGGAGATGGTTGGTGAGAAAATACAAGTGAAGTTAATCAAAGGTCACCTGAGCTCTGTGCCAAGTGGCAGCGAATGGAAAGACGTGGTAGCAGCGACCTTTGACCCGGGTCCAGCCAGAAGAACAGGATCCTGAACGTTGGACTGTTCCATTCAGAGCTTAAAACAAACAATCAAAGTCCCAGGTAAATTATTTCTAATATTCAGCTGGTAGTTTTAATTATGCACTGCTGGGACAAAAACGTCGAGGAAAAAGCAACTCAGCCGGGAACTGGAAAAAATTCATCCAGTCTTAATAAAATCAACAAATCATTGCTTTCTGATATAAATGCATGGGAATATTTCATGCAATAAAAGACATAAAAATAAGCATGGATACAAAAACTGAACCTGAACTGTGTTAAAAAACTGATTTCATATTTAAGTTTGCTTCACCGTGTCCCTGAGGAAACGTCTCAGTCTGATTTAGTCGCCACTCTGCAACATTCAGATGTTTAAAAACCAACATCAGGATTAGGGCTAATGAAAAGACTAGTGATTGTTTTATTGTTATTTATTTTTGATGATTTTAGTTATTTAAGTTATTCACTTGCTAGAGAGCCTTTCTTCAGGAAGGAAGCTGAACTTTCTGAATTCAGGTGTCTTGGTTGAAACTAAATTGTTCCTCTTGCTGCAAAACAAAACTTTAACCCACATTATCAGGAAAGTAAACTCACCCTTCAGGTAAGCTTCCTCATCCACAGGTTCAAAGGTTGGTTCTGCAAAAAACACGAGGAGAAGAGGATGAAAATCACTGTGTTTTTTAATGAAGCAGAAGAAAAAAAGCACCAACCTTCTGCATCTGTCCAGTTTCCAGGTTCCTCTTCATGAAGAGTCAAATGATCTGGCAAAGTTTGAATGGTAAATTCATTTTGTTGGTTTATTCAGAATGTAATGCTTATAATTGGCAAACGTAGACTTACCTTCTGCAAAAATGTCCTCAGTCTCAGGATTTTCTCTGGTGTCTGGATATAATTCAATTTTTAACATTAATAATACGTACAAGGAAAAATATGAACTAAAAATCACAGTATTTTAGTGTTTATGCTCAGTATTGGGTCTACTTCACAAAACGTGTCTGATTTGCTATTCTGTCTCCTAAAATCTTCTGTTAAAATTTTATTCTAGCCTGTTTTGTTGGCATTATGTTCACAATAACTGCTCTGGGTGTAGCAAACAAAACCCATCAGAGCCAAACAGAATCCATAAATGTTGTACAATACAAGCATAAAGCACTTAGTTCAAAAGGCAGAAAAAGTCGAATTTGCAACGCAGATGGATAAACCGATCTGCGTATCGGTTTATCCATCTGAAATATGTTTTTCACTGTTTATATTAAAACAGAGAAGAGTCGCTAATTAAAGCACTTCATCAAACTACTCTGGATGAAAACATCAGCAGCAAGAAGGCCTGTTTCTAACACTGGATGTAGTCAGAAAGACAGATGTTTAGAAATACATCTGGAAGCTGTTTCAAAAAACATAAAAAATAATGAATCTGATGAAATACAGCCTCACCTTCTGGAAGAGCCTCATGGCTCTCAGCCCCATCCACAGCAACTGGAAGCACTGCATTAAACACAGCAATGAATTACAGAATTATACCAGATATAAAAATATCATAATTTAACATTAGATTAAAGGTGAGAATAATATTTACATTGGTGAAGCAGTAGTAATAATATGCATACAAACCAGCAGGTTGACTCAAAGGCAACAAGGCACAAAGAAGCAGCAGGAGACACATCATGGCGTTGATGATGCAGGTTGAAGACAGTAAAGAGATAATAATTTCGACCAATCACACCACAGGAAGTTTCCACGTTTACAGTCGGTCTGCAGGTTGAATGCGCTGCACCAGAAACACAGCGGCTCTTATATTCTGTTTCTTCCAGCCTCAAAACAAGGAAGCTGGCGTCTGAATTTCTGAAAAATATCCCCCTCTTGATTTCTTATCTTTTGAACAAACATTGTTTACATCTATCAGTTATCAAAGTCCAAATGTGGTTTTAAACGTGCCTTGTGCAAACTTTTATATTGCAACACTTTATTTTTCAGAGGTGATCTTGTCATTTTTACTTGATCAGTGACAATTTGCATTGAATCAAAGTGTAGTAATGTTTAATAATACATGCACACTGCTAAGATCTCCATTAACTGGAGCCACTGATTGTCTAATTAATGTCACACCCAGATTGACACGTAGGGACTGCAAATGTTTAATCCTCATAAAAAGGGTCATGATTCAAACTAACTGAACATTATCACAATATGGAACTTTATTCATAAAACTTGCAACACCTGGAAGCAGGAAGTACATTTTTTCTCTTTCTAAATTAGTATCAATTGTTTGTTGGTATATATTTTATACATTTACAAATGATTCATATCTTTAAATAACTGTTGATTCCCTGATAACTCATAAAATGGACAGTTTACATGGAAAACAAAAACAGTTATTGCATCTGCGAGTCACGTTTAGCACATTTTGCAAGTCAATAAAGTTCTCGTTATTTTTGAAGAACATAAATGTTCCATTGTTTAATTTTAAATTATATCATTAAAGTAGCATTAACATGCAACCTTAATGAAATATTTAGCATTTTGATTTCAGCTCAGTCACACAACACAACAGAATGCAACAATGTTGATGCATATCATCATACAGTCATTATAAAAGGCCAACTTAACAAAAACATCGAACAAAAACATAAAATGTTGCTTTATATGTATTTTAAACAGGAGTTTCTGTGAATGTCTCACATTCCTCTGAAATGTCAGGATCAAACCAGAATAATCTTTTCTGCATGATCAAATACAAACTTTAGATTTTCTAAGTCTGCATTGCAACCAGGACGTTTACAGTTTAACTGCTTATGTCTGAATATTGATATAAAACAAGAAGAGGAGTTTATGACCATCCTGCAGAACGTCGTGTCTGACCTTGGGGAAAAGGGAAATCCTTCCACAGGGAAATAAATCACATTTCCTTGATTGATAAGAGACGTTATCTGGAAATAATGGCAAAACAAGAACTCTGGTTTACACATTAAACATTTGTGTTTATTAAAACTTTTGATCAAACAAACTGACAAATGAGTTTGTTTTGAGGTTTTTGCCTTGATTGTGTATTTTAGTATATTATTTTTATGACATGGATTCTTGCTTTGCTTTGTTTTTCCTTTCATGGAAAATAAATCACTGTAATTAATTAGCTTGTGAATAAATGGGGCAGCATGAACCATCCTGCCTTGCCTCAACAAATCATCAGCCTGTCATTATCCCCTTTATTTAGAACAGATAGGACGTCTGTAACACATTAAACTTAATAAAACTACAGTAGGAAACTTTTATAAAATATTTGTTAAGTTGATGTCCCACATTTTTATAAAAGCTGCCTACTGCATTGAGAGTAATAACTTTGTTGCTATGAGTTTACAACTTCTCTCATTTAATAATTAGAACAAAATTTTATATATAATTCTAATAATTTAGAATAAATACTCAAGTTTGATAAACATCGATTTATGCTTTAGGGTGTTGATATTACAGCAATATATCAAATTGTTCATTTCTTAGCTGTTATCTTTTAAATTAAGATCAAATGGATGATATAAAAGTATAAAAACTTTTCTGAACCACTAGAGGGAGCAGTTCACTGATCAATAACCTGGTTAAAGCATCCAGTTATTGTTGCCTTTGTTTCTAAAGAATGAATTAGTTTAGAACAGGAAAAAACTGTTTCAACTAAAATTCATAATGTCAAACCTGAAAAATTAAAGCATATAATAAATACCCATTAAAAACATCCTAAGCAGATGTCCCAGTGTGTATTTAACATGATGACTTCAACATAAAGTGAATACAGTGGAAGTCTTCAGTCAGATTATCTTTAATATTGGTTCTTTTTTAAGTTTGTTCAAATTTGCTCATCACCACTTTTGTATTCTTAAAATAACTTAGCAATCTTCGTTTAGCTTCAACTAAAAATAATCAGCTATTTATACAGGTGAGATTTAACAATACAGTAAATGTTGGTTTCACAATAACCGTATCAATGTCATTTCAGTCTTTGAATTTTTTTTTTTTTTAGCTTTTTGTACTTCCATTAGCCCACTTTCATTCAGTCTTTGTCATGACTTCAGCATTTCTGCTCCACCCTCTGTGCTGAATGCTCATCACTCTCACCTGCACTGTGCTGCTTTTCACCTGCTCAGTGCGAGATCGTCTGTTGCTCTAGTCACAGCTTTCAAGCCATTGTTTCATGTTTCGAAGAGTTTTGTGGTTTTCTGATCCTGCCTGTCCTTGACCACAGATTCTGCCTTGTCCCTCGGCTGCTGCAAGTTTTCGGACCTCCTGTTGAAGAACCCTGCCTGTTGCTGACCCTGCCTCCTGCTTGCTGTTTGCTGGATTATCTTTGCCTGTGGCTCTACCGTGCATGACCCCAGATCGTCTCACTACTCTGTCTCGGGTTGGTGGATTTTGCCCCTGTCGTCCGTTTGTTCCCTGAGCCCCCAAGACTTTCCGTAGTCCATTCTTCCTACTTGGTCCCACCCCTGGCTGGATCCCTGTCCCCTGTGGATTCCTCCTCCCTTATCCGCTCGTCTCATCCCACCCCGTTCAGCCCCGTCTATACTATTATTTTGTCATTAAAACATCTGGTGAAACTCACTTCTGTGTTGGCTGCGTTTTGGGTTCTGGCTGAGTTTGCTTTATCGTTACACTCTTCTAGGAAACAATATATTAATATTATAGTTGACCTTTTCAACTTTGACCATTTACTAAGTTAGCCTGAACATCGATGATAGTAGAATGGTTTTCCTCTGTAGGAAGTTATTTTTCCACCATTTTCATTCAGATCAGTGTAAAGGAGGTTGATTGACAGCGCTAAGACCCGCCTCCTGGCTCTGATTGGTTGTTTTTGGTGCTTTTTGCAGACAACGGTAGTAACACTGGGAGGTCGTGGGGGAGTTCAATGTCTTTACGATTATCTGTCTCATATGAAAATCTCACAACACGGTGATATTTTTTTAAAATATAGAAAAATTTCAGAAATTACATACTGCAGGCTTAATAATCAGGAGAGAAACTGGATTTTAGTTTCATACAAGACGGAAGAATTTATTGTTTGAACAAAGTAAAAAAAAAAAAAAAATTCTGCATTCTGTGTTTCTGACTGGCCACAGTCCCTCCCGAATCCCAGTTTATTGTTCCTATAACTGCTACATTCAACATTTTTATCCAATGCACTGAAGAACAGAATCTATGATCTGAATTGCAAAAAATATTTTGCTGCACCAGTAGAGGCGCACCTGTACGGGCAGTTCAGTGGTCAGTAATCTCCTCAAAGCAACAAGTTATTTTTGCCCTTTTTCAAATAAAATTAGTCTTTAACAGCCAAACCAATTTTATCCATCCTTAAAATTTTCTTTTCTTTTCTTGTGAAACCTAAAGGAGTAAAACTAAATAATTCAAACAAAAGTTTTTTGGTTTAGTCCATCCCAGATCCTTCACTGCTACAGAACTGGTCCATGTTTTGTGTAAAGGTTTAAACTCAACTTTCAGATTGATTGCATTAGCCTCACAATGACATTTTAATGAGTCTTTTTTTTTTGTTTTTTACAAACACACATTTCAATTCAAAATGTCAAATTTGCAAGATTTATTTGATTTATAGTCTAGAAGTTAGTAGAAACAACTAAATGTGCCTCAAACCTTTTACAGTGTTTGCTCATTGTGTTATGGTTTCATAATGTAAAGCACTTTGATCTGCTTTGTTGCTAAAATGTACAATAAAAAAAAGTTAACTTGATTGAGCTGCAGCTGAGAACCCAGCCTGCTGAAACTAATAAAACATTTTACACACCAAACACAAACACATCCAGACCAGCATATTTTAATGCCTGCCATTTAATTTTGCAAAGAACAAGAATGAAAGTTCAATCAGCAAGAAAGTACATGAAGGAGTTACGTTACAGTACATTTGTTCTGATCGCATGAGAAGCAAGACAGAGTTCCTCTGTCGATGTGCTGCGTCGCGTCATCCGTCAAGCAGCATAGATGGAAAATAAAAGACGTGAAATGAGGAAGATTCTTCATGTCTTCAGCTCAGCCCTGCTTCATTTCTTCAAAACGCAGACAGAGGGTAGGCGGACCGTACATGTGTAATCGTCCCAGCACTTTTCTCCTGTAAGAGAAAAAGACAGAAAACAGTTTTAGACCAAAAAAAGCCTGAAGCTTTTCAAAAGTAACAGGGGCATTCAAACTGAAAAAACTTTCCACCACTAAAAATAAAATATATCTTTATTTATTTTATGTTTTTGCATGTGATCAGAAATCTATAAGAAGTGACTTTATCGTGCTTAAAAGAAAGAACAGTTTTACCTGCGTCATTCATTGCATGCAGTGGCGATAAGCAGCATTGTTGGGTTCTCCGGGACACCAGTTGTAAACATCATCAGCGTCCCATCAGACCAATGCCAATGATTTTCCTGCAAGACGCATCAAGAGAAAACCTCTTAGAGTCTGTGTTGAGGAGGTTTTGATGAATAGAGTAATACTGGGTAATGCTAACCTCAGCTGCATCAGTGCCGCCGATCCACGCTTCTCTCATCTCATGTGTGACCTGCAAAATGAGCCCCTGAATCCCATGGTATTCATCAGAACTGTGCACAGATGCAAGGTTTCCTCCCATGGAAATGCAATTTCTCTGCCAATCAATCGGAAGAAAGAAGAGTAAACAATTGTGAATATAATTATCTGCTTTTTATTTAGGAAGATGCAACATTAAAGAATATAAACATGAGTCATAGTCCAGTCGTACCTCAGCTTTGATCCAAGTCATACGTCTCGGGACATACTTGAAACAGCGTCCATGGATCAGACGCCAACCATGAGGGCAGTAAGTTCTATGTCCATTGATCTCTTTGTGGGAAAAAATATAAAAAACATTATCTATGACACCATTTATCTCATAGTGAATACTGCCCTGAAAATTATCAAACTAATCTTCACTAATATGGCATAAAAGTTCTAATTTTCACACTGCAGTACTATAGTACTTTTGACTCGGTGTAAGAAAATCCTGAAAAGAAAGTGAACCAATAATATAGAAATATAGAGTCTCAGGAACTATAAATGATGGAAATTTTTAATGTTAAAAATGACATTCATTTTCTTCAGTCAAATAATTTTAGTTGCACAACTCAAAGGATTGTTGCTTCTCACACTTACTGACAGAATACTCACCATTAACGCTGCTCAGAAGCATCAAGCCACAGAGAAGCAGAGGCAGAGGCAGGATCCTCATGGCTGCAGGTCACTGGGAGATAATTATCACCTCCTGAAAAAAGAAACATACAAAATCAAAGTACAACCAAGAACCAGAAAAACAGGACGAGGTTAAGCAAAAAGGGCTTGCAGAAAAGAATCAGCCTCTCACTCTGAGCTCTGAATCAGGAAGTTTCAGGTCAGATACAGAAACGGTAAGTCGGCTTTTATAGACATTTATCTTAACATCACATCTTAAAGGAGGAAACTGAAACATTAAAGAAGGGGTGATCGTATGCAAATTGCATACTATGATCAACAATCACTTATGGAACATGAAGTGTTTTGTTTCTTCCTCAGAGAGTAAATTAAATTTCTTCTAAGTTACAGAGTGAAAACATTCCTGTTTTTTTAAAGTCTGTTATTGTTATTCATGCACATGCACACAGTTGTTGGCAACCCCAGGTTATGAAACACTGACAGAGTAACTGTCCACAAGTATTCAGGCCAAACTGCTTTCAGGTTTGAAGTTTGTTTTTCGGTTTGTCCTCAGATGTTCAGTAGCATTTGCAGAAAAGTCCGTTGTTTTGCTTTTGCGTGTTTTTGGCTGCATGTTTCAGGTCGTTATCCTGCTGGAAGGCCTTTGATTGTGACGGAGGTCAAGCTTTCTGACACCAGGAAGAACATTTCTGTCCCTAAGGCCTTTTATGGTCTTGAGATTTTATTGTATCCTGAACAGATTAAAGATGCAGCAAAGCAGCCCAGAACATAGCCAAGACTCCTCCATGTTTCTCAGTGGGACAGAGTTTTCACTCTTCATTTTGAGTTTGTGGTCATAAAGTTTTGTTTCATTTGACAAAAGAACATTTTCCCAGAAGTTTTGTGGCTTGTCAATATGCATTGTGGCAAATTCCAGTCCTGCTTCCTTCATGTTTTGGATAAATCATAAAGGAAGCATGTTTTAAGCATGGAAGCATCTCTCTCTCTCTTTCTCTCTCTCTCTCTCTCTTTCTCTCTCTCTTTCTCTCTCTCTTTCGTTCTCTTCTTTTATCTAATGAGTATTTGACCTGAGTTCACATCCTTAAATGGAAATGTTTCATTTGACCCAAGGGAGGAGACAATGAACAGTACAAAAATGTTTCACATGCATTGTGCAATCGATTTGCTAAAATATTTAATGAGCAAAGGAATGACTCAATAAGCTAGTGGAAGTACGGTTGTGAAACAACTTCTCTTTTGTGAGATCCTCTTTTTATTTTGTGAAATGTTTTTTCCAGGCCTGGACTGGAACTTGGCCCAGAACAGGACCACCAACCCCACAGCTCTGTTGTCCCAATGTCCACAGATCTTACAACCAAACACTAAGCTGCTGGTGCTTTGCTCCTCTAATCTTCAACTGAATGCTACTTGTGTTTTGTTCCTCTAACATAATTTCATATCTATGTTGTTTCATCTGAAGGAGCAAACAAAGCAGCTGAAACTTTCTTTATGACTAGAGGACTCCACCATCTCAGCTCCAGCCTCTCCATCATCTCCAGCACCAACTCCAACCGCCAGGTGTGTTGAAGTAGAAACGCATCTTAAAGTGACAGGACACCGGCCCTCGAGGCCTGGAGCTGCCCACCCAGAGACTCTACTGCATCAGGGAAAAACAAGGTTTTACAAACACTCAAAATTAAAAGGACTAAAACAAAGAGTTACTTGTAACTCCAGCAAATAAACAAGTTAATCTGAATTAAATTCAAAAGGACAATTTCAAGGCGTTAAATAAGGAAGTAAGATTTTGTTTGTCATATTTGAGATATAGTATTTTGATAACTGAAGGTAACATAGGTATTTAATTATTCTATAAAACAGAGCACACATATTCCTACCCCTTTAAAATGCAGCTTGAAATAGAAAACAATTTGCAATAGTGCAGCACAAAGTGCTTTACAAACCAAAATCCAACTAAAACACAAAAGGATGCAACCAGAATATAAAAAACCATAAAAGCGTTGAGTGCTTGCTGGCTGCAGTAATGTGGCAGCACTGCCCCCTGCTGGGGAAACTCAGACATTTAACACACGTCTCACTCCTCACCTCACAGTCCAGGTACTGGAGTCAAGTTTATTTGTACAGCACATTTCAGAAGCAAGGCAGTTTAAAGGGCTTTGCAAAAGAAAACCAGGTGAGTGAATGTAGTGTGAAGTGCTTTAGTTTTCTCTGGATTTGAGAAAGTCTGATACAAATACAGGATATTCCCCATTTATTGCTGCTTCTGGAGATTAATCATTTGCTTTGTTAGAGTCTGATGTGTGCTCAGATTCATGTCTGCAAATAAATCTGATAAGGTCTGTTGAGTTAAGTCAACATCTGCAGTGCCTGTTGGCACAACAATGAAATCTGTCTCTGTATCATGTGAAACTCCTAACTTCTAATCTGCAAGTCAAATAAACCTCACAAGTTCAGATTTTAGACTCAACTGTGAAATGAAAAAACAATTTTGAAAACTTGTCAAGAAGTTAAAGAAGGATAAGAAGTTTGCAGCGTAAAGTCAACATGGCGTCGAGGTGGCGGGCGTTTGGATTTTGGTTCATCAACATCAAACTTCAGCTGAACATTTTCCTCCTCTCAATTCTCACTCACTGAAAATAAAAATAAAACACAGACAGAATTTTAAACAAATGTCTGGTGAAGGACATTTAATAAATGTCACCAATTTCTATTGTTTCTCTAACTTTGTGTGTCTGGTAGCTTTGGAGTTTCAGCCTGTTTGAATACAGAACAGCAGGAAGTGACTTAATCTCACACTATAAACATCAAGGTTTCGTAAAAAGCATTTAATTGTGTCGGTTTGTTAAATCTATGCCCTTGATTTTATTTATCTTACTGAAAACTAGAGTCAATTCTGAATGACCACAAACAGGTTGATGGTTCAAATGCAATGTTTCTGCTAACTCACGACAGAAGGAAGCTGCGACTTGAGATCAATGAATTTGTGTTCTTGCTTGAGGCCCAGATGTTGCAGCACACTGACATGTGGCGCAGTCAGATTGAGTGGGCCGATGTTTGAACCCGCAGTGTAAAGGTGTGGCTCCTTACTGAATCAAAAATGCACAACATTCAACCAAGGGTGAAAATCCCATCTCATTATTGGGGATCAAAAATAGGAAAAATCTCCTAAGACCAATTTTTTGGGGTCAGCAGAGTTACAGTGAAATGTAATAGAAAATGTTTAAAACGTTTTTAAACCCCGTTCAAGCTGCAGGAGCAAAAATAACTAGAAATGCAAATCAAACATGTTTTTCTCAGTAAGATTCCTGTTGAGAAGTAAAATTAAATTCAAATGTTGCTTGGATACGAGTTTTGTTCAGTCTCACTGATCTAATCTCTGCTACAAAAAGTTAAAGTTCTAAATAAAAAGAAAAGCAGCTAATCAGCAACTGCTCTTAATAAAATTCCTCATAAACATATTGTAATGGCTCCCAATGCAAGCCACGGGATATTTAAATTATAACTTAAGTTGCTTTATTTTAAAGCCTTTTTTAGTTTCGTCATGTCCTGGATGATGGAGAACCAACAGGCAGATAGAAATTAATATCTGAGGAGTCTTATAACTTAAATGGGACATTTAAATCTCCTGGGATTTACAGCTATAGTTAAATCAAGACTAAATCAAGACGCCTGTTCATTGTTGCCTTTGAACCATAATAACTGGAACATGGACCAACATATTTGATGTTCATTGATGATTTGATGTTACTAATTTTAAATAATGTTAATGCATTTGTGATGGTTTTGTTGACCATTTTAACTCCACAAAACCTTGCAGCCAGTGGGAGAGAAACATCACATCATTCTGACTGCAACATGTTTATTCACCAAGAGCAGCTTTAAAAGAAAATACAATAAATTCAGCTGTGATTCTGAATGATTTGACATTCAAGATGTTATTCAGAAAAAAGAAACATTTGATAAAAGTATAATATTAAGACCAAACAGACAGTTATTTTTATGAGTTAATAGTTTTTTTCTCCACTTTTCTGACATATCTTCCATGTTGTAACTCAGAGAAAAGTCTGATCTCTTTTTATATCTCCTTTTCTCCTGTCATTGTTTGGCAACTTCTATAACATCCGAAACACAGGATATTTTTGTTGTTGCATATGATGCCACAAGTTTTAGTCTATATTTAATATAGAAATATCATTCTGTTTAGTTCCTTTTTGTTTTATTTTTGGAAGAGGGCATGATTAGACATTTTATGTAAAAAATGTGTTTTCTTGATATGGGTTAAAGGTGAACAACAGAGAAACATGTGGAAAAAAAAGTTTTTATTTCCCATCACACCACAATCATTCTGTATTGTTGTCAGATATTTGGACACATTTAAGCTACATAATCCAGTCATTTCTCCTCTTTATCACATCAGTGGAGTCAGCCTGAAGCCACTGCAGCAAACATTTATACACCACATGCTTTTGTAATTGTTCTTAATGACGGTCAGTTTATTTGAACCACAGAGAAAAAAAATAAAATGTTAAAATTATCCTAATAAGTTTCCTGCTCTCTTGATCAGGAAGTGGTTAAAACCACAAACATCGGTTCATTTTTACAGGAAACGTCATTTATTTGCACATTGAAATCATAAAATAAAATGTTTTGCAAAGGAATAATTCTACAGCTATTTAATAATGCAGATATAGATAAGTTTACATTTAAAGTAAAATATTAAGTGTAATTATGATGCCGTCATCTTTTGGTATAAATAAGTCAGTAGGTTGGGACAATTGCTCTCACTTTTTAACTGCTTCTTCTTTTCTGCCACCTGCTGGTCGTTACTAGTTACTGCAGGGAGTTCTGCACGTCAGCTTTCTGTTTATTCTGGGGTTTGTCCAAAGTGCGGTCTGCGGGCCATTTGCTGTCCATAGACTGATTCTATGGAGTCCCGGAGGACAACTACATGTGATCAATGTGTATTGACTTTATTTAAACTAATTACAGGAAAAATAGTTGAGCACAACAAAGTATTTTAAGAAGCTCATTAATTAAACTCATTTTATTTGTCTAACATCAGATATACTTTATTTTCTCTGGGAGTGACATAAACAGATCATTAAATAGACATAGAGGTTGACATTGACACAGCTGAGCGTAAAATTTAGAATCATGGAAGATCTAATTTTTTACACTTAATTGCATTTAATGAAAATATTTGGTTCTAAAAACGTTTCCATTTGGCCCAATTTGTGTTTTGAAACTGGCTTATTTTAATTTTTACATATAAAAGAATACAGACACACAAATATTGCTGCTGGCATCTTATTTATTATCAGAGATGAATTGATTACAGGTAGCAAACTCTCACCAATGATTTAATCAACTGGATTATATTATTAGTAATCAAGTGAACTTTTGATTCATGTTTGAAGCTAAAAGTTGATGTTTGATTATAAGAAAAAGCAACTCATTATTTTTTGCTGGATGTTTGACCTGCAGATTTAAATGAGAGGACGGATCTTCATGCTGATGCTCTTCAGGGAGTAATTAAACTCCCTTCCATGCAGACCATTCCACTCCAATATAAGGGAGTGTGTTGTCAGCCCCCCAGCGATAAACCCCATTGGGGTTTGTATAGTGACCCTGATTGTACCAGAAAGCACCGAGATATTTTTTGGCAGAGTTGCTGCTCCACTGGTCCTGGTCTTTGTCAAAGGTGGAAAATTTCATTCCACCGTGATAGGCAAGGCTGTCTCCTGCAGAAATAATAATAAGATACAAAAACTATATGAATAAAACAGACATTCAGTTGAAAGCTTAAATAGTGAAAAAAAAAAAATCTGCGGGATCTGAAAACAAAATAAAATTGTAATTTCAATATGTAAAAAAAAATGCAGGCTTTGTGAAATATTGTTAATATTTTGTGAAATAAATAAAAAGTTATGTTAATCTCTTACTGGGATATTATCAATGAGATCAATTAAATTTACTTTACTCAGATTTTGTGCTGTTAACTACCAACATCAATCTGTTTCCTTCAGAACCATGAGAACAAACTCTGGATTTAGATATAAATGACACAACACATTTAATCCAACCAGGGTGGTTTTTATTTTTATTTAATCCTGTAGTTAGAATAGACTAGCTACAGTAAATTATCTTTATTATTATTATTGTTGTTATTATACACCTGCACTAACACAGGAGTTCCTCAGGGATCCATACTCAATGCCTTGATCTTTACTTTCCAGACCCAGCACAAGTCGAATTATTTTATTTGCCAAGGGATAAACAGTGATGGGCATCATTCCATCCATCCTGTCTAGTAAAGCTTTGATGAGGTTTTCTCATGACTCACCAGCGCCCCCTTTGTTGTTGAAACCGCTCACATGCAGAAGGTAACCCTCACACTCAGCATCGACTTTAAATGAAGAGTAAAGAGCAAACTTTTTGTTTCCTTCAAAGTCCTCCATGTCGACCATCAGTTTAATTCTGACTCCGTGTCAATTCACGAATGTTATCAAGACCTGCACAGACATGGAAACATTAAATTTAGATTTTGCATTAAACACCTGGTTAATCTGGGTTTGCAGGAACTGAGTTATAACTATGTTATAAGTAAATATATAAACCAACCATACATTGACTAAACTGTTTAGGTCGGTGTCTCACCCAGCCAGTACTCTCCAGCAGCGTTTCCAAAGCCTCTCTTGTACTCCGCAAAGGGTCTGTAGAAGTTTACAGAGCCATCCATCCTCCTCTGGAAAACCTGGAACAACAAAGGAATCTGATCAAGAAGTGAACAACGTTCTCACTGACACACTCAGGGTGAAAAGGAAGTGGGTTGTACCAACTCTGAATTGGTATCAATAATCAATATTTAACATGACAAAAACTGATCAAATCTTATCTCAGGCAGGTGAAAATGGAAGGACAATAAAGACTCTTCTTTCAACAGAACTTGATGTTTGTTGGATGAAATCCCCCAAGAATCCTGAGATAAACCAAGTTGAAGTGTAAACAGAGAGAGTTCATGTAGAGATGGACTCACCGTCCAGCGTCCTCCCTCTGAGTCCATGTCGCAGTAAGCCTTCACACAAACACATTCATGACTTGATGCAGTTTTTATTATGTAATGCAATGTCACACTTTATGTGGAAAAATAAATACTATCAAGAAAGTTCAGTTTCAAAGAGTCAGTTTATGTAATGTGTATGAAGATTAAGTAAAAACATCCTCAGCATTGTTAACAGATAAACCTCCAGTCTTGGTCCTGCACAGAACTTTAATCTGGATCTTCATTTTTATGAACAAACCAAATAAAGTTCACCTGAATAGCAGATGTAGATCCACTTGGGAGATGATGTAAACTCCACTGGTAAGATTATTATCCTTATTGTAGATGTCATCACGATCACGTGGCAGTTGGTCCTCAGCCGTTTCACAGCTGATCAGCAGTGGAGCCAGGAGGAAGAGAAGTGATAACAGCTGGAAGACAGAACATGACACCTTCTGAACATCATCAGAGAAACTCTGATTAACGTTCATTTAGTCAGATTAAACCTGATCCCTGATCTTGTCCTGCAGTGGCCTGTAAAATGTTCTGCCAGATTTTCAGTCAGAATTATGCTGAATTCTGCCTTAACAAAGGTTTCTGGTTGGTTTGATCCATTTTTTAACAACTCATTTCATCAGTCCTGTTAACAAATGTTATTTCCAGAGCCAATGATATGCAGGAAGTGTTTAAACAAATGGTAAACATTTACGATGTTGAAAAAGCTCAATGCAAATGTTTAGACTGGAAAATCTTTGGATTAAACCGATAAATATGTTGTGGACGTTTTCCTTTTCATTGTACCGACTATTCATTATAAAAGTGATAATTGATTCACTTATGAATCTTTATAGTTCAAGACACAAACTTACCTTCATCCTTACTGTTGAACTGGACAAACTGAAAATCTGTAGTCAGTGTGGTTCACTGTTAATATCCAGTACAATAAAGATAAATTAACTTTAGTGGCTAAACTCAGTTGTAAATGAATTCATGTGTTCATCTCTCACCTGCAGCTGAATGAAACTTGATTCCAAACTTCTGCTTCTCCTCTGTGTCTCAGACGTTCAGACTCCGTTATTTTATACCTGCTGATGTGTCACCTCACCTTGATGATCAGAAATCTAAATCAAACATCACCTGATGAAAAACATGAGCTTGGCTTCTTCAACTTGAAAATAAATACCGGATCCAGGATCTGGGCTGAGTGTCAATAACACTGGAAGATCAGTGAACCCAAAGAAGATGAGAACAATCATCATTTCAGGCTTCCAAGATCTATTTGCTGTTTTCTCTTATACATATTTGTTCAGTTGTGACATCAGGCCTTTCAGTAAATGTATCAGGGACCTGGTTCTGTGTCCTGGTACCAGTGTGACCCAACTGTTCAAGCAATGTAAATAAACTGTGATAGTTCAGAAACTATTTATTAAAAACATTTAATTTGGCAAATGAGCTTCATCAGGATGTCTGTTCTAGTTCAGGAATTTGACTGAACACAAAACGTTATGTTGTCAACATGTAGGAAGTTTCTGAAAGAGGAAACTGATCCACTCCATAAGCTCAGCTCCATCCCCGGCTCCAGTTTCGCCTCCAGTTGCCACTGTCTGCTCGTCTCTAGTTCTGTCTTCACCTCCCACTGCTAAAGCTTCCTGGTTTCTCACTGCTACAGCTCCAGGGTTCGGGGTTTCCCCTCTGGGACTCGGTTTCCAAGCCGCTCTGTTAGTTCCTGGGCGTCAGGCTGCATGACTGGGTTCCAGGTCAGAACAGCCGGCTTTGGGGAGCCGAGCCGCACAGAAAGTTCCTGCTCCCCAGGCTGCAGAGCTATCCTCTGATAAACACGCTGGTTCCCAGTCCCCAGTAAGTGGGTTCTCCACCCCAGTAAGCCCCATCCTGTGCCGGCCCTTCTGAGCCCTTTAGTGCAGGGGAGCTCAAACTTTTTGAGACCAAGATCTACTTTTTCTCTCACCAGTCTGCTGTCATGGCCAAAGGTTTTGAGAATGATTCAAATGTTAATATTTACAAAATCTACTGCTTCAGTTTTTATAATGGCAATTTGCATACACTCCAGAATGTTATAAAGAGTGATCAGCGTAACAGCAATTAATTGCAAAGTCAATATTTGCCTAGAAAATGAACTTTATCCCCCAAAACACATTTCAACTTCATTGCAGCCCTGTCTTAAAAGGACCAGCTAACAACGTTTCATTGATTGCTCCATTAACACAGGTGTAGGTGGTGATGAGGACAGGGCTGGAGATCAATCTGTCATGATTAAGTAAGAAGGACACCACTGGACACTTTAAAAAGAGGCTGGTGCTTGGCATCATTGTTTCTCTCTGTGAACCATAGTTATCTCTAAAGAAACACATGCAGTCATCATTGCACTGCACAAAAAAAATGGCCTAATAGGAAAGAGAATCGCAGCTAGAAAGATTGCCTCAGTCAACAATCTATTGTATCATCAAGAACTTCAAGGAGAGGTTCCTGGAGAGAAGGAACCTCTCCTTGTTGCCAAAAAGGCTCCAGGCGCCCAAGAAAGACCAGCAAGCACCAGTACCGTCTCTTAAAAGTGTTTCAGCTCTGTTAGTAATAATAATAATAATAATACACCAGGAGTGTATTATTATACACTCCATGTGTATAATAATAATAATAATAATAATAATAATGATAATTAATAAAGCTAATTTACTGTAGTTAGACAAATCAGGATTAAGAGAAATAGACCTTGATTGGATTAAATGTGTTGTGTCAGTTATATCTAAATCCAGAGTTTGTTCTTATGGTTCTGAAGCAGGAAGATTGATGTTGGTAGTTAACAGCACAAAGTAAATTTAATTGATCTCATTGATAATATCCCAGTAAGAAAAAATAACTCATAATTTATTTCACAAAACATTATCAACTTTTCACAAAATCAGCATTTTTGTTAAATATTGAAATTACAATTTTATTGATGTTGGATCACGCAGAATTTGTATTTTTTCACTATTGAAGCTTTCAACTGAATGTCTGTTTTATTCATATAGTTTTTGTATCCTATTATTATTTCTGCAGGAGACAGCCTTTCCTATCACGACCAACAGAAATTTACCACTTTTGACAAAGACCAGGATGAGTTGAGCGGCAACTGTGCCAAAAAATATCTCGGTGCTTCTGGTACAATCAGGGTCACTATACAAACCCTAACGGGGTTTATCGGGGGGCTGACACACACTCCATTATTTGGAGTGGAATGGTCTGCATGGAAGGGAGTTAATTACTCCCTGAAGAGCATCAGCATGAAGATCCGTCCTCTCATTTAAATCTGCAGGTCAACATCCAGCAAAAAATAATGAGTTGCTTTTTCTTATAATCAACCATCAACTTTCAGCTTCAAACATGAGTCAAAAGTTCACTTGATTACTAATAAATATAATCCAGTTGATTAAATCATTGGTGAGAGTTTGCTACCTGTAATCAATTCATCTCTGATAATAAATAAGATGCCAGCAGCAATATTTGTGTGTCTGTATTTTTTTATATGTAAAAATTAAAATAAGCCAGTTTTAAAACACAAATTGGGCCAAATGGAAACATTTTTAGAATCAAACCTATTGGTTAAATGCAATTAATTGAAAAACAACCAGGTCTTCCATAATTCTAAATTTTATGCTCAACTGTGTCAATGTCAACATCTATGTCTATTTAATGATCTGTTTATGTCACTCCCAGAGAAAATAAAGTATATCTGGTGTTAGCTAAGACAGAGAAATGGAGTGTAATTTGATTTTTATCTGAAAACAATCAGGAATCGAAACAAGAACAGCAGAAAGTCATCAATTTGTTTTTTCTTGCAATAAAATGTAAAAAAATAGCACAAGAACTTGATCTAATAATATCAGGAGAACAATAAAATATTTATAGTTTGACCATTTATAATGACCATATGATGTGCGTCAATGTGTTGAAAAAACAAATTACATGATTTTTAGACTCTGGAGATGTGTTGATTGATTTGATCAGGTTGTAGAAAGTTTTGTTATTATATGAAGTGAAAGATTCACTGAATGCTGAGGCGTAGTGGATATTATACAATTCACTGATTGTTCCTTTTCTGATACATGGTGCAGATGTTTGGGGAAATGCCTGTAATAATATTCAAATTCTATTTTTACTTTTGCAAATTATAGAAATTAAAAGCAGAAAATGCTGCAGAGCTCCAACAAATGCATTGTGCTTCAACTTAAAATTGATATTTATTGGTGGACTACTATATCCAAAGTAATGGAATGAGTAGTTTGAATGTTAATGGAAACTCCAGGTGTTAATCTGAAAAGAAAAAACTAATTTTGTTAAATGACTTTTAAGTTTTGATTATCAAGAAACTGGTGTTGGGTCTATTTTGGTTCCCAACCTGCAAAGAATCAACCAAAGACACAAATTACTTTTCTACACCGTCAAACACCGTGTTGTGTCTCCTCCACCGGCTCTCAACTGCCTTTTATTATGTTTACAAGAAAAAAGGTTGGGCTTTTTCACACAGTCACACAAACAATTGATCAATAACCTTAACCACAAGATGTTTTGGGACCTTCTGTGAACATGCCCTTACCTGGACACAAGGCTGACCGTTATACCTGTGTTACCAGGTAGCTGCTAACACAGCTACCTGTGTTATTACCTGTGTATTCTTATAATAATAACAACAACAACAACAACAGCAACAACAACAACAACAACAACAATAATAATAATAATAATAATAACAACAGGTAGCTGTTAACACAGACAGCTAATGATCAAAGCAGCTGGTATCACAAGCATGTATAAACATTTCCAACCCCCAAGCAAACTTCTGAAAAAACAGTTAATATTGTACCACAAAAGAAAGGAGTCAAGCAAACAACACACAGAATAATAATATAAAACATAGCCTTTCAAATAAACTCATAAGTAAATGAACTTAGACAATTTTTCTAAAAACTGGTCATGGGTCATTCTTTCAGAAGCTATTCATGCATTTTAATAACTTGGGAAGTTGCATATGGATCCATATGAATGAACCAGCTGGGCCTCAAACCCGAATTTGTATTTTTTCCAAGCTTATATGTGCCAATGCAATTTATTTTATGGTTTGATTTGCAAACGCAACATGTAGTGCATTAATGTAGTGCATTAATACTAATTGAAAACCCTGCATTTTTTCAACAGTCTTATAAACAATTAAAAAGTATGGGATATATTGGTATAATTAGCCTTTTAAACATATAATTGAACCAAATCTCTAGTTTATGTTCATTTTTTGTGTAATATTTCACAATGAAGCTGCAAAGGTCTGGAAGAATTTTTTACCTTTCAGTGCAAATATAAACTTTAAATGTTCTTAACTTTCATTGCAACTGGAAAGTTTTTGCAGCATAAATGTTGTATATCTGAATATTTCAGATAAAACAATAGGAACAGTTTTAAAGCCTGCAACCATATATATTGAATGACTGATATATATAGTACAACCATTATCTAGGAAACTTGACACCTCGTAACTGACATTGGAAAAAAGAATTGAATGAACAGATTCACCCAGCGGTGACTTGCTTAGTGAAAGTCACAAATCTTCCAAGTCATGCTGTTTCAATAATAAAAATTTTAGTAAAAGATCAAGCAGAGTAAAAATAGAGAAAGTAAATTTTAAACATAGTAAACGAGTAGAAGTTAAAAATTAAGAAAAGGCTAATTCAAAGAAGGTTTTAAATAAACTCAAGGTAGGCATAGTCTTACAATGCGATTAGTATTAGTGTAAGCATTAATTCTTTAAGATAACATACAAGTTATACTAATTAATTTCCCAGTGATTGTTGTTATTCTGTTTTAAAGATATCTTCCTCTCATTCCATTCAATATGTTCACTATGTGATCAATTCAGTCTTTATGAGTTCATCCTTAACTTAATAGTGATTGATGAAATTATATTTCATTTAATTAGATTGATATTACTAAAACATTGCAGAATTTCTCTGAGATTGTGAGAACTTTTTATTAGACTTCTTCTACATCCTGTCCCATTATTCTGCAGATTAGAAAAATGTTCCAAACCTCTGAAAGAAAATCCAACAGTGACACCTAGTGGTTATAAAACGGATGACAGCAACCTCTTCTTTCTTCCTTCCTTCCTTTCTTTCTTTCTGTCTTTCTTTCTTTCTTTTTTTCTCTCATTGTTTGTGGTCAAAATCAGTGCATCTGTTTTCACCTCCTTATTTATTATTAAATCACACCAAATGCTGAATTATAATTGCGTCAATTAATTCATTATGTAAAGCTGCAAAGTTTAAACTACATTTTAAAGACTTAAGTTAAATGTTATGTATTGAGTGAAGCCATAAGCTTCATACAAAAAATACCTCTAACAGATTTCACTTGAACATTTTTCATTCCCCAGTTTCTAAAGATTGAATTTGTCTGATTTTCTGCAGTTTATGTGCAGAAATCTTTGCGCAAACATGTGATAAGTAATAACAGACACATCTTAGCAATATTAAAATGTCTCAATGTTTTTAAAACCTACCTGTCAATATCAGACATACACTTTTCCTGCTGTTGGATGGGAACCTTTTTAACTTTTTACAAGTTTTTAGTAAGAAAAAACAAAAAGTGTAAATGTTCTGCAAATTGTTTTTCTGTAGATCATATATATGTCACCAATAAAATTCAACCGTTCAGCATGACCTCCAGTGAAATATGATAAACCTGAATGATAAACAAACAGGTTTTATCCTCAGAGCTTCTTAGTTCATGACCTTGACCTGAAAACGTCTCTGCAGTCATAAACATTTACAGCCCACAGCAACATATTAAAGCACAACCTGCATATGCAGCTCAGGAAACTCATGAAAACCTTCATAGATGACATACTACACATTTATATTTCATCAATTTTCATTTTACATTGATCATTCTGATATTAATTTATTCTGAGGAATCTTTTTTAAAACATTGCTTTATATCTGGATTTGCATGAATATTTAAACCAAATCTAAAGACCAGCTTTATTCCAGAAACCATCAATGTGAGCTATAGTTTATTATTTTATTCATTTCCTAACTTTTCCTCATTTTGTTTCATGGACCTAAACATAATAAGTATAAATATTTTCCTTCCATGGAACCGCAGAATAACCCTGTTCATGTTAACATTTACTGAGATTCTCTGAAACTCAGGTATCAATAATCAGCTGCAGGTATTAATGAACAACCTGACTGCTCTGACAACCATTTGAACTCCAGAAAAAGAGTTCAAAGCCACACACAAACTCTCTCCAATACATACGCACACATACACACACACCTGCCTCCGACCCCCACACACACACATTAAAGAAACTGGATTGATACACAAATTGAACTTGCATTTGACCTGCACCTGCCTTCTCAATCTGCTGCCAACCCCTCACACCAAGCTCCTCAGCACAACAAAAAACACTGAGACATAATGAAAACAAATGAAGTATAGGAGAAGGGGCATAAATAGAAAATTAGGAACGCCCGAGGGTTAATGACATTGACCTGAAAACATCTCTGGAGTCATAAACATTTACAGCCCACAGCAACAGATTAAAGCACAACCTGCATATGCAGTTCAGGAAACACTTGAAAATCTTCAAACATGGCATAATACACATTTATATTTCATCCGTTTTCTTTTCACATTGATCATTTTATTTCTGAATATTTAAACAGAATCTAAAGACCAGTTTTATGCCAGAACAAATCCATATGATCTGTAGTTTATTATTTTACTCATTTCCTGTGTTTTCTCGTTTTCTTTCATTGACCTAAATATAAAAAGTGCAAAGATTTTCCTTCCATGCGACCGTAGAATAACCCTGTTCCCGTTAACATTTCCTGAGATTCTTTGGAAACTCAGGTATCAATAATCAGCTGCAGGTATCAATGAACAACCTGACTACTCTGTCTCCAGAGTAACATGGCGAAGGTGCAGGCACTCAGTGTGTCGCACTCAAAATAAATTAAACAAATAAACATTTTCTTTGTTCGAATTTAATAAAGCAATTTAAACTAAATTGTCTTGATATTTATGTTTCTTTGAACAATTAAATTCACTTTTTGTGTTTTTCCCCATGACAGAAGAACCTCCTGACCAACCAGTCCTGGTCACCAATCCTTCCTTTGATTCCTGATTGTTGGGGCAGGAAGTCTTCCTGGTGTCCTGCAACTTTTAGATACTTCAGCACACCTGGCTCCAATAGCAGCTCATCAACAGAGTTCTGCAGAGCCTCACTGCATGCCAGTGAGACAGTTAAATTAAAGTCTTTAGGTCAAGGGACACATCTGAAACTTGCAGGACTCGGGTCCTGGAGGAATGCAGACTGAGGCCACTGCCTAGAGGAACCAAAGCTAACGTTCTGTTTTCTCAGAGCTCACAGGAAACACAGCACAGCTGAGACAATGTGGTCCCACAACATGCCTGATATAAGATGAGAGTTTTTATGGCAATCTTAATTATTCTACATCAACAAACGGCTGCAGTCAATTGCAACAACTGAATCAAAGTTGATGATTCAGTTACATCTCAGTTAAGATGTAACAACGATGTTACATCTTAACATCTCTGTTACTTTTTGACATTAGATGTTAAGTTGTAACAAATATGTTAAATCTTAACATATTTGTTAAAATGTAACAGAGCTAAACATGTCAGGCAATCCTACAGAGATCTTTCAAGATCATTTACAGAATTATTCTTTTGGTCTCGACACACAAGAGGCAACATCAACCTGTTCATTTATGCAAAGAGGAGAAAATTGCTTTTCCGTCTGCAGCCAAGTGAATGGAAAATTTGGACATGTGAATTTTCAGGCTTGTATTCATAAACTAGCATAGTGTGTGTGCTAGTGAGCACACACTAGGAAATATGAAAACGGGGCATTTTTTTAACTTTGTCAAGAAAGTTGAAAATAACATTTTGTTCCTGTTGTTACTTCCTGCTTTGTATGGATCTATTTGTAACTTGGGCTTGTTAGGAATAAAATCCTAATTTCGTCAGATTAATATGTATCCTGGGACTTTTCACTGAAACATCACAAAGGATTCAAAACATCACAACTCAGAACACAAAAACAGGAAATGAATTAACAAGGACAGGAAGTACAAGCTAAATCCTTTTTCCAAAAAATGTCATCAGTGAAAATAATCCCTGATGCTGAAGTCATAAAGTAAAAATCACATCTTTGCTTTGATTTCACTGAAACATTATAGAGTCACTAGTGTATTATTGACAGGTCTGTCAGTGACTGTGTATAAGAGCAGCTGTTTCCAGGACCTCCAGACAGAAGAGCTGAAGCTTGTCTGACGCTGAAGTGAAGAAAAAAAGGTAATTTTGATTCTGCTTTGGTAAAAGATTTGATCTAACTTTTTATTGAGTTGAGACTGTTTGTGTTGTTGAAGGTGATCTTCAATGACTCTGAATGTTCTGATGTTTCTTTGAGCTTGTTACACTGCATTATGTAATAATGTAATACAATTGGGTTTCATAATTACGTTATATTGAATTATTATATTATTATAATGAACTATAGTTTAAAACACACATTTTACTGTATATTCACAAAAACTAATCAAGAAGAGCCTTTGCATTCAGATCATCGACCATTTCAGATTTTATGTACTTTCTTAAAATCCCTCAAATATTAAGTCCTTTTTTAAGCCAGAAGGGCAAATTATTTCAACAAAGCTGATGGAAGAGCAGGAGAACATTTTTGGAAATTTCTACTAAAACTCTCAGAAAACAGTAAATGGTTGCAAAACATGATTGAAATAATTTTGCTACAGATGAATTTGAGGTGGCTCTCATCCATCAATTCAACCGTCCAAAATCCATGCAAGCCGCATCTCCAGTTATATTAATGTTACATTTTATTTTGCATTATTTGTGCAATTGAGACTCATTATCTAAAGATCAGAAAGAAGTAAAATGTAAATGAAGAAACCAAGCTCATGTTTTTCATCAGGTGATGTTTGATTTAGATTCCTGATCATCAAGGTGAGGTGACACATCAGCAGGTATAAATAACGGAGTCTGAACGTTGGAGACACAGAGGAGAAGCAGAAGTTTGGAATCAAGTTCATTCCAGCTGCAGGTGAGAGATGAACACATGAATTCATTTACAACTGAGTTTGTCCACTAAGTTTCTCTATGTTTTACATTAACAGGGAATTTCATTGTGCTGCAAGTCAAACTCCAGATTTTCATCAAGTTTGATCAATTTATCCAGATCAACAGTAAAGATGAAGGTAAGCCTGTAACTTGCACTGTAAAAAAATAAAAAATAATTCATCTATCTTTATTTATTTTAACAAGGAAAGGTATTTTTAATGTTTAAAATCTTGTTAACAACAAATGACCAAAATAAAAATCAGCGCAGAGACATTGTACATAAATGTACAAATTATGAAACATCAATAATGATTAGAATATGAACACAAACAACAACAAGATATTTAACTATGTAGTCAAAAAATGTAAAAATTAAACAACTTCTACTGAGTTTGTTAATTATTTAAAATGTTTGATATTTTGTTCAGTCACTGAAATGTTGAGTAAATTTGAGTGTTTAAATTTATCCAAACACTCAATGCATGTAAACACTGTACATAGTTTTGGCTCTGGAAATAACATTTGTTAACAGGACTGATGAAATGAGTTGTTAAAAAATGGAGGATCAAACCAACCAGAAACCTTTGTTAAGGCAGAATTCAGCATAATTCTGACTGAAAATCTGGCAGCACAGCTTACAGGCCACATGCAGGACAAGATCAGGGATCAGGTTTAATCTGACTAAATGAACGTTAATCAGAGTTTCTCTGATGATGTTCAGAAGGTGTCATGTTCTGTCTTCCAGCTGTTATCACTTCTCTTCCTCCTGGCTCCACTGCTGATCAGCTGTGAAGCGGCTGAGGACCAACTGCCACGTGATTGCAATGACATCTACAATACGAACAAGAAACTTCACAGTGGAGTTTACATCATCTATCCAAGTGGATATTCATCTGCTGTTCAGGTGAACTTTATGTTTGGTTTGTTCATAAAAATGAAGATCCAGATTAAAGTTCTGTACAGGACCAAGACTGGAGGTTTATCTGTTAACAATGCTGAGGATGTTTTTACTTAATCTTCATACATATTACATAAACTGACTGTTTGAAACTGAACTTTCTTGATAGTATTTTTTTTTCCACATAAAGTGTGACATTGCATTACATAATAAAAACTGCATCAAGTCATGAATGTGTTTGTGTGAAGGCTTACTGCGACATGGATTCAGAGGGAGGACGCTGGACGGTGAGTCCATCTCTACATGAACTCTCTCTGTTTACACTTCAACTTGGTTTATCTCAGGATTCTTGGGGATTTCATCCAACAAACATCAAGTTCTGTTGAAAGAAGAGTCTTTATTGTCCTTCCATTTTCACCTGCCTGAGATAAGATTTGATCAGTTTTATCATGTTAAATATTGATTATTGATACCAATTCAGAGTTGGTACAAGCCACTTCCTTTTCACCCTGAGTGTGTCAGTGAGAACGTTGTTCACTTCTTGATCAGATTCCTTTGTTGTTCCAGGTTTTCCAGAGGATGGATGGCTCTGTAACTTCTACAGACCCTGGGCGGAGTACAAGAGAGGCTTTGGAAACGCTGCTGGAGAGTACTGGCTGGGTGAGACACCGACCTAAACAGTTAGTCAATGTATGGTTGGTTTATTTACTTAAGATATTTATAACATAGTTATAGCCACATTTTTCAACACCTGTTTATTGTCTCGACTTTCTATTTTACTATTGTGTTACTAAGTGATGGTGTGCAGGTGCAGGTCAAAAACTGAATATTATGGAAAAGTTTATTTCCATCAGTAATTAATTCAAAAAGTAACATTTGTATGTCATATTAATTCATTTCATACAGCTTGATATATTTAAAATGTTTACTTCTTTTAGTGTTGATGTTTGTTTCTGACAACTCATGAAAACTACAAATTCAGTATTTCAGAAAATTTGAATATTGTGAAAAAGTTCAATATTGCAGAGCTCTGGTGCTACACACTAATCAGTTTAAGTCAAAACACCTGCAAATGCTTCCAAATGGTCGCTGAGTCCAGGTCTGTAGGTTATTCAATCATGGGAATGACTGCTGACCTGACAGTTGTTCAAAAGATGACCTTTGACCACTTGCACAAGAGGGCAAGACAGAAATATAACAGCTAAAGAAGCTTGCTGTGCACAGAGCTGTTTTCACACACATTCATAGAGAAGTGAGGCGGAAGAAAAGATGTAGTGGAAAAGAATTGGACAAGCAATCAGGATAACTGCACCTGGAGGGGATTATGAAACAAAACCATTTAGAAATGTAGAGTCGGCTGCAGATGGAGTCAGTGCTTGAAGAGCCACCACACACAGATATATGCAACATAGATTTCACATTTTGCTTTCCTTGTGTCGAACTGATGCTGATGCTGATCTTGAAGAAGAACCTAAACGTCGTAGAAAATCTGTCTTATTGTGAAGAGGAAGACGCGACAGTCAAGACCCAACAAGAGCTGCAGATGTTGGTCAGAGCCATGTGGGTTCTCATATCACCTGAGCAACACCACAGAGTGATCGACTCCATGCCACGGTGCATTAATGCAGTGATCTGGACAGTAATGTGTGTGCAAAAACCTCAGTAAAAATCCAACTTTAATAGTTTTCATGTTTGTGCAGGTCTTGATAACATCCATGAGTTGACATCATATAAAGACTGTGAGCTGATGGTCGATATGGAGGACTTTGATGGAAAAAAAGCCTTTGCCCGTTACTCTTCATTTTACATCTATCCTGAGTTTTATGGTTACATTCTGCATGTGAGTGGTTTCAACAACACAGGGGGCGCTGGTGAGTCATGAGAAAAAACACATTCTAACTTTACTAGTCAGGATGAATTTATGGATGGATGGAATGATGCCCATCACTAATTATGTCTTTTTAAAATAAATAATTCAACTTGTGCTGGGTCTGAAAGTCGTGCAGTGAGTCTGGAAATGTAGAGCAAGGCACTGAGCATGGATCCTGGTGTGTAATATACACCAGGAGTGTATTATAACACACTCCTTGTGTATAATAATACACCACGAGTGTATTATTACACACTCCTGGTATTATAAGATATGATATGATAAGATATGTATAATAATAATAATAATAATAATAATAATAATAATAATAATAATAATAATAAAATAATAATGATGATGATGATGATGATGACAATTAATAAAGCTAATTTACTGTAGTTAGACAAATCAGGATTAAGAGAAATAGACCTTGACTGGATTAAATGTGTTGTGTCAGTTATATCTAAATCCAGAGTTTGTTCTTATGGTTCTGAAGCAGGAAGATTGATGTTGGTAGTTAATAGCACAAAGTAAATTTAATTGATCTCATTGATAATATCCCAGTAAGAAATTAACATAACTCATAATTTTTTTCACAAAACATTATCAGCTTTTCACAAAGTCAGCATTTTTGTTAAATATTGAAATTACAATTTTATTGATGTTGGATCACGCAGAATTTGTATTTTTTTTCACTATTCAAGCTTTCAACTGAATGTCTGTTTTATTCATATAGTTTTTGTATCCTATTATTATTTCTGCAGGAGACAGCCTTTCCTATCACGGTGGAATGAAATTTACCACTTTTGACAAAGACCAGGATAAGTTGAGAGGCAACTGTGCCAAAAAATATCTCGGTGCTTTCTGGTACAATAATTGTCACTCTACAAACCCTAATGGGATTTATCGCTGGGGGGCTGACAACACACTCTATTCTACTGGAGTGGAATGGTCTGCATGGAAGGGATTTAATTACTCCCTGAAGAGCATCACCATGAAGATCCGTCCTCTCATTTAAATCTGCAGGTCAAACATCCAGCAAAGAATAATGAGTTGCTTTTTCTTATAATCAACCATCAACTTTTAGCTTCAAACATGAGTCAAAAGTTCACTTGATTACTAATAAATATAATCCAGTTGATTAAATCATTGGTGAGAGTTTGCTACCTGTAATCAATTTATCTCTGATAATAAATAAGATGCCAGCAGCAATATTTGTGTGTCTGTATTTTTTTATATGTAAAATTAAAATAAGCCAGTTTTAAAACACAAATTGGGCCAAATGGAAACATTTTTAGAATCAAACCTCTTGGTTAAATGCAATTAATTGAAAAACAACCAGGTCTTCCGTAAATCTAAATTTTATGCTCAACTGTGTCAATGGCAACATCTATGTCTATTTAATGATCTGTTTATGTCACTTCCAGAGAAAATAAAGTATATCTGGTGTTAGCTAAGACAAAGAAATGGAGTGTAATTTGATTTTTATCAGAAAACAATCAGGAAGCGAAACAAGAACAGCAGAAAGTCATCAATTTGTTTTTTCTTGCAATAAAATGTAAAAAAAATAGCACAAGAACTTGATCTAATAATATCAGGAGAACAATAAAATATTTATAGTTTGACCATTTATAATGACCATATGATGTGCGTCAATGTGTTGAAAAAACAAATTACATGATTTTTAGACTCTGGAGATGAGTTGATTGATTTGATCAGGTTGAAGAAAGTTTTGTTATTATATGAAGTGAAAAACTCACTGAATGCTGAGGCGTAGTGGATATTATACAATTCACTAATTGTTCCTTTTCTGATACATAGTGCAGATGTTTGGGGAAATGCCTGTAATAATATTCAAATTCTATTTTTACTTTTGCAAATTATAGAAATTATAAGCAGAAAATGCTGCAGAGCTCCAACAAATGCATTGTGCTTCAACTTAAAATTGATATTTATTGGTGGACTACTATATCCAAAGTAATGGAATGAGTAGTTTGAATGTTAATTGAAACTCCAGGTGTTAATCTGAAAAGAAAAAGTAATTTTGTTAAATGACTTTTAAGTTTTGATTATCAAGAAACTGGTGTTGGGTCTATTTTGGTTCCCAACCTGCAAAGAATCAACCAAAGACACAAATTACTTTTCTACCACCGTCAAACACCGTGTTGTGTCTCCTCCACCAGCTCTCAACTGCCTTTTATTATGTTTACAAGAAAAGAGGTTGGGCTTTTTCACACAGTCACACAAACAATTGATCAATAACCTTAACCACAAGATGTTTTGGGACCTTCTGTGAACATGCCCTTACCTGGACACAAGGCTGACCGTTATACCTGTGTTAACAAGTAGGTGTTAACACAGCTACCTGTGTTATTACCTGTGTATTATTATAATAATAATAACAACAACAACAACAACAACAACAACAACAACAATAATAATAATAATAATAATAATAATAATAATTAAAGCTGCAAGCAGCCTCGAACGGCCCTCGCAGCCAAGCGCCGCTCCGGCCTATTGCCACCGCGGGGTACTAGCAACCGGCGCCTCACGCCAGCCACCACAGAAGCTCTCACGCAGTTTTCAGCTCTTCCGCCCGCATCGCGGAAGCTGTTGCTCAGTTTCCATCAACGCTGGCCACCTGCTAACACAGAAGTTGTTGCGCAGTTTCCGCGCCCGTCCACCAGGCGGTACGCACTGATGCGTTCGGAGGCGCTCCTTGACGATGCAAAAAATGTGGTGCAGATTCATTGGTTTAGCGAGGAAATATAGCTGGCGGATTAATGTAGGACGCGCAGTGGAGTCAAAATATATTTCAATGCTGTTGTTCTCTTTAGAGGTCAACAAAGTCATACGTATCCAATTTGTCGTCAGTCGGATGATCCACGTGTCATTTACAGCCGATCATATGCACATGGCGAAGTACTACAGTTCGTCATTTTTCATCATCTTCAGCTGTGTTTCTAAAGCACTCTATTTCATGTTGGAGTAATACTTACTCAGAGTGGCGAATTACTGAAATGGTTTGTAAGAAGTAAGAAAACGCTACATTTACTGCATGATTTAATTCAACAAAAAATTATCTGAGACATTTCTATCCTTTTAGAAATGTCATGGCAATGCTCTCACAAAGTTTTCACGCCCATCCGCCCGTGGATCTGTTTGTCATTGGTGGAGGAACACTGACACCTACTGGCGAAATACTGATATTGTTCTTCATCCTGTTTATCTGCTGTTTCATTTGTGGAGCAATACTGACCCCAAGTGGCGAATTACTGAAATGGTTTATAAACGCCAAAAATGGGATCAAAATCTGAACTTCAATCTAAAATGGCCGACTTCCTCTGGGGTTTAGACCATGGCTCCAAGAGACTTTTTGTAAGTCCTGACATGGTACACACGTGTACAAAGTTTCGTAATTGTAGGTTAAAGCATGGCTTGGGCTGATCTTTTAAAATTTTCTAGGGGGCGCTATAGATAAATTAGGCCACACCCTACAAATATTGTGATGGATTCCTGTCGGGGAGTGGATGAAGATCCATCCTTGTGAGTTTGGAGCAGCTGTGGCCAAAAATGTGGAATTGAGAGCCAAACGTATGGCGATGGCGTTACAGGTCACTTCGCCACGGCGCCACTCCCAGCTGCTCCATCAAAGCTGGTCTGGGTTGGAATCGTCAATACACCAACATGTCTTCTGTGTCTGGGCACAGTTTCATGTTGATGAGGTCAAAGGGGTCAGATAGCGACCATTCAGAGTAAAACATGACACTTCCTTTTCTCAGGGCGTGGCCTAAGTGATGTCATCATTCCACCATAGGGATTGTAGGACACCCGATGATGATCAATTCCAGAAACTTTGTGCCTCTGTGAGTTTCTGTGTAGGAGATATAGCAGTTTATTTTTTACGGCGAGTAGGTGAACTTTGACCCCTGCTAACCCCCCTTCAGCATTCTCAAAAACTCACCGTTTTGATAACTTTAGATGGGACATGCCTTATGAGCAGACTGACCGAGTTTGAAGCCGATCATCGAAATCTCTAGGAGGAGTTCGATCAAATAGGAAGGCTGTAAACGGCAAAAATGGGTCAAAATCTGAACTTCAATCCAAAATGGCCGACTTCCTGTGGGGTTTAGACCATGGCTCCAAGAGACTTTCTTTTAAGTCCTGACATGATACATGTGTACAAAGTTTCGTAATTGTAGGTCAAAGCATGGCTTGGGGCTGATCATTTAAAATTTTCTAGGGGGCGCTATAGAGAAATTAGGCCACGCCCACCAAATATTGTGATGGATTCCTGTAGGGGAGTTGATGAGGACCATCCTTGTGAGTTTGGAGCAGCTGGGCCTGAAAATGTGGAATTGAGAGCCAAACGTATGGCGATGGCGTTACAGGTCACTTCGCCACGCCCCCATGCCCACCTGCTCTATCGAAGCTGGTCGGGGTTGGAATCCTCAACACATCAACATGTTCTCTGTGTCTGGGCACAGTTTCATGTTGATGAGGTCAAAGGGGTCAGATAGCGCCGTTCTCAGTAAAACATGACACTTCCTGTTCTCAGGGGGCGTGGTCTAAGTGATGTCATCATTCGACCATAGGGTATTGTAGGGCAGCCAATGATGATTAATCACAGTAACTCTGGTTCCTCTGTGAGTTTCTGTGTAGGAGATATAGCAGTTTATGTTTTATGGCGAGTAGGTGAACTTTGACCCCTGCTAACCCCCCTTCAGCATACTCAAAAACTCACAGTTTTGATAACTTTAGATGGGACATGCCTTATGAACAGACTGACCGAGTTTGAAGCCGATCAATCGAAATCCCTAGGAGGAGTTCGATCAAATACGGAGGCTGTAAACGGCAAAAATGGCCTCAAAATTGGACCTTCAATCCAAAATGCCGACTTCCTGTGATACTTGCACTATGACATTAATTGTAAATTTTGAGCGTCCTGGGGAGCTCTACAAGTGTACCAAATTTCATGTCTCTAGGATAAAGTAAGTGAATAGCAAAGGGTCCTTAGAAAATTTCTAGGTGGCGCTATTGAGCCATTTCTTGTGGGATTTTGTGATGACCTTAAAAATCAAAATTTTTAAACAGGCTTAAGGCCTCCGCCAAGTTTGGTGAGTTTTCCAATATGATAAGCCCCCAAAAAGCCCCCCAAAGAGGTGGGAAGAAAAATAATAATAATTAAAGCTGCAAGCAGCCTCGAACGGCCCTCGCAGCCAAGCGCCGCTCCGGCCTATTGCCACCGCGGGGTACGAGGAACCGCCGCCTCACGTCAGCCACCACAGAAGCTCTCACGCAGTTTTTCAGCTCCTCCGCCCGCACCGCGGAAGCTGTTGCTCAGTTTTCATCAAAGCTGCGCACAGTGCTAAGACAGAAGTTGTTGCGCAGTTTCCGCGCCCGTCCACCAGGCAGTACGCATCTATGCGTTCGGCGGCTATCCTTGACGATGCAAAAAAATGTGGTATAGATTCATTGGTTTAGCGAGGAAATATAGCTGGCGGATTAATGTAGGACGCGCAGTGGAGTCAAAATATATTTCAATGCTGTTGTTCTCTTTAGAGGTCAACAAAGGTCATACTATCCAATTTGTCGTCATCGATGATCCACGTGTCATTTACAGCCGATCATATGCATATGGCGAAGTACTACAGTTCGTCATTTTTCATCATTTTCAGGTGTGTTTCTAAAGCACTCTATTTCATTGTTGGAGTAATACTACTCAGAGTGGCGAATTACTGAAATGGTTTGTAAGAAGTAAGAAAACGCTACATTTACTGCATGATTTAATTCAACAAAAATTATCTGAGACATTTCTATCCTTTTAGAAATGTCATGGCAACACACTCACAAAGTTTTCACGCCCATCCCGCCCGTGGATCTGTTTTCATCGGTGGAGGAACACTGACACCTACTGGCGAAATACTGATATTGTTCTTCATCCTGATTATCTGCTGTTTCATTTGTGGAGCAATACTGACCCCAAGTGGCGAATTACTGAAATGGTTTATAAACGCCAAAAATGGGATCAAAATCTGAACTTCAATCTAAAATGGCCGACTTCCTCTGGGGTTTAGACCATGGCTCCAAGAGACTTTTTTGTAAGTCCTGACATGGTACACATGTGTACAAAGTTTCGTAATTGTAGGTTAAAGCATGGCTTGGGGCTGATCATTTTAAATTTTCTAGGGGGCGCTATAGAGAAATTGGGCCACACCCTACAAATATTGTGATGGATTCCTGTCGGGAGTGGATGAAGATCCATCCTTGTGAGGTTGGAGCAGTTGCGCCCAAAATGTGGAATTGGAGCCAAACGTATGGCGATGGCGTTACAGCACACTTCGCCACGCCGCCACGCCCACCTGCTCCATCGTAGCTGGTCGGGATTAGAATCCTCAACACACCAACATGGCTTCTGTGTCTGGGCACAGTTTCATGTTGATGAGGTCAAAGGGGTCAGATAGCGACCTTTCACAGTAAAACATTACACTTCCTGTTCTCAGGGGGCGTGGCCTAAGTGATGTCATCATTCGACCATACGGTATTGTAGGACACCGATGATGATCAATCACAGTAACTTTGGTGCCTCTGTGAGTTTCTGTGTAGGAAATATAGCAGTTTATGTTTTTATGGCGAGTAGGTGAACTTTGACCCCTGCTAACCCTCCTTCAGCATTCTCAAAAACTCACCGTTTTGATAACTTTAGATGGGACATGCCTTATGAACAGACTGACCGAGTTTGAAGCCGATCAATCGAAATCCCTAGGAGGAGTTCGATCAAATACAAAGGCTGTAAACGGCAAAAATGGGGTCAAAATCTGAACTTCAATCTAAAATGGCCGACTTCCTGTGGGGTTTAGACCATGGCTCCAAGAGACTTTTTTGTAAGTCCTGACAAGGTACACATGTGTACAACGTTTCGTAATTGTAGGTTAAAGCATGGCTTGGGGCTGATCATTTAAAGTTTTCTAGGGGGCGCTATAGAGAAATTAGGCCACGCCCACCAAATATTGTGATGGATTCCTGTCGGGGAGTGGATGAAGATCCATCCTTGTGAGGTTGGAGCAGCTGGAACAGAAACTGTGGAATTGAGAGCAAAACGTATGGCGATGGCGTTACAGGTCACTTCGCCACGCCGCCACGCCCACCTGCTCCATCGAAGCTGGTCGGGGTTGGAATCCTCAACACACCAACATGTCTTCTGTGTCTGGGCACAGTTTCATGTTGATGAGGTCAAAGGGGTCAGATAGTGAAAGTTCACAGTAAAACATTACACTTCCTGTTCTCAGGGGGCGTGGCCAAAGTGATGTCATCATTCGACCATAGGGTATTGTAGGACACCCAATGTTGATCAATCATAGAAACTTTGGTGCCTCTGTGAGTTTCTGTGTAGGAGATATAGCAGTTTATTTTTTTACGGCGAGTAGGTGAACTTTGACCCCTGCTAACCCCCCTTCAGCATACTCAAAAACTCACCATTTTGATAACTTTAGATGGGACATGCCTTATGAACAGACTGACCGAGTTTGAAGCCGATCAATCGAAATCCCTAGGAGGAGTTCGATCAAATACGAAGGCTGTAAACGGCAAAAATGGCCTCAAAATTGGACCTTCAATCCAAAATGGCTGTCTTCCTGTGATACTTGCACTATGACATTAATTGTAAATTTTGAGCGTCCTGGGAGCTCTACAAGTGTACCAAATTTCATGTCTCTAGGATAAAGTAAGTGAATAGCAAAGGGTCCTTTGAAAATTTCTAGGTGGCGCTATTGAGCCATTTCTTGTGGGATTTTTGTGATGACCTTAAAAATCAAAATTTTTAAACAGGCTTAAGGCCTCCGCCAAGTTTGGTGAGTTTTCCAATATGATAAGGCCCCCAAAAAGCCCCCAAAGAGGTGGGAAGAAAATAATAATAATAATAATAATTAAAGCTGCAAGCAGCCTCGAACGGCCCTCGCAGCCAAGCGCCGCTCCGGCCTATTGCTACCGCGGGGTACTAGCAACCGTCGCCTCACGTCAGCCACCACAGAAGCTCTCACGCAGTTTTCAGCTCCTCCGCCCGCACCGCGGAAGCTGTTGCTCAGTTTCCATCAACGCTGACCACGTGCTAACACAGAAGTTGTTGCGCAGTTTCCGCGCCCGTCCACCAGGCGGTACGCACTGATGCGTTTGGAGGCGCTCCTTGACGATGCAAAAAATGTGGTGCAGATTCATTGGTTTAGCGAGGAAATATAGCTGGCGGATTAATGTAGGACGCGCAGTGGAGTCAAAATATATTTCAATGCTGTTGTTCTCTTTAGAGGTCAACAAAGGTCATACGTATCCAATTTGGCGTCAGTCGGATGATCCACGTGTCATTTACAGCCGATCATATGCACATGGCGAAGTACTACAGTTCGTCATTTTTCATCATTTTCAGCTGTGTTTCTAAAGCACTCTATTTCATTGTTGGAGTAATACTTACTCAGAGTGGCGAATTACTGAAATGCTTTGTAAGAAGTAAGAAAACGCTACATTTACTGCATGATTTAATTCAACAAAAATTATCTGAGACATTTCTATCCTTTTAGAAATGTCATGGCAACACACTCACAAAGTTTTCACGCCCATCCGCCCGTGGATCTGTTTATCATCGGTGGAGGAACACTGACACCTACTGGCGAAATACTGATATTGTTCTTCATCCTGATTATCTGCTGTTTCATTTGTGGAGCAATACTTACCCCAAGTGGCGAATTACTGAAATGGTTTATAAACGGCAAAAATGGGATGAAAATCAGAACTTCAATCAAAAAATGGCCGACTTCCTCTGGGTTTAGACCATGCTCCAAGAGACTTTTTTGTAAGTCCTGACATGGTACACACGTGTACAAAGTTTCGTATTGTAGGTTAAAGCATGGCTTGGGGCTGATCATTTAAAATTTTCTAGGGGCGCTATAGAGAAATTAGGCCACACCCTACAAATATTGTGATGGATTCCTGTCGGGGAGTGGATGAAGATCCATCGTTGTGAGTTTGGAGCAGCTGCGCCCAAAAATGTGGAATTGAGAGCCAAACGTATGGCGATGGCGTTACAGGTGACTTCGCCACGCCGCCACGCCCAGCTGCTCCATCGAAGCTGGTCGGGGTTGGAATCCTCAACACACCAACATGTCTTCTGTGTCTGGGCACAGTTTCATGTTGATGAGGTCAAAGGGGTCAGATAGCGACCGTTCACAGTAAAACATGACACTTCCTTTTCTCAGGGGGCGTGGCCTAAGTGATGTCATCATTCGACCATAGGGTATTGTAGGACACCCAATGATGATCAATCACAGAAACTTTGGTGCCTCTGTGAGTTTCTGTGTAGGAGATATAGCAGTTTATTTTTTATGGGGAGTAGGTGAACTTTGACCCCTGCTAACCCCCTTCAGCATTCTCAAAAACTCACCGTTTTGATAACTTTAGATGGCACATGCCTTATGAGCAGACTGACCGAGTTTGAAGCCGATCAATGGAAATCCCTAGGAGGAGTTCGATCAAATAGGAAGGCTGTAAACGGCAAAAATGGGGTCAAAATCTGAACTTCAATCTAAAATGGCCGTCTTCCTGTGGGGTTTCGACCATGGCTCCAAGAGACTTTTTTGTAAGTCCTGACAAGATACACATGTGTACAACGTTTCGTACTTGTAGGTTAAAGCATGCCTTGGGCTGACCATTTAAAGTTTTCTAGCGGGCGCTATAGAAAAATTAGGCCACGCCCACCAAATATTGATATGGATTCCTGTAGTGGAGTAGATGAGGGACCATCCTTGTGAGTTTGGAGCAGCTGGGCCTGAAAATGTGGAATTGAGAGCCAAACGTATGGCGATGGCGTTACAGGTCACTTCGCCACGCCGCCACGCCCACCTGCTCCATCAAAGCTGGTCGGGGTTGGAATCCTCAATACACCAACATGTTCTCTGTGTCTGGGCACAGTTTCATGTTGATGAGGTCAAAGGGGTCAGATAGTGAAAGTTCACAGTAAAACATTAAACTTCCTGTTCTCAGGGGGCGTGGCCAAAGTGATGTCATCATTCGACCATAGGGTATTGTAGGACACCCGATGATGATCAATCACAGAAACTTTGGTGCCTCTGTGAGTTTCTGTGTAGGAGATATAGCAGTTTATTTTTTTTGCGGCGAGTAGGTGAACTATGACCCCTGCTAACCCCCCTTCAGCATTCTCAAAAACTCACCGTTTTGATAACTTTAGATGGGACATGCCTTATGAGCAGACTGACCGAGTTTGAAGCCGATCAATCGAAATCCCTAGGAGGAGTTCGATGAAATAGGAAGGCTGTAAACGGCAAAAATGGGGTCAAAATCTGAACTTCAATCCACAATGGCCGACTTCCTGTGGGGTTTAGACCATGGCTCCAAGAGACTTTCTTTTAAGTCCTGACATGATACAAATGTGTACAAAGTTTCGTAATTGTAGGTTAAAGCATGGCTTGGGGCTGATCATTTAAAGTTTTCTAGGGGGCGCTATAGAGAATTTAGGCCACGCCCACCAAATATTGTGATGGATTCCTGTCGGGGAGTAGATGAGGGTCCATCCTTGTGAGTTTGGAGCAGCTGGGCCTGAAAATGTGGAATTGAGAGCCAAACGTATGGCGATGGCGTTACAGGTCACTTCGCCACGCCGCCACGCCCACCTGCTCCATCAAAGCTGGTCGGGGTTGGAATCCTCAACACACCAACATGTTCTCTGTGTCTTGGCAAAGTTTCATGTTGATGAGGTCAAAGGGTCAGATAGCGACCATTCTCAGTAAAACATGACACTTCCTGTTCTTAGGGGGCGTGGTCTAAGTGATGTGATCATTCGACCACAGGGTATTGTAGGGCAGCCAATGATGATTAATCACAGTAACTCTGGTGCCTCTGTGAGTTTCTGTGTAGGAGATATAGCAGTTTATGTTTTTATGGCGAGTAGGTGAACTTTGACCCCTGCAAAACCCCCTTCAGCATTCTCAAAAACTCACAGTTTTGATAACTTTAGATGGGACATGCCTTATGAACAGACTGACCGAATTTGAAGCCGATCAATCGAAATCCCTAGGAGGAGTTCGATCAAATACGAAGGCTGTAAACGGCAAAAATGGCCTCAAAATTGGACCTTCAATCCAAAATGGCCGACTTCCTGTGATACTTGCACTATGACATTAATTGTAAATTTTGAGCGTCCTGGGGAGCTCTACAAGTGTACCAAATTTCATGTCTCTAGGATAAAGTAAGTGAATAGCAAAGGGTCCTTTGAAAATTTCTAGGTGGCGCTATTGAGCCATTTCTTATGGGATTTTTGCAATGACCTTAAAATACAAAATTTTGATACTCCCTTTACGCGTCCGCCATGTTTGGTGAGTTTTTGAATATGATAAAGCCCTCAAAAAGCCAATTCATTTGGGTGGAAGAATAATAATAATAATATAATAATAATAATAATAATAATAATAATAAGAAACAGTAGGAAAACAATAGGCCTTCGCAGCGCTTAGCTGCTCGGGCCTAATAATAATAATTAAAGCTGCAAGCAGCCTCGAACGGCCCTCGCAGCCAAGCGCCGCTCCGGCCTATTGCCACCACGGGGTACTAGCAACCGTCGCCTCACGTCAGCCACCACAGAAGCTCTCACGCAGTTTTCAGCTCCTCCGCCTGCACCGCGGAAGCTGTTGCTCAGTTTCCATCAACGCTGGCCACGTGCTAACACAGAAGTTGTTGCGCAGTTTCCGCGCCCGTCCACCAGGCGGTACGCACTGATACGTTCGGAGGCGCTCCTTGACGATGCAAAAAATGTGGTGCAGATTCATGGTTTAGCGAGGAAATATAGCTGGCGGATTAATGTAGGACGCGCAGTGGAGTCAAAATATATTTCAATGCTGTTGTTCTCTTTAGAGGTCAACAAAGGTCATACGTATCCAATTTGGCGTCAGTCGGATGATCTACGTGTCATTTACAGCCGATCATATGCACATGGCGAAGTACTACAGTTCGTCATTTTTCATCATCTTCAGCTGTGTTCTAAAGCACTCTATTTCATTGTTGGAGTAATATTTACTCAGAGTGGCGAATTACTGAAATGGTTTTTAAGAAGTAAGAAAACGCTACATTTACTGCATGATTTAATTCAACAAAAATTATCTGAGACATTTCTATCCTTTTAGAAATTTCATGGCAACGCTCTCACAAAGTTTTCACGCCCATCCGCCCGTGGATCTGTTTGTCATTGGTGGAGGAACACTGACACCTACTGGCGAAATACTGATATTGTTCTTCATCCTGTTTATCTGCTGTTTCATTTGTGGAGCAATACTCACCCCAAGTGGCGAATTACTGAAATGGTTTATAAACGGCAAAAATGGGATGAAAATCTGAACTTCAATCAAAAATGGCCGACTTCCTCTGGGGTTTAGACCATGGCTCCAAGAGACTTTTTTGTAAGTCCTGACATGGTACACACGTGTACAAAGTTTCGTAATTGTAGGTTAAAGCATGGCTTGGGGCTGATCATTTAAAATTTTCTAGGGGGCGCTATAGAGAAATTAGGCCACACCCTACAAATATTGTGATGGATTCCTGTCGGGGAGTGGATGAAGATCCATCCTTGTGAGTTTGGAGCAGCTGCGCCCAAAAATGTGGAATTGAGAGCCAAACGTATGGCGATGGCGTTACAGGTGACTTCGCCACGCCGCCACGCCCAGCTGCTCCATCAAAGCTAGTCGGGGTGGAATCCTCAACACACCAACATGTCTTCTGTGTCTGGGCACAGTTTCATGTTGATGAGGTCAAAGGGGTCAGATAGCGACCGTTCAGAGTAAAACATTACACTTCCTGTTCTCAGGGGCGTGGCCTAAGTGATGTCATCATTCGACCATAGGGTATTGTAGGACACCCGATGATGATCAATCACAGAAACTTTGGTGCCTCTGTGAGTTTCTGTGTAGGAGATATAGCAGTTTATTTTTTACTGCGAGTAGGTGAACTTTGACCCCTGCTAACCCCCTTCATCATTCTCAAAAACTCACCGTTTTGATAACTTTAGATGGGACATGCCTCATGAGCAGACTGACCGAGTTTGAAGCCGATCAATCGAAATCCCTAGGAGGAGTTCGATCAAATAGGAAGGCTGTAAACGGCAAAAATGGGGTCAAAATCTGAAGTTCAATCTAAAATGGCCGTCTTCCTGTGGGGTTTCGACCATGGCTCCAAGAGACTTTTTTGTAAGTCCTGACAAGGTACACATGTGTACAACGTTTCGTAATTGTAGGTTAAAGCATGGCTTGGGGCTGATCATTTAAAGTTTTCTAGGGGGCGCTATAGAGAAATTAGGCCACGCCCACCAAATATTGTGATGGATTCCTGTAGGGGAGTAGACGAGGGACCATCCTTGTGAGTTTGGAGCAGCTGGGCCTGAAAATGTGGAATTGAGAGCCAAACGTATGGCGATGGCGTTAGAGGTCACTTCGCCACGCCGCCACGCCCACCTGCTCCATCAAAGCTGGTGGTCGGGGTTGGAATCCTCAACACACCAACATGTTCTCTGTGTCTTGGCACAGTTTCATGTTGATGAGGTCAAAGGGGTCAGATAGCGACCATTCTCAGTAAAACATGACACTTCCTTTTCTCAGGGGGCGTGGTCTAAGTGATGTCATCATTCGACCATAGGGTATTGTAGGGGAGCCAATGATGATTAATCACAGTAACTCTGGTTCCTCTGTGAGTTTCTGTGTAGGAGATATACCAGTTTATGTTTTTATGGCGAGTAGGTGAACTTTGACCCCTGCTAACCCCCCTTCAGCATACTCAAAAACTCACAGTTTTGATAACTTTAGATGGGACATGCCTTATGAACAGACTGACCGAGTTTGAAGCCGATCAATCGAAATCCCTAGGAGGAGTTCGATCAAATACGGAGGCTGTAAACGGCAAAAATGGCCTCAAAATTGGACCTTCAATCCAAAATGGCCGACTTCCTGTGATACTTGCACTATGACATTAATTGTAAATTTTGAGCGTCCTGGGGAGCTCTACAAGTGTACCAAATTTCATGTCTCTAGGATAAAGTAAGTGAATAGCAAAGGGTCCTTAGAAAATTTCTAGGTGGCGCTATTGAGCCATTTCTTGTGGGATTTTTGTGATGACCTTAAAAATCAAAATTTTTAAACAGGCTTAAGGCCTCCGCCAAGTTTGGTGAGTTTTCCAATATGATAAGGCCCCCAAAAAGCCCCCCAAAGAGGTGGGAAGAAAAATAATAATAATAATTAAAGCTGCAAGCAGCCTCGAACGGCCCTCGCAGCCAAGCGCCGCTCCGGCCTTTTGCCACCGCGGGGTACTAGCAACCGTCGCCTCACGTCAGCCACCACAGAAGCTCTCACGCAGTTTTCAGCTCCTCCGCCCGCACCGCGGAAGCTGTTGCTCAGTTTCCATCAACGCTGGCCACGTGCTAACACAGAAGTTGTTGCGCAGTTTCCGCGCCCGTCCACCAGGCGGTACGCACTGATGGGTTCGGAGGCGCTCCTTGACGATGCAAAAAATGTGGTGCAGATTCATTGGTTTAGCGAGGAAATATAGCTGGCGGATTAATGTAGGACGCGCAGTGGATTCAAAATATATTTCAGTGCTGTTGTTCTCTTTAGAGGTCAACAAAGGTCATACGTATCCAATTTGGCGTCAGTCGGATGATCCACGTGTCATTTACAGCCGATCATATGCACATGGCGAAGTACTACAGTTCGTCATTTTTCATCATTTTCAGCTGTGTTTCTAAAGCACTCTATTTCATTGTTGGAGTTATACTTACTCAGAGTGGCGAATTACTGAAATGGTTTGTAAGAAGTAAGAAAACGCTACATTTACTGCATGATTTAATTCAACAAAAATTATCTGAGACATTTCTATCCTTTTAGAAATTTCATGGCAACGCTCTCACAAAGTTTTCACGCCCATCCGCCCGTGGATCTGTTGTCATTGGTGGAGGAACACTGACACCTACTGGCGAAATACTGATATTGTTCTTCATCCTGTTTATCTGCTGTTTCATTTGTGGAGCAATACTTACCCCAAGTGGCGAATTACTGAAATGGTTTATAAACGCCAAAAATGGGATGAAAATCTGAACTTCAATCAAAAATGGCCGACTTCCTCTGGGGTTTAGACCATGGCTCCAAGAGACTTTTTTGTAAGTCCTGACATGGTACACACGTGTACAAAGTTTCGTAATTGTAGGTTAAAGCATGGCTTGGGGCCTATCATTTAAAATTTTCTAGGGGGCGCTATAGAGAAATTAAGCCACACCCTACAAATATTGTGATGGATTCCTGTCGGGGAGTGGATGAAGATCCATCCTTGTGAGTTTGGAGCAGCTGCGCCCAAAATGTGGAATTCAGAGCCAAACGTATGGCGATGGCGTTACAGGTCACTTCGCCACGCCGCCACGCCCAGCTGCTCCATCGAAGCTGGTCGGGGTTGGAATCGTCAACACACCAACATGTCTTCTGTGTCTGGGCACAGTTTCATGTTGATGAGGTCAAAGGGGTCAGATAGCGACCATTCAGAGTAAAACATGACACTTCCTTTTCTCAGGGGGCGTGGCCTAAGTGATGTCATCATTCGACCATAGGGTATTGTAGGACACCCGATGATGATCAATCACAGAAACTTTGGTGCCTCTGTGAGTTTCTGTGTAGGAGATATAGCAGTTTATTTTTTTACAGCGAGTAGGTGAACTTTGACCCCTGCTAAGCCCCCTTCAGCATACTCAAAAACTCACCATTGTGATAACTTTAGATGGGACGTGCCTTATTAACAGACTGACCGAGTTTGAAGCCGATCAATGGAAATCCCTAGGAGGAGTTCGATCAAATACGGAGGCTGTAAACGGCAAAAATGGGGTCAAAATCCGAACTTCAATACAAAATGGCCGACATCCTGTGGGGTTTAGACCGTGGCTCCAAGAGACTTTTTTGTAAGTCCTGACATGGTACACATGTGTACAAAGTTTCGTAATTGTAGGTTAAAGCATGGCTTGGGCTGATCATTTAAAGTATTCTAGGGGGCGCTATAGAGAAATTTGGCCACGCCCACCAAATATTGTGATGGATTCCTGTCGAGGAGTGGATGAGGGTCCATCCTTGTGAGTTTGGAGTAGCTGGGCCCGAAAATGTGGATTTTAGAGCCAAACGTATGGCGATGGCGTTACAGGTCACTTCGCCACGCCGCCACGCCCACCTGCTCCATCAAAGCTGGTCGGGGTTGGAATCCTCAACACACCAACATGTTCTCTGTGTCTGGGCAAATTTTCATGTTGATGATGTCAAAGGGGTCAGATAGCGACCATTCTCAGTAAAACATGACACTTCCTGTTCTCAGGGGGCGTGGCCTAAGTGATGTCATCATTCGACCATAGGGTATTGTAGGGCAGCCGATGATGATCAATCACAGTAACTTTGGTGCCTCTGTGAGTTTCTGTGTAGGAGATATAGCAGTTTATTTTTTTACGGCGAGTAGGTGAACTTTGACCCCTGCTAACCCCCCTTCAGCATACTCAAAAACTCACCGTTTTGATAACTTTAGATGGGACATGCCTTATGAACAGACTGACCGAGTTTGAAGCCGGTCAATGGAAATCCCTAGGAGGAGTTCGATCAAATACGGAGGCTGTAAACGTCAAAAATGGGCTCAAAATTGGACCTTCAATCCCAAATGGCCGACTTCCTGTGATACTTGCACTATGACATTAATTGTAAATTTTGAGCATCTTGGGAGCTCTACAAGTGTACCAAATTTCATGTCTCTACGATGAAGTAAGTGAATAGCAAAGGGTCCTTTGAAAATTTCTAGGTGGCGCTATTGAGCCATTTCTTGTGGAATTTTTGCGTCGACTTTAAAATACGTAAATTTGAAACAGGCTTAAGGCCTCCGCCAAGTTTGGTGAGTTTTTGAATATGATAAAGCCCCCAAAAAGCCAATTCATTTGGAGGGAGAATAATAATAATAATAATAATAATAAGAAACAATAGGAAAACAATAGGCCTTCGCAGCGCTTAGCTGCTCGGGCCTAATAATTAAAGCTGCAAGCAGCCTCGAACGGCCCTCGCAGCCAAGCGCCGCTCCGGCCTATTGCCACCGCGGGGTACTAGCAACCGTCGCCTCACGTCAGCCACCACAGAAGCTTTCACGCAGTTTTCAGCTCCTCCGCCCGCACCGCAGAAGCTGTTGCTCAGTTTCCATCAACGCTGGCCACGTGCTAAGACAGAAGTTGTTGCGCAGTTTCCGCGCCCGTCCTCCAGGCGGTACGCACTGATGTGTTCGGAGTCGCTCCTTGACGATGCAAAAAATGTGGTGCAGATTCATTGGTTTAGCGAGGAAATATAGCTGGCGGATTAATGTAGGACGCGCAGTGGAGTCAAAATATATTTCAATGCTGTTGTTCTTTTTAGAGGTCAACAAAGGTCATACGTATCCAATTTGGCGTCAGTCGGATGATCCACGTGTCATTTACAGACGATCATATGCACATGGCGAAGTACTACAGTTCGTCATTTTTCATCATTTTCAGCTGTGTTTCTAAAGCACTCTATTTCATTGTTGGAATAATACTTACTCAGAGTGGCAAATTACTGAAATGGTTTGGAAGAAGTAAGAAAACGCTACATTTACTGCATGATTTAATTCCACAAAAATTATCTGAGACATTTCTATCCTTTTAGAAATTTCATGGCAACGCTCTCACAAAGTTTTCGCGCCCATCCGCCCGTGGATCTGTTTGTCATTGGCGGAGGAACACTGACACCTACAGGCGAAATACTGATATTGTTCTTCATCCTGTTTATCTGCTGTTTCATTTGTGGAGCAATACTGACCCCAAGTGGCAAATTACTGAAATGGTTTATAAACGCCAAAAATGGGATCAAAATCTGAACTTCAATCTAAAATGGCCGACTTCCTCTGGGTTTAGACCATGGCTCCAAGAGACTTTTTGTAAGTCCTGACATGGTACACATGTGTACAAAGTTTCGTAATTGTAGGTTAAAGCATGGCTTGGGGCTGATCATTTAAAATTTTCTAGGGGGCGCTATAGAGAAATTAGGCCACACCCTACAAATATTGTGATGGATTCCTGTCGGGGAGTGGATGAAGATCCATCCTTGTGAGTTTGGAGCAGCTGCGGCCAAAAATGTGGAATTGAGAGCCAAACGTATGGCGATGGCGTTACAGGTCACTTCGCCACGCCGCCACGCCCAGCTGCTCCATCGAAGCTGGTCGGGGTTGGAATCCTCAACACACCAACATGTCTTCTGTGTCTGGGCACAGTTTCATGTTGATGAGGTCAAAGGGGTCAGATAGCGACCGTTGACAGTAAAACATGACACTTCCTGTTCTCATGGGGCGTGGCCTAAGTGATGTCATCATTCGACCATAGGGTATTGTAGGACACCCGATGATGATCAATCACAGAAACTTTGGTGCCTCTGTGAGTTTCTGTGTAGGAGATATAGCAGTTTATTTTTTTATGGCGAGTAGGTGATCTTTGACCCCTGCCAACCCCCTTCAGCATACTCAAAAACTCACCGTTTTGATAACTTTAGATGGGACATGCCTTATGAACAGACTGACCGAGTTTGAAGCCGATCAATCGAAATCCCTAGGAGGAGTTCGATCAAATACGAAGGCTGTAAACGGCAAAAATGGGTCAAAATCCAAACTTTAATCCAAAATGGCTGACTTCCTGTGGGGTTTAGACCATGGCTCCAAGAGACTTTTTTGTAAGTCCTGACAAGGTACACACGTGTACAAAGTTTCGTAATTGTAGGTTAAGCATGGCTTGGGGCTGATCATTTAAAGTGTTCTAGGGGGCGCTATAGAGAAATTAGGCCACACCCTACAAATATTGTGATGGATTCCTGTCGGGGAGTGGATGAAGATCCATCCTTGTGAGTGTGGAGCAGCTGCGCCCAAAAATGTGGAATTGAGAGCCAAACGTATGGCGATGGCGTTACAGGTCACTTCGCCACGCCGCCACGCCCACCTGCTCCATCGAAGCTGGTCGGGGTTGGAATCCTCAATACACCAACATGTTTTCTGTGTCTGGGCACAGTTTCATGTTGATGAGGTCAAAGGGGTCAGATAGCAACAGTTCACAGTAAAACATTACACTTCCTGTTCTCAGGGGGCGTGGCCTAAGTGATGTCATCATTCGACCATAGGGTATTGTAGGACACCCGATGATGATCAATCACAGTAACTTTGGTGCCTCTGTGAGTTTCTGTGTAGGAGATATAGCAGTTTATTTTTTTACGGCGAGTAGGTGAACTTGACCCTGCTAACCCCCCTTCAGCATACTCAAAAACTCTCCGTTTTGATAACTTTAGATGGGACATGCCTTATGAACAGACTGACCGAGTTTGAAGCCGGTCAATGGAAATCCCTAGGAGGAGTTCGATAAATACGAAGGCTGTAAATGGCAAAAATGGGGTGAAAATTTGACCTTCAATCCAAAATGGCTGACTTCCTGTGATCTTGGCACTATGACATTAATTGTAAATTTTGAGCATCTTGGAGCTCTACAAGTGTACCAAATTTCATGTCTCTACGATGAAGTAAGTGAATAGCAAAGGGTCCTTTGAAAATTTCTAGGTGGCGCTATTTAGCCATTTCTTATGGGATTTTTGCAATGACCTTAAAATACAAATTTTGAAACTCCCTTTACGCGTCCGCCAAGTTTTGGTGAGTTTTTTGAAAATGATAAAGCCCCAAAAAGGCCCCTCTTTAGGGGGGCAGAATAATAATAATAATTAAAGCTGCAAGCAGCCTCGAACGGCCCTCGCAGCCAAGCGCCGCTCCGCCTATTGCCACCGCGGGGTACTAGCAACCGTCGCCTCACGCCAGCCACCACAGAAGCTCTCACGCAGTTTTCAACGCCTCCGCCTACACCGCGTAGCTGTTGCTGAGTTTCCATCAACGCTTCACACTTCCAACACAGAAGTTGTTGCGCAGTTTCCGCGCCCGTCACCAGGCGGTACGCATCGATGCGTTCGGCGGCGCTCCTTGACGATGCTAAAAAATGTGGTGCAGAGTCATTGGTTCAGCGAGGAAATATAGCTGGCGGATTAATGTAGGGGCGCAGTGGAGTCAAAAATACATTTCAATACTGTTTTGCTCTTTAGAGGTCAACAAAGTTCATACATATTCAATTTGGCGCCAGTCGAATGATCCGCGTGTCATTTACAGCCGATCGTATGCACATGGCGAAGTACTGCAGTTCGTCATTGTTCATCATCTTCAGCTGTGTTTCTAAAGAACTCTATTTCATTGTTGGAGTAATACTTACTCAGAGTGGGGAATTACTGAAATGGTTTGTAAGAAGTAAGAAAATGCTACATTTACTGCATGATTTAATTCAACAGAAATTATCTCACAAAGTTTTCATGCCCATCCGCCCGTGGATCTGTCATTGGTGGAGGAACACTGACACCAACTGGCGAAATACTGATATTGTTCTTCATCCTGTTTATCTGCTGTTTCATTTGTGGAGCAATACTGACCCCAAGTGGCGAATTACTGAAATGGTTTATAAACGCCAAAAATGGGGTCAAAATCTGAACTTCAATCTAAAATGGCGGACTTCCTGTGGGGTTTAGACCATGGCTCCAGAGACTTTTTGTAAGTCCTGACATGGTACACATGTGTGTACAAAGTTTCGTAATTGTAGGTTAAAGCATGGCTTGGGGCTGATAATTTAAAAGTTTCTAGGGGGCGCTATAGAGAATTAGGCCACGCCCACCAAATATTCTGATGGATTCCTGTCAGGGAGTGGATGAGGATCCATCCTTGTGAGTGTGGAGCAGCTGGGCCTAAAAATGTGGAATTGAGAGCCAAACGTATGGCGATGGCGTTACAGGTCACTTCGCCACGCCGCCACGCCCAGCTGCTCCATTGAAGCTGGTCGGGGTTGGAATCCTCAATACACCAACATGTCTTCTGTGTCTGGGCACAGTTTCATGTTGATGAGGTCAAAGGGGTGAGATAGCGACCGTTAAACAGTAAAACATTACACTTCCTGTTATCAGGGGGCGTGGCCTAAGTGATGTCATCATTCGACCATAGGGTATTGTAGGAGAGCCGATGATGATCATCACAGTAACTTTGGTGCCTCTGTGAGTTTCTGTATAGGAGATATAGCAGTTTATTTTTTATGGGGAGTAGGTGAACTTTGACCCTGCTAACCCCCCTTCAGCATACTCAAAAACTCACCGTTTTGATAACTTTAGATGGGACATGCCTTATGAACAGACTGACGGAGTTTTGAAGCCGATCAAATCGAAATCCCTAGGAGGAGTTCGATCAAATACGAAGGCTGTAAACGGCAAAAATGGGTCAAAATCCAAACTTTAATCCAAAATGGCTGACTTCCTGTGGGGTTTAGGACCAGGCTCCAAGAGACTTTTTTTGTAAGTCCTGACAAGGTACACACGTGTACAAGTTTCGTAATTGTAGGTTAAAGCATGGCTTGGGGCTGATCATTTAAAGTGTTCTAGGGGGCGCTATAGAGAAATTAGGCCACACCCTACAAATATTGTGATGGATTCTGTCGGGGAGTGGATGAAGATCCATCCTTGTGAGTTTGGAGCAGCTGCGCCCAAAAATGTGGAATTGAGAGCCAAACGTATGCGATGGCGTTACAGGTCACTTCGCCACGCCGCCCGCCCACCTTGCTCCATCGAATCTGGTCGTGGTTGGAATCCTCAACACACCAAAATGTCTTCAGTGTCTGGGCACAGTTTCATGTTGATGAGGTCAAAGGGGTCAGATAGTGAAAGTTCACAGTAAAACATGACACTTCCTGTTCTCATGGGCGTGTCCTAAGTGATGTCATCATTCGACCATAGGGTATTGTAGGAGACCCGATGATGACCAATCACAGAAACTTTGGTGCCTCTGTGAGTTTCTGTGTAGGAGATATAGCAGTTTAGTTTTTTATGGCGAGTAGGTGAACTTTGACCCCTGCTAACCCCCCTTCAGCATACTCAAAACTCACCGTTTTGATAACTTTAGATGGGACATGCCTTATGAACAGACTGACCGAGTTTGAAGCCGATCAATCGAAATCCCTAGGAGGAGTTCGATCAAATACGAAGGCTGTAAACGGCCAAAATGGGGTGAAAATTTGACCTTCAATCCAAAATGGCTTGACTTCCTGTGATACTTGCACTATGACATTAATTGTAAATTTTGAGCGTCTTGGGAGCTCTACAAGTGTACCAAATTTCATGTCTCTAGGATAAAGTAAGTGAATAGCAAAGGGTCCTTTGAAAATTTCTAGGTGGCGCTATTGAGCCATTTTTTATGGGATTTTTGCAATGACCTTAAAAATACAAAATTTTGAAACTCCCTTTACGCGTCCGCCAAGTTTGGTGAGTTTTTGAAAATGATAAAGCCCCCAAAAAGGCCCCTCTTTAGGGGGCAGAATAATAATAATAATAATAATAATAAGAAACAGTACAGAAACAATAGGCCTTCGCAGCGCTTAGCTGCTCGGGCCTAATAAGAAACAGTAGGAAAACAATAGGCCTTCGCAGCTTAGCTGCTCGGGCCTAATAATAATAAACAGTACAGATACAATAGGCCTTCGCAGCGCTTAGCTGCTCGGGCCTAATAATAACAGGTAGCTGTTAACACAGACAGCAATGATCAAAGCAGCTGGTATCACAAGCATGTATAAACATTTCCAACCCCCAAGCAAACTTCTGAAAAAACTGTTAATATTGTACCACAAAAGAAAGGAGTCAAGTAAACAAACACACAGAATAATAATATAAAAACATAACCTTTCAAATAAACTCATAAGTAAATGAACTTAGACAATTTTTCTAAAAACTGGTCATGGGTCATTCTTTCAGAAGCTATTCATGCATTTTAATAACTTGGGAAGTTGCATATGGATCCATATGATGAACCAGCTGGGCCTCAAACCCGAATTTGTATTTTTTCCAAGCTTATATGTGCCAATACAATTTATTTTATGGTTTGATTTGCAAAACGCAACATGTAGTGCATTAATGTAGTGCATTAATACTAATTGAAAACCCTGCATTTTTTCAACAGTCTTATAAACAATTAAAAAATATGGGATATATTGGTATAATTAGCCTTTTAAACATATAATTGAACCAAATCTCCATTTTATGTTCATTTTTTGTGTAATATTTCACAATGAAGCTGCAAAGGTCTGGAAGAATTTTTTACCTTTCAGTGCAAATATAAACTTTAAAATGTTCTTAACTTTCATTGCAACTGGAAAGTTTTTTGCAGCATAAATGTTGTATATCTGAATATTTAAGATAAAACAATAGGAACAGTTTTAAAGCCTGCAACCATATATATTGAATGACTGATATATATAGTACAACCATTATCTAGGAAACTTGACACCTCATAACTGACATTGGAAAAAAGAATTGAATGAACAGATTCACCAAGCGGTGACTTGCTTAGTGAAAGTCGCAAATCTTCCAAGTCATGCTGTTTCAATTTGACCTCTTACTCAGCATCAATTCCCAATTTATGGACTCGAAATTTGAAATCAACTCTGCTTTATGTACTGGCTTCCTCTCCTGTGCTTCCATCTGAAGGCGAGGTAAAGGCCAAGGAGGCAACTGAGGTTCTGCAACCATTTGGGCAAAGCAGACAACTTTATTTATTCATCTCCTTTCAGCCAAAGACTATTCAAAGTGCTTGTACAAGAAAGTAAAAAACAACATTCAGCAAGAAGATAGTCACAAAATAATAATAATAATAATAATAATAATAATAATAATAATAATAATAATAATAAAAATTTTAGTAAAAGATCAAGCAGAGTAAAAATAGAGAAAGTAAATTTTAAACATAGTAAACGAGTAGAAGTTAAAAATTAAGAAAAGGCTAATTCAAAGAAGGTTTTAAATAAACTCAAGGTAGGCATAGTCTTACAATGCGATTAGTATTAGTGTAGCATTAATTCTTTAAGATAACATACAAGTTATACTAATTAATTTCCCAGTGATTGTTGTTATTCTGTTTTAACGATATCTTCCTCTCATTCCATTCAATATGTTCACTATGTGATCAATTCAGTCTTTATGAGTTCATCCTTAACTTAATTGTGATTGATGAAATTATATTTCATTTAATTAGATTGATATTACTAAAACATTGCAGAATTTCTCTGAGATTGTGAGAACATTTTATTAGACTTCATCTACATCCTGTCCCATTATTCTGCAGATTAGAAAAATGTTCCAAACATCTGACAGAAAATCCAACAGTGACACCTAGTGGTTATAAAACGGATGACAGCAACCTCTTCTTTCTTCCTTTCTATCTTCCTTCCTTCCTTCCTTTCTTTCTTTCTTTCTTTCTGTCTTTCTTTCTTTCTTTTTTTCTCTCATTGTTTGTGGTCAAAATCAGTGCATCTGTTTTCACCTCCTTATTTATTATTAAATCACACCAAATGCTGAATTATAATTGCGTCAATTAATTCATTATGTAAAGCTGCAAAGTTTAAACTACATGCAGGTTGGGAACCAAAAAAAAAAGACTTAAGTTAAATGTTATGTATTGAGTGAAGCCATAAGCTTCATACAAAAATACCTCTAACAGATTTCACTTGAACATTTTTCATTCCCCAGTTTCTAAAGATTGAATTTGTCTGATTTTCTGCAGTTTATGTGCAGAAATCTTTGCGCAAACATGTGATAAGTAATAACAGACACATCTTAGCAATATTAAAATGTCTCAATGTTTTTAAAACCTACCTGTCAATATCAGACATACACTTTTCCTGCTGTTGGATGGGAACCTTTTTAACTTTTTACAAGTTTTAGTAAGAAAAAACAAAAAGTGTAAATGTTCTGCAGATTGTTTTTCTGTAGATCATATATATGTCACCATTAAAATTCAACCGTTCAGCATGACCTTCAGTGAAATATGATAAACCTGAATGATAAACAAACAGGTTTTATCCTCAGAGCTTCTTAGTTCATGACCTTGACCTGAAAACGTCTCTGCAGTCATAAACATTTACAGCCCACAGCAACATATTAAAGCACAACCTGCATATGCAGCTCAGGAAACTCATGAAAACCTTCATAGATGACATACTACACATTTATATTTCATCAATTTTCTTTTTACATTGATCATTCTGATATTAATTTATTCTGAGGAATCTTTTTTTAAAACATTGCTTTATATCTGGATTTGCATGAATATTTAAACCAAATCTAAAGACCAGCTTTATTCCAGAAACCATCAATGTGAGCTATAGTTTATTATTTTATTCATTTCCTAACTTTTCCTCATTTTGTTTCATGGACCTAAACATAATAAGTATAAATATTTTCCTTCCATGGAACCGCAGAATAACCCTGTTCATGTTAACATTTACTGAGATTCTCTGAAACTCAGGTATCAATAATCAGCTGCAGGTATTAATGAACAACCTGACTGCTCTGACAACCATTTGAACTCCAGAAAAAGAGTTCAAAGCCACACACAAACTCTCTCCAATACATACGCACACATACACACACACCTGCCTCCGACCCCCCACACACACACATTAAAGAAACTGGATTGATACACAAATTGAACTTGCATTTGACCTGCACCTGCCTTCTCCATCTGCTGCCAACCCCTCACACCAAACTCCTCAGCACAACAAAAAACACTGAGACATAATGAAAACAAATGAAGTATAGGAGAAGGGGCATAAATAGAAAATTAGGAACGCCCGAGGGTTAATGACATTGACCTGAAAAAATCTCTGGAGTCATAAACATTTACAGCCCACAGCAACAGATTAAAGCACAACCTGCATATGCAGTTCAGGAAACACTTGAAAATCTTCAAACATGGCATAATACACATTTATATTTCATCCGTTTTCTTTTCACATTGATCATTTTATTTCTGAATATTTAAACAGAATCTAAAGACCAGTTTTATGCCAGAACAAATCCATATGATCTGTAGTTTATTATTTTACTCATTTCCAGTGTTTTCTCGTTTTCTTTCATTGACCTAAATATAAAAAGTGCAAAGATTTTCCTTCCATGCGACCGTAGAATAACCCTGTTCCCGTTAACATTTCCTGAGATTCTTTGGAAACTCAGGTATCAATAATCAGCTGCAGGTATTAATGAACAACCTGACTACTCTGTCTCCAGAGTAACATGGCGAAGGTGCAGGCACTCAGTGTGTCGCACTCAAAATAAATTAAACAAATAAACATTTTCTTTGTTCGAATTTAATAAAGCAATTTAAACTAAATTGTCTTGATATTTATGTTTCTTTGAACAATTAAATTCACTTTTTGTGTTTTTCCCCATGACAGAAGAACCTCCTGACCAACCAGTCCTGGTCACCAATCCTTCCTTTGATTCCTGATTGTTGGGGCAGGAAGTCTTCCTGGTGTCCTGCAACTTTTAGATACTTCAGCACACCTGGCTCCAATAGCAGCTCATCAACAGAGCTCTGCAGAGCCTCACTGCATGCCAGTGAGACAGTTAAATTAAAGTCTTTAGGTCAAGGGACACATCTGAAACTTGCAGGACTCGGGTCCTGGAGGAATGCAGACTGAGGCCACTGCCTAGAGGAACCAAAGCTAACATTCTGTTTTCTCAGAGCTCACAGCTGAGACAATGTGGTCCCACAACATGCCTGATATAAGATGAGAGTTTTTATGGCAATCTTAATTATTCTACATCAACAAACGGCTGCAGTCAATTGCAACAACTGAATCAAAGTTGATGATTCAGTTACATCTCTGTTTAGATGTAACAACGATGTTACATCTTAACATCTCTGTTACTTTTTGACATTAGATGTTAAGTTGTAACAAATATGTTAAATCTTAACATATTTGTTAAAATGTAACAGAGCTAAACATGTCAGGCTATCCTACAGAGATCTTTCAAGATCATTTACAGAATTAGATTCTTTTGGTCTCGACACACAAGAGGCAACATCAACCTGTTCATTTATGCAAAGAGGAGAAAATTGCTTTTCCCTCTGCAGCCAAGTGAATGGAAAATTTGGACATGTGAATTTTCAGGCTTGTATTCATAAACTAGCATAGTGTGTGTGCTAGTGAGCACATACTAGGAAATATGAAAACGGGGCATTTTTTTAACTTTGTCAAGAAAGTTGAAAAATAACATTTTGTTCCTGTTGTTACTTCCTGCTTTGTATGGATCTATTTGTAACTTGGGCTTGTTAGGAATAAAATCCTAATTTCGTCAGATTAATATGTATCCTGGGACTTTTCACTGAAACATCACAAAGGATTCAAAACATCACAACTCAGAACACAAAAACAGGAAATGAATTAACAAGGACAGGAAGTACAAGCTAAATCCTTTTTCCAAAAAATGTCATCAGTGAAAATAATCCCTGATGCTGAAGTCATAAAGTAAAAATCACATCTTTGCTTTGATTTCACTGAAACATTATAGAGTCACTAGTGTATTATTGACAGGTCTGTCAGTGACTGTGTATAAGAGCAGCTGTTTCCAGGACCTCCAGACAGAAGAGCTGAAGCTTGTCTGACGCTGAAGTGAAGGAAAAAAGGTAATTTTGATTCTGCTTTGGTAAAAAGATTTGATCTAACTTTTTATTGAGTTGAGACTGTTTGTGTTGTTGAAGGTGATCTTCAATGACTCTGAATGTTCTGATGTTTCTTTGAGCTTGTTACACTGCATTATGTAATAATGTAATACAATTGGGTTTCATAATTACGTTATATATTGAATTATTATATTATTATAATGAACTATAGTTAAAACACACATTTTACTGTATATTCACAAAAACTAATCAAGAAGAGCCTTTGCATTCAGATCATCGACCATTTCAGGTTTTATGTACTTTCTTAAAATCCCTCAAATATTAAGTCCTTTTTTAAGCCAGAAGGGCAAATTATTTCAACAAAGCTGATGGAAGAGCAGGAGAACATTTTTGGAAATTTCTACTAAAACTCTCAGAAAACAGTAAATGGTTGCAAAACATGATTGAAATAATTTTGCTACAGATGAATTTGAGGTGGCTCTCATCCATCAATTCAACCGTCCAAAATCCATGCAAGCCGCATCTCCAGTTATATTAATGTTACATTTTATTTTGCATTATTTGTGCAATTGAGACTCATTATCTAAAGTTCAGAAAGAAGTAAAATGTAAAATGAAGAAACCAAGCTCATGTTTTTCATCAGGTGATGTTTGATTTAGATTCCTGATCATCAAGGTGAGGTGACACATCAGCAGGTATAAATAACGGAGTCTGAACGTCGGAGACACAGAGGAGAAGCAGAAGTTTGGAATCAAGTTCATTCCAGCTGCAGGTGAGAGATGAACACATGAATTCATTTACAACTGAGTTTGTCCACTAAAGTTTCTCTATGTTTTACATTAACAGGGAATTTCATTGTGCTGCAAGTCAAACTCCAGATTTTCATCAAGTTTGATCAATTTATCCAGATCAACAGTAAAGATGAAGGTAAGCCTGTAACTTGCACTGTAAAAAATAAAAAATAATTCATCTATCTTTATTTATTTTAACAAGGAAAGGTATTTTTAATGTTTAAAATCTTGTTAACAACAAATGACCAAAATAAAAATCAGCGCAGAGACATTGTACATAAAATGTACAAATTATGAAACATCAATAATGATTAGAATATGAACACAAACAACAACAAGATATTTAACTATGTAGTCAAAAAATGTAAAAATTAAACAACTTCTACTGAGTTTGTTAATTATTTAAAATGTTTGATATTTTGTTCAGTCACTGAAATGTTGAGTAAATTTGAGTGTTTAAATTTATCCAAACACTCAATGCATGTAAACACTGTACATAGTTTTGGCTCTGGAAATAACATTTGTTAACAGGACTGATGAAATGAGTTGTTAAAAAATGGAGGATCAAACCAACCAGAAACCTTTGTTAAGGCAGAATTCAGCATAATTCTGACTGAAAATCTGGCAGCACAGCTTACAGGCCACATGCAGGACAAGATCAGGGATCAGGTTTAATCTGACTAAATGAACGTTAATCAGAGTTTCTCTGATGATGTTCAGAAGGTGTCATGTTCTGTCTTCCAGCTGTTATCACTTCTCTTCCTCCTGGCTCCACTGCTGATCAGCTGTGAAGCGGCTGAGGACCAACTGCCACGTGATTGTAATGACATCTACAATACGAACAAGAAACTTCCCAGTGGAGTTTACATCATCTATCCAAGTGGATATTCATCTGCTGTTCAGGTGAACTTTATGTTTGGTTTGTTCATAAAAATGAAGATCCAGATTAAAGTTCTGTGCAGGACCAAGACTGGAGGTTTATCTGTTAACAATGCTGAGGATGTCTTTACTTAATCTTCATACACATTACATAAACTGACTATTTGAAACTGAACTTTCTTGATGTTTAGTATCTTGTTTCAGTTCAAGCTCCAGTTTTTTCTTCCTACAACCAAATCAGTTATTCATGGAGAAGAAATTTTATTTAATTATACGTTCACTTATTAGTGAGGCAATGATAGTATTTATTTTTCCACATAAAGTGTGACATTGCATTACATAATAAAAACTGCATCAAGTCATGAATGTGTTTGTGTGAAGGCTTACTGCGACATGGACTCAGAGGGAGGACGCTGGACGGTGAGTCCATCTCTACATGAACTCTCTCTGTTTACACTTCAACTTGGTTTATCTCAGGATTCTTGGGGGTTTTCATCCAACAAACATCAAGTTCTGTTGAAAGAAGAGTCTTTATTTTCCTTCCATTTTCACCTGCCTGAGATAAGATTTGATCAGTTTTGTCATGTTAAATATTGATTATTGATACCAATTCAGAGTTGGTACAAGCCACTTCCTTTTCACCCTGAGTGTGTCAGTGAGAACGTTGTTCACTTCTTGATCAGATTCCTTTGTTGTTCCAGGTTTTCCAGAAGAGGATGGATGGCTCTGTAAACTTCTACAGACCCTGGGTGGAGTACAAGAGAGGCTTTGGAAACACTGCTGGAGAGTACTGGCTGGGTGAGACACCGACCTAAACAGTTAGTCAATGTATGGTTGGTTTATTTATTTACGATATTTATAACATAGTTATAGCCACATTTTTCAACACCTGTTTATTGTCTCGACTTTCTATATTACTATTGTGTTACTAAGTGATGGTGTGCAGGTGCAGGTCAAAAACTGTGAATTTTATGGAAAAGTTTATTTCCATCAGTAATTAATTCAAAAAGTAACATTTGTATGTCATATTAATTAATTTCATACAGCTTGATATATTTAAAATGTTTACTTCTTTTAGTGTTGATATTTGTTTCTGACAACTCATGAAAACTACAAATTCAGTATTTCAGAAAATTTGAATATTGTGAAAAAGTTCAATATTGCAGAGCTCTGGTGCTACACACTAATCAGTTTAAGTCAAAACACCTGCAAATGCTTCCAAATGGTCGCTGAGTCCAGGTCTGTAGGTTATTCAATCATGGGAATGACTGCTGACCTGACAGTTGTTCAAAAGATGACCTTTGACCCCTTGCACAAGAGGGCAAGACAGAAACATCACAGCTAAAGAAGCTGGCTGTGCACAGAGCTGTTTTCACACACATTCATAGAGAAGTGAGGCGGAAGAAAAGATGTAGTGGAAAAGAATTGGACAAGCAATCAGGATAACTGCACCTGAGGGGATTATGAAACAAAACCATTTAGAAATGTAGAGTCGGCTGCAGATGGAGTCAGTGCTTGAAGAACCACCACACAGATATATGCAACATAGATTTCAGCTGTTGCTTTCCTTGTGTCGAACTGATGCTGATGCTGATCTTGAAGAAGAACCTAAACGTCGTAGAAAATCTGTCTTATTGTGAAGAGGAAGACGCGACAGTCAAGACCCAACAAGAGCTGCAGATGTTGGTCAGAGCCATGTGGGTTCTCATATCACCTGAGCAACACCACAGAGTGATCGACTCCATGCCACGGTGCATTAATGCAGTGATCTGGACAGTAATGTGTGTGCAAAAAGCTCAGTAAAAATCCAACTTTAATAGTTTTCATGTCTGTGCAGGTCTTGATAACATCCATGAGTTGACAAGGTTTCAAGACTGTGAGCTGATGGTCGATATGGAGGACTTTGATGGAAACAAAGCTTTTGCCCGTTACTCTTCATTTTACATCTATGCTGAGTTTGAGGGTTACCTTCTGCATGTGAGTGGTTTCAACAACACAGGGGGCGCTGGTGAGTCATGAGAAAAAACACATTCTAACTTTACTAGTCAGGATGAATTTATGGATGGATGGAATGATGTCCTTCACTAATTATTCCTTTGTAAAATAAATAATTCAACTTGTGCTGGGTCTGAAAGTCGTGCAGTGAGTCTGGAAATGTAGAGCAAGGCACTGAGCATGGATCCTGGTGTGTAATATACACCAGGAGTGTATTATTACACACTGGTGTATAATAATAATAATAATAATAATAATAATAATAATAATAATAATAGTAATAATAATGATGATGATAATTAATAAAGCTAATTTACTGTAGTTAGACAAATCAGGATTAAGAGAAATAGACCTTGATTGGATTAAATGTGTTGTGTCAGTTATATCTAAATCCAGAGTTTGTTCTTATGGTTCTGAAGCAGGAAGATTGATGTTGGTAGTTAATAGCACAAAGTAAATTTAATTGATCTCATTAATAATATCACAGTAAGAGATTAGCATAACTCATAATTTTTTTCACAAAACATTATCAACTTTTCACAAAGTCAGCATTTTTGTTAAATATTGAAATTACAATTTTATTGATGTTGGATCACGCAGAATTTGTATTTTTTTTTTCACTATTCAAGCTTTCAACTGAATGTCTGTTTTATTCATATAGTTTTTGTATCCTATTATTATTTCTGCAGGAGACAGCCTTTCCTATCACGACCAACAGAAATTTACCACTTTTGACAAAGACCAGGATGAGTTGAGCGGCAACTGTGCCAAAAAATATCTCGGTGCTTTCTGGTACAATCAGGGTCACAATGCAAACCCTAACGGGGTTTATCGCTGGGGGGCTGACAACACACTCCATTATATTGGAGTGGAATGGTCTGCATGGAAGGGAGTTAATTACTCCCTGAAGAGCATCAGCATGAAGATCCGTCCTCTCATTTAAATCTGCAGGTCAAACATCCAGCAAAAAATAATGAGTTGCTTTTTCTTATAATCAACCATCAACTTTTAGCTTCAAACATGAGTCAAAAGTTCACTTGATTACTAATAAATATAATCCAGTTGATTAAATCATTGGTGAGAGTTTGCTACCTGTAATCAATTCATCTCTGATAATAAATAAGATGCCAGCAGCAATATTTGTGTGTCTGTATTTTTTTATATGTAAAAATTAAAATAAGCCAGTTTTAAAACACAAATTGGGCCAAATGGAAACATTTTTAGAATCAAACCTCCTGGTTAAATGCAATTAATTGAAAAACAACCAGGTCTTCCATAATTCTAAATTTTATGCTCAACTGTGTCAATGTCAACATCTATGTCTATTTAATGATCTGTTTATGTCACTCCCAGAGAAAATAAAGTATATTTGGTGTTAGCTAAGACAAAGAAATGGAGTGTAATTTGATTTTTATCAGAAAACAATCAGGAAGTGAAACAAGAACAGCAGAAAGTCATCAATTTGTTTTTTCTTGCAATAAAATGTAAAAAAATAGCACAAGAACTTGATCTAATAATCAGGAGAACAATAAAATATTTATAGTTTGACCATTTATAATGACCATATGATGTGCGTCAATGTGTTGAAAAAAAACAAATTACATAATTTTTAGACTCTGGAGATGTGTTGATTGATTTGATCAGGTTGAAGAAAGTTTTGTTATTATATGAAGTGAAAGACTCACTGAATGCTCAGGCGTAGTGGATATTATACAATTCACTAATTGTTCCTTTTCTGATACATAGTGCAGATGTTTGGGGAAATGCCTGTAATAATATTCAAATTCTATTTTTACTTTTGCAAATTATAGAAATTAAAAGCAGAAAATGCTGCAGAGCTCCAACAAATGCATTGTGCTTCAACTTAAAATTGATATTTATTGGTGGACTACTATATCCAAAGTAATGGAATGAGTAGTTTGAATGTTAATGGAAAACTCCAGGTGTTAATCTGAAAAGAAAAAACTAATTTTGTTAAATGACTTTTAAGTTTTGATTATCAAGAAACTGGTGTTGGGTCTATTTTGGTTCCCAACCTGCAAAGAATCAACCAAAGACACAAATTACTTTTCTACAACCGTCAAAACACCGTGTTGTGTCTCCTCCACCGGCTCTCAACTGCATTTTATTATGTTTACAAGAAAAAAGGTTGGGCTTTTTCACACAGTCACACAAACAATTGATCAATAACCTTAACCACAATGTTTTGGGACGTTCTGTGAACATGACCTTACCTGGACACAAGGCTGACCGTTATACCTGTGTTAACAGGTAGCTGTTAATACAGCTACCTGTGTTATTACCTGTGTATTATTATAATAATAATAATAATAACAATAATAATAATAATAATAATAATAATAATAATAATAATAATAATAATAATAATAATAATAATAATAATAATAATAATAACAGGTAGCTGTTAACACAGACAGCTAATGATCAAAGCAGCTGGTATCACAAGCATGTATAAACATTTCCAACCCCCAAGCAAACTTCTGAAAAAACAGTTAATATTGTACCACAAAAGAAAGGAGTCAAGTAAACAACACACAGAATAATAATATAAAAACATAACCTTTCAAATAAACTCATAAGTAAATGAACTTAGACAATTTTTCTAAAAACTGGTCATGGGTCATTCTTTCAGAAGCTATTCATGCATTTTAATAACTTGGGAAGTTGCATATGGATCCATATGAATGAACCAGCTGGGCCTCAAACCCGAATTTGTATTTTTTCCAAGCTTATATGTGCCAATACAATTTATTTTATGGTTTGATTTGCAAACGCAACATGTAGTGCATTAATGTAGTGCATTAATACTAATTGAAAACCCTGCATTTTTTCAACAGTCTTATAAACAATTAAAAAGTATGGGATATATTGGTATAATTAGCCTTTTAAACATATAATTGAACCAAATCTCCAGTTTATGTTCATTTTTTGTGTGATATTTCACAATGAAGCTGCAAAGGTCTGGAAGAATTTTTTATCTTTCAGTGCAAATATAAACTTTAAATGTTCTTAACTTTCATTGCAACTGGAAAGTTTTTGCAGCATAAATGTTGTATATCTGAATATTTAAGATAAAACAATAGGAACAGTTTTAAAGCCTGCAACCATATATATTGAATGACTGATATATATAGTACAACCATTATCTAGGAAACTTGACACCTCATAACTGACATTGGAAAAAAGAATTGAATGAACAGATTCACCAAGCGGTGACTTGCTGAGTGAAAGTCGCAAATCTTCCAAGTCATGCTGTTTCAATTTGACCTCTTACTCAGCATCAGTTCCCAATTTATGGACTCGAAATTTGAAATCAACTCTGCTTTATGTACTGGCTTCCTCTCCTGTGCTTCCATCTGAAGGCGAGGTAAAGGCCAAGGAGGCAACTGAGGTTCTGCAACCATTTGGGCAAAGCAAGACAACTTTATTTTTTCATCTCCTTTCAGCCAAAGACTATTCAAAGTCCTTGTACAAGAAAGTAAAAAACAACATTCAGCAAGAAGATAGTCACAAAATAATAATAATAATAATAATAATAATAATAATAATAATAATAATAATAATAATAATAATAATAATAATAATAAAAATTTTAGTAAAAGATCAAGCAGAGTAAAAATAGAGAAAGTAAATTTTAAACATAGTAAACGAGTAGAAGTTAAAAATTAAGAAAAGGCTAATTCAAAGAAGGTTTTAAATAAACTCAAGGTAGGCATAGTCTTACAATGTGATTAGTATTAGTGTAAGCATTAATTCTTTAAGATAACATACAAGTTATACTAATTAATTTCCCAGTGATTGTTGTTATTCTGTTTTAAAGATATCTTCCTCTCATTCCATTCAATATGTTCACTATGTGATCAATTCAGTCTTTATGAGTTCATCCTTAACTTAATAGTGATTGATGAAATTATATTTCATTTAATTAGATTGATATTACTAAAACATTGCAGAATTTCTCTGAGATTGTGAGAACTTTTTATTAGACTTCATCTACATCCTGTCCCATTATTCTGCAGATTAGAAAAATGTTCCAAACCTCTGAAAGAAAATCAAACAGTGACACCTAGTGGTTATAAAACGGATGACAGCAACCTCTTCTTTCTTCCTTTCTTTCTTTCTTCCTTCCTTCCTTCCTTTCTTTCTTTCTTTGTTTTGTTCTTTCTTTTTTTCTCTCATTGTTTGTGGTCAAAATCAGTGCATCTGTTTTCACCTCCTTATTTATTATTAAATCACACCAAATCCTGAATTATAATTGTGTCAATTAATTCATTATGTAAAGCTGCAAAGTTTAAACTACATTTTAAAGACTTAAGTTAAATGTTATGTATTGAGTGAAGCCATAAGCTTCATACAAAAAATACCTCTAACAGATTTCACTTGAACATTTTTCATTCCCCAGTTTCTAAAGATTGAATTTGTCTGATTTTCTGCAGTTTATGTGCAGAAATCTTCGCGCAAACATGTGATAAGTAATAACAGACACATCTTAGCAATATTAAAATGTCTCAATGTTTTTAAAACCTACCTGTCAATACCAGACATACACTTTTCCTGCTGTTGGATGGGAACCTTTTTAACTTTTTACAAGTTTTTAGTAAGAAAAAACAAAAGTGTAAATGTTCTGCAGATTGTTTTTCTGTAGATCATATATATGTCACCATTAAAATTCAACCGTTCAGCATGACCTCCAGTGAAATATGATAAACCTGAATGATAAACAAAACAGGTTTTATCCTCAGAGCTTCTTAGTTCATGACCTTGACCTGAAAACGTCTCTGCAGTCATAAACATTTACAGCCCCAGCAACATATTAAAGCACAACCTGCATATGCAGTTCAGGAAACTCATGAAAACCTTCATAGATGACATACTACACATTTATATTTCATCAATTTTCTTTTTAAATTGATCATTCTGATATTAATTTATTCTGAGGAATCTTTTTTTTAAAACATTGCTTTATATCTGGATTTGCATGAATATTTAAACCGAATCTAAAGACCAGCTTTATTCCAGAAACCATCAATGTGAGCTACAGTTTATTATTTTATTCATTTCCTACCTTTTCCTCATTTTGTTTCATGGACCTAAACATAATAAGTATAAATATTTTCCTTCCATGGAACCGCAGATTAACCCTGTTCATGTTAACATTTACTGAGATTCTCTGAAACTCAGGTATCAATAATCAGCTGCAGGTATTAATGAACAACCTGACTGCTCTGACAACCATTTGAACTCCAGAAAAAGAGTTCAAAGCCACACACAAACTCTCTCCAATACATACGCACACATACACACACACCTGCCTCCGCCCCCCCACACACACACATTAAAGAAACTGGATTGATGCACAAATTGAACTTGCATTTGACCTGCACCTGCCTTCTCAATCTGCTGCCAACCCCTCACACCAAGCTCCTCAGCACAACAAAAAAACTGAGACATAATGAAAACAAATGAAGTATAGGAGAAGGGGCATAAATAGAAAATTAGGAACGCCGAGGGTTAATGACATTGACCTGAAAACATCTCTGGAGTCATAAACATTTACAGCCCACAGCAACAGATTAAAGCACAACCTGCATATGCAGTTCAGGAAACACTTGAAAATCTTCAAACATGGCATAATACACATTTATATTTCATCCTTTTTCTTTTTACATTGATCATTTTATTTCTGAATATTTAAACCAAATCTAAAGACCAGTTTTATGCCAGAACAAATCCATATGATCTGTAGTTTATTATTTTACTCATTTCCTGTGTTTTCTCGTTTTCTTTCATTGACCTAAATTTTCCTTCCATGCGACCGTAGAATAACCCTGTTCCCGTTAATATTTCCTGAGATTCTTTGGAAACTCAGGTATCAATAATCAGCTGCAGGTATTAATGAACAACCTGACTACTCTGTCTCCAGAGTAACATGACGAAGGTGCAGGCACTCAGTGTGTCGCACTCAAAATAAATTAAACAAATAAACATTTCTTTGTTCGAATTTAATAAAGCAATTTAAACTAAATTGTTGATTTTATGTTTCTTTGAACAATTAAATTCACTTTTTGTGTTTTTCCCTATGACAGAAGAACCTCCTGACCAACCAGTCCTGGTCACCAATCCTTCCTTTGATTCCTGATTGTTGGGGCAGGAAGTCTTCCTGGTGTCCTGCAACTTTTAGATACTTCAGCACACCTGGCTCCAATAGCAGCTCATCAACAGAGCTCTGCAGAGCCTCACTGCATGCCAGTGAGACAGTTAAATTAAAGTCTTTAGGTCAAGGGACACATCTGAAACTTGCAGGACTCGGGTCCTGGAGGAATGCAGACTGAGGCCACTGCCTAGAGGAACCAAAGCTAACGTTGTCAGGTTTGGTGTTTTTCTGTGTTTTATTCTGTTTCTGTGTCCTGAGTTCTCCTCGTTGTCCTGTCTTCCCCTTGATTGTTCCCAGGTGTGTCTTGTTCCCTTGATTACCCTCAGTGTATTTAGTCCCTCCTGTGTCCTTTGTTCCTCGTCGGGTCTTTGTCGTACTTTTGCCTTTGTCTGCCATTGTGTGTTTAGCCGCCTGTATGACCAGTTGCTACCGGCGTTGAGCCCTGGCTTCCGCTCAGACGTGCTGCCTGGCCGCGGACTCTGTTGACTGTGTTTTTGTGGATTATTTTCATTAAATTACTCACCATTCACCTACCTGGGTCTCCAGCGTCTGCCTCACCACCTCACCACTTCACCACTTCATGACAGAAGGACCCGACCAAGAAAGGAATTATGGTGAGGCGTAAGAGATACAGAGCCCAGATGGACCATGAGGTCTGGATCCAGCAGCAGTTGGAGCTGGCACAGAAGAATCTCTACAAGGATGTGGAGATCCTGCCTTCTCCGCTGCTGCTGGAGGAAATGGGACTACCGTCGGACTATGACATGGCGAATTCACAAATTCACGCCCCGACAGCCACCATCAACGCTCCTCCGTTTCTAACTCCAGCCGGTTTCCAAATAAATTCAGAGGAAGATTTCAATCACCTCTTCAAGTTGTTTAAAAGAGACTTCCATGCTGGAGCTAGTTTTTGAACTTTATGATGAGTTCGTCCAGCAAAAAAACATTGGGCTCCAGTTCCAGCCCCAGCTCCATCCTCAGCTCCTCGTGCCGCTCCGCCGGACCCCGCTCCGGCTGGCGTTCCTGCTCCGCCGGACCCCGCTCCGGCTGCCGTTCCTGCTCCGCCGGACCCCGCTCCGGCTGCCGTTCCTGCTCCGCCGGATCCCGCTCCGGCTTCGGCTCCTGCTCCGCCGGACCCCGCTCCGGCTTCGGCCTGCTCCGCCGGACCCCGCTCCGGCTTCGGCTCCTGCTCCGCCGGACCCCGCTCCGGCTTCGGCTCCTGCTTCGACGGATTCCGCTCCGGCTTCGGCTCCTGCTCCGCCGGATTCCGCTCCGGCTCCTGCTCCTGCTCCGCCGGATTCCGCTCCGGCTCCGGCTCCTGCTCCACCGGATTCCGCTCCGGCTCCTGCTCCTGCTCCGCCGGATTCCACTCCGGCTCCTGCTCCGCCGGATTCCGCTCCGGCTCAGGCTCCTGCTCCGCCGGATTCCGCTCCGGCTCTGGCTCCTGCTCCGCCGGATTCTGCTCCGGCTCAGCCTCCTGCTCCGCCGGATTCCGCTCCGGCTCCTGCTCCGCCGGATTCCGCTCCGGCCTCTGTGGACTCTGCTCCTCGTGCCGCTGCTCTGGCAGCTTCTATCCCTAGTGCTCCTTCCGAGATCCCTAGTGCTCCTTCCGAGATCCCTAGTGCTCCTTCCGAGATCCCTAGTGCTCCTCCAGTGTCCCCTAGTGCTCCTCCAGTGTCCCCTAGTGCTCCTCCAGTGTCCCCTAGTGTTCCTCCAGTGTCCCCTAGTGTTCCTCCAGTGTCCCTAGTGTTCCTCCAGTGCCCCCTAGTGTTCCTCCAGTGCCCCCTAGTGTTCCTCCAGTGCCCCCTAGTGTTCCTCCAGTGCCCCCTAGTGTTCCTCGGCACCATGGACGCCCTCCGGACCTCCCCCGTGGGGTCTGGCTCGGGCGCCGCGGACGCCCTCCGGACCTCCCCCGTGGGGTCTGGCTCGGGCGCCGCGGACGCCCTCCGGACCTCCCTCAACGCCTCCGCCCACGTTGTGGGTAGTTTTTCTGTTTATTCTTGGACTTTGGACTCTTAGCCCCTCTTTTTTTCGCCCACCCTTTGTGGGTATTTTTATGTTTCTGGACTGACCCTCCTTCCGTCACCCCTCCGCCTCCCTGGTTGTGTTTTTGGGCGTCTGGTAGCCGCCCTTCAAGGGGGGGGTACTGTCAGGTTTGGTGTTTTTCTGTTTTATTCTGTTTCTGTGTCCTGAGTCTCCTTGTTGTCCTGTCTTCCCCTTGATTGTTCCCAGGTGTGTCTTGTTCCCTTGATTACCTCAGTGTATTTAGTCCCTCCTGTGTCCTTTGTTCCTCGTCGGTTCTTTGTCGTACTTTTGCCTTTGTCTGCCGTTGTGTGTTTAGCCGCCTGTATGACCAGTTGCTACCGGCGTTGAGCCCTGGCTTCCGCTCAGCCATGCTGCCTGGCCGCGGACTCTGTTGACTGTGTTTTTGTGGATTATTTTCATTAAATTACTCACCATTCACCTACCTGGGTCTCCAGCGTCTGCCTCACCACTTCACCACTTCATGACAAACGTTCTGTTTTCTCAGAGCTCACAGGAAACACAGCACAGCTGAGACAATGTGGTCCCACAACATGCCTGATATAAGATGAGAGTTTTTATGGCAATCTTAATTATTCTACATCAACAAATGGCTGCAGTCAATTGCAACAACTGAATCAAAGTTGGTGATTCAATTACATCTCAGTTAAGATGTAACAAATATGTTACATCTTAACATATTTGTTAAAAGTAACAGAGCTAAACATGTCAGGCTATCCTACAGAGATCTTTCAAGATCATTTACAGAATTAGATTCTTTTGGTCTCGACACACAAGAGGCAACATCAACCTGTTCATTTATGCAAGAGGAGAAAATTGCTTTTCCCTCTGCAGCCAAGTGAATGGAAAATTTGGACATGTGAATTTTCAGGCTTGTATTCATAAACTAGCATAGTGTGTGTGCTAGTGAGCACACACTAGGAAATATGAAAATGGGGCATTTTTTAACTTTGTCAAGAAAGTTGAAAAATAACATTTTGTTCCTGTTGTTACTTCCTGCTTTGTATGGATCTATTTGTAACTTGGGCTTGTTAGGAATAAAATCCTAATTTCGTCAGATTAATATGTATCCTGGGACTTTTCACTGAAACATCACAAAGGATTCAAAACATCACAACTCAGAACACAAAACAGGAAATGAATTAACAAGGACAGGAAGTACAAGCTAAATCCTTTTTCCAAAAATGTCATCAGTGAAAATAATCCCTGATGCTGAAGTCATAAAGTAAAAATCACATCTTTGCTTTGATTTCACTGAAACATTATAGAGTCACTAGTGTATTATTGACAGGTCTGTCAGTGACTGTGTATAAGAGCAGCTGTTTCCAGGACCTCCAGACAGAAGAGCTGAAGCTTGTCTGATGCTGAAGTGAAGGAAAAAAGGTAATTTTGATTCTGCTTTGGTAAAAAGATTTGATCTAACTTTTTATTGAGTTGAGACTGTTTGTGTTTTTGAAGGTGATCTTCAATGACTCTGAATGTTCTGATGTTTCTTTGAGCTTGTTACACTGCATTATGTAATAATGTAATACAATTGGGTTTCATAATTATGTTATATATTGAATTATATATTATTATAATGAACTATAGTTAAAACAACACATTTTACTGTATATTCACAAAAACTAATCAAGAAGAGCCTTTGCATTCAGATCATCGACCATTTCAGATTTTATGTACTTTCTTAAACTCTCTCAAATATTAAGTCCTTTTTTAAGCCAGAAGGGCAAATTATTTCAACAAAGCTGATGGAAGAGCAGGAGAACATTTTTGGAAATTTCTACTAAAACTCTCAGAAAACAGTAAATGGTTGCAAAAAACATGATTGAAATAATTTTGCTACAGATGAATTTGAGGTGGCTCTCATCCATCAATTCAACCGTCCAAAATCCATGCAAGCCGCATCTCCAGTTATATTAATGTTACATTTTATTTTGCATTATTTGTGCAATTGAGACTCATTATCCAAAGTTCAGAAAGAAGTAAAATGTAAAATGAAGAAACCAAGCTCATGTTTTCATCAGGTGATGTTTGATTTAGATTCCTGATCATCAAGGTGAGGTGACACATCAGCAGGTATAAATAACAGAGTCTGAACGTCGGAGACACAGAGGAGAAGCAGAAGTTTGGAATCAAGTTCATTCCAGCTGCAGGTGAGAGATGAACACATGAATTCATTTACAACTGAGTTTGTCCACTAAAGTTTCTCTATGTTTTACATTACAGGGAATTTCATTGTGCTGCAAGTCAAACTCCAGATTTTCATCAAGTTTGATCAATTTATCCAGATCAACAGTAAAGATGAAGGTAAGCCTGTAACTTGCACTGTAAAAAAATAAAAAATAATTCATCTATTTTTATTTATTTTAACAAGGAAAGGTATTTTTAATGTTTAAAATCTTGTTAACAACAAATGACCAAAATAAAAATCAGCGCAGACATTGTACATAAATGCACAAATTATGAAACATCAATAATGATTAGAATATGAACACAAACAACAACAAGATATTTAACTATGTAGTCAAAAAATGTAAAAATTAAACAACTTCTAGTGAGTTTGTTAATTATTTAAAATGTTTGGTATTTTGTTCAGTCACTGAAATGTTGAGTAAATTTGAGTGTTTAAATTTATCCAAAACTCAATGCATGTAACACTGTACATAGTTGGCTCTGGAAATAACATTTGTTAACAGGACTGATGAAATGAGTTGTTAAAAAATGGAGGATCAAACCAACCATAAACCTTGTTAAGGCAGAATTCAGCATAATTCTGACTGAAAATCTGGCAGCACAGCTTACAGGCCACATGCAGGACAAGATCAGGGATCAGGTTTAATCTGACTAAATGAACGTTAATCAGAGTTTCTCTGATGATGTTCAGAAGGTGTCATGTTCTGTCTTCCAGCTGTTATCACTTCTCTTCCTCCTGGCTCCACTGCTGATCAGCTGTGAAGCGGCTGAGGACCAACTGCCACGTGATTGCGATGACATCTACAATAAGGATAATAATCTTACCAGTGGAGTTTACATCATCTATCCAAGTGGACATTCATCTGCTGTTAAGGTGAACTTTATGTTTGGTTTGTTCATAAAAATGAAGATCCAGATTAAAGTTCTGTGCAGGACCAAGACTGGAGGTTTATCTGTTAACAATGCTGAGGATGTTTTTACTTAATCTTCATACACATTACATAAACTGACTGTTTGAAACTGAACTTTCTTGATAGTATTTATTTTTCCACATAAAGTGTGACATTGCATTACATAATAAAAACTGTATCAAGTCATGAATGTGTTTGTGTGAAGGCTTACTGCGACATGGACTCAGAGGGAGGACGCTGGACGGTGAGTCCATCTCTACATGAACTCTCTCTGTTTACACTTCAACTTGGTTTATCTCAGGATTCTTGGGGGATTTCATCCAACAAACATCAAGTTCTGTTGAAAGAAGAGTCTTTATTGTCCTTCCATTTTCACCTGCCTGAGATAAGATTTGATCAGTTTTGTCATGTTAAATATTGATTATTGATACCAATTCAGAGTTGGTACAACCCACTTCCTTTTCACCCTGAGTGTGTCAGTGAGAACGTTGTTCACTTCTTGATCAGATTCCTTTGTTGTTCCAGGTTTTCCAGAGGAGGATGGATGGCTCTGTAAACTTCTACAGACCCTGGGCGTAGTACAAGAGAGGCTTTGGAAACGCTGCTGGAGAGTACTGGCTGGGTGAGACACCGACCTAAACAGTTAGTCAATGAATGGTTGGTTTATTTATTTACGATATTTATACATAGTTATAGCCACATTTTTCAAACCTGTTTATTGTCTCGACTTTCTATTTTACTATTGTGTTACTAAGTGATGGTGTGCAGGTGCAGGTCAAAAACTGTGAATATTATGGAAAAGTTTATTTCAATCAGTAATTAATTCAAAAAGTAACATTTGTATGTCATATTAATTCATTTCATACAGCTTGATATATTTAAAATGTTTACTTCTTTTAGTGTTGATATTTGTTTCTGACAACTCATGAAAACTACAAATTCAGTATTTCAGAAAATTTGAATATTGTGAAAAAGTTCAATATTGCAGAGCTCTGGTGCTACACACTAATCAGTTTAAGTCAAAACACCTGCAAATGCTTCCAAATGGTCGCTGAGTCCAGGTCTGTAGGTATTCAATCATGGGAATGACTGCTGACCTGACAGTTGTTCAAAAGATGACCTTTGACCCCTTGCACAAGAGGGCAAGACAGAAACATCACAGCTAAAGAAGCTAGCTGTGCACAGAGCTGTTTTCACACACATTCATAGAGAAGTGAGGCGGAAGAAAAGATGTAGTGGAAAAGAATTGGACAAGCAATCAGGATAACTGCACCTGGAGGGGATTATGAAACAAAACCATTTAGAAATGTAGAGTCGGCTGCAGATGGAGTCAGTGCTTGAAGAGCCACCACACACAGATATATGCAACATAGATTTCAGCTGTTGCTTTCCTTGTGTCGAACTGATGCTGATGCTGATCTTGAAGAAGAACCTAAACGTCGTAGAAAATCTGTCTTATTGTGAAGAGGAAGACGCGACAGTCAAGACCCAACAAGAGCTGCAGATGTTGGTCAGAGCCATGTGGGTTCTCATATCACCTGAGCAACACCACAGAGTGATCGACTCCATGCCACGGTGCATTAATGCAGTGATCTGGACAGTAATGTGTGTGCAAAAATCTCAGTAAAAATCCAACTTTAATAGTGTTCATGTCTGTGCAGGTCTTGATAACATCCATGAGTTGACAAGGTTTCAAGACTGTGAGCTGATGGTCGATATGGAGGACTTTGACGGAAACAAAGCCTTTGCCCGTTACTCTTCATTTTACATCTATGCTGAGTTTGAGGGTTACCTTCTGCATGTGAGGGGTTTCAACAACACAGGGGGCGCTGGTGAGTCATGAGAAAAAACACATTCTAACTTTACTAGTCAGGATGAATTTATGGATGGATGGAATGATGCCCTTCACTAATTATTCCTTTGTAAAATAAATAATTCAACTTGTGCTGGGTCTGAAAGTCGTGCAGTGAGTCTGGAAATGTAGAGCAAGGCACTGAGCATGGATCCTGGTGTATAATAATACACCACGAGTGTATTATTACACACTCCTGGTGTATAATAATACACCAGGAGTGTATTACTATACACTCCTGGTGTATAATAATAATAATAATAATAATAATAATAATAATAATAATAATAATGATAATAATAATAATAATAATAATAATAATAATAATAATGATAATTAATAAAGCTAATTTACTGTAGTTAGACAAATCAGGATTAAGAGAAATAGACCTTGATTGGATTAAATGTGTTGTGTCAGTTTTATCTAAATCCAGAGTTTGTTCTTATGGTTCTGAAGCAGGAAGATTGATGTTGGTAGTTAACAGCACAAAGTAAATTTAATTGATCTCATTAATAATATCCCAGTAAGAGATTAGCATAACTCATAATTTTTTTCACAAAACATTATCAACTTTTCACAAAGTCAGCATTTTTGTTAAATATTGAAATTACAATTTTATTAATGTTGGATCACGCAGAATTTGTTTTTTTTTTTCACTATTCAAGCTTTCAACTGAATGTCTGTTTTATTCATATAGTTTTTGTATCCTATTATTATTTCTGCAGGAGACAGCCTTTCCTATCACAACCAACAGAAATTTACCACTTTTGTCAAAGACCAGGATGAGATGAGCGGCAACTGTGCCAAAAAATATCTCGGTGCTTTCTGGTACAATAAGTGTCACTATACAAACCCTAACGGGGTTTATCGCTGGGGGGCTGACAACACACTCCATTATATTGGAGTGGAATGGTCTGCATGGAAGGGAGTTAATTACTCCCTGAAGAGCATCAGCATGAAGATCCGTCCTCTCATTTAAATCTGCAGGTCAAACATCCAGCAAAAAATAATGAGTTGCTTTTTCTTATAAGCAAACATCAACTTTTAGCTTCAAACATGAGTCAAAAGTTCACTTGATTACTAATAAATATAATCCAGTTGATTAAATCATTGGTGAGAGTTTGCTACCTGTAATCAATTCATCTCTGATAATAAATAAGATGCCAGCAGCAATATTTGTGTGTCTGTATTTTTTTATATGTAAAAATTAAAATAAGCCAGTTTTAAAACACAAATTGGGCCAAATGGAAACATTTTAGAATCAAACCTCTTGGTTAAATGCAATTAATTGAAAAACAACCAGGTCTTCCATAATTCTAAATTTTATGCTCAACTGTGTCAATGTCAACATCTATATCTATTTAATGATCTGTTTATGTCACTCCCAGAGAAAATAAAGTATATCTGGTGTTAGCTAAGACAAAGAAATGGAGTGTAATTTGATTTTTATCAGAAAACAATCAGGAAGCGAAACAAGAACAGCAGAAAGTCATCAATTTGTCTCAAAAATCCCATAAAAAATGGCTCAATAGCGCCACCTAGAAATTTTCAAAGGACCCTTTGCTATTCACTTACTTCATCGTAGAGACATGAAATTTGGTACACTTGTAGAGCTCCCTAAGATGCTCAAAATGTACAATTAATGTCATAGTGCAAGTATCACAGGAAGTCAGCCATTTTGGATTGAAGGTCCAATTTTGACCCCATTTTTGCCGTTTACAGCCTTCGTATTTGATCAAACTCCTCCTAGGGATTTCGATTGATCGGCTTCAAACTTGGTCAGTCTGTTCATAAGGCATGTCCCATCTAAAGTTATCAAAACGGTGAGTTTTTGAGTATGCTGAAGGGGGGTTAGCAGGGGTCAAAGTTCACCTACTCGCCATAAAAACATAAACTGCTATAGCTCCTACACAGAAACTCAAAGAGGCACCAAAGTTACTGTGATTGATCATCATCGGGTGTGCTACAATACCCTATGGTCGAATGATAACATCACTTAGGCCACGCCCCCTGAGAACAGGAAGTGTAATGTTTTACTGTCAATGGTCACTATCTGACCCCTTTGACCTCATCAACATGAAACTGTAGCCGGACACATAAGACATGTTGGTGTGTTTAGGATTCCAACCCCGACCAGCTTCGATGTAGCAGGTGGGCGTGGCGGCGTGGCGAATTGACCTGTAACGCCATCGCCATACGTTTGGCTCTCAATTCCACATTTTCGGGCCCAGCTGCTGCAAACTCACAAGGATGGATCCCCATCAACTCGCCGACAGGAATCCATCACAATAATTGTTGGGCGTGGCCTAACTTCTCTAGAGCGCCCCCTGGAAAACTTTAAATGACCAGCCCCAAGCCATGCTTTAAGCTACAATTACGAAACTTTGTACACATGTGTACCTTGTCAGGACTTACAAAAAAGTCTCTTGGGGCCACGTTGTAAACCCCACAGGAAGTCGGCCATTTTGGATTGAAGTTCGGATTTTGGCCCCATTTTTGCCGTTTACAGCCTTCGTATTTGATCGAACTCCTCCTAGAGATTTCGATTGATCGGCTTCAAACTCTGTCAGTCTGTTCATAAGGTATGTCCCATCTAAAGTTATCAAAACAGTGAGTTTTTGAGAATGCTGAAGGGGGGTTAGCAGGGGTCAAAGTTCACCTACACGCCATAGAAACGTAAACTGCTATATTTCCTACACACAAACTCACAGAGGCACCAAAGTTACTGTGATTGATCATCATCGGCTGCCTGACAATACCCTATGGTCGAATGATAACATCACTTAGGCCACGCCCCCTGAGAACAGGAAGTGTAATGTTTTACTGTCAATGGTCACTATCTGACCCCTTTGACCTCATCAACATGAAACTGTGCCCAGATACAGAACACATATTGGTGTATTGAGGATTCCAACCCCGACCAGCTTCGATGTAGCAGGTGGGCGTGGCGGCGTGGCGAAGTGACATCTAACGCCATCGCCATACGTTTGGCTCTCAATTCCACATTTTCGGGCCCAGCTGCTCCAAACTCACAAGGATGGATCCCCATCAACTCCCCGACAGGAATCCATCACAATATTTGGTGGGCGTGGCCTAATTTCTCTATAGCGCCCCCTAGAAAAACTTAAATGACCAGCCCCAAGCCATGCTTTAACCTACAATTACGAAACTTTGTACACACGTGTACCTTGTCAGGACGTACAAAAACGTCTCTTGGAGCCATGGTCTAAACCCCACAGGAAGTCGGCCATTTTGGATTGAAGTTCGGATTTTCACCCCATTTTTGCCGTTTACAGCCTTGGTATTTGATCGAACTCCTCCTAGGTATTTCGATTGATCGGCTTCAAACTCGGTCAGTCTGTTCATAAGGCATGTCCCATCTAAAGTTATCAAAACGGTGAGTTTTTGAGTATGCTGAAGGGGGGCTATCAGGGGTCAAAGTTCACCTACACGCCATAGAAACGTAAACTGCTATATTTCCTACACACAAACTCACAGAGGCACCAAAGTTTCTGTGATTGATCATCATCGGGTGTCCTACACTCTGCGCTCTTCGTTGAGGAGCGCCACCGAACGCATCGATGCGTACCGCCTGGTGGACGGGCGCAGAAACTGCTCAACAACTTCTGTGTTAGAACGTGGGAAGCATTGATGGAAACTGAGCAACAGCTTCCGCGGTGCGGGCGGAGGTGCTGAAAACTGCGTGAAGCTTCTGTGGTGGCTGGCGTCGGCCGGCGGTTGCTAGTACCCCATGGTGGACAATAGGCCGAGCGGCGCTTGGCTGCGAGGGCCGTTCGAGGCTGATTGCAGCTTTAATATTCAAATTCTATTTTTACTTTTGCAAATTATAGAAATTAAAAGCAGAAAATGCTGCAGAGCTCCAACAAATGCATTGTGCTTCAACTTAAAATTGATATTTATTGGTGGACTACTATTTCCAAAGTAATGGAATGAGTAGTTTGAATGTTAATGGAAACTCCAGGTGTTAATCTGAAAAGAAAAAAGTAATTTTGTTAAATGACTTTTAAGTTTTGATTATCAAGAAACTGGTGTTGGGTCTATTTTGGCTCCAACCTGCAAAGAATCAACCAAAGACACAAATTACTTTTCTACCACCGTCAAACACCGTGTTGTGTCTCCTCCACCGGCTCTCAACTGCCTTTTATTATGTTTACAAGAAAAAAGGTTGGGCTTTTTCACACAGTCACACAAACAATTGATCAATAACCTTAACCACAAGGTGTTTTGGGACCTTCTGTGAACATGCCCTTACCTGGACACAAGGCTGACCGTTATACCTGTGTTAACAGGTAGCTGTTAACACAGTACCTGTGTTATTACCTGTGTATTATAATAATAATAACAACACAACAACAACAAATAATATAATAATAATAATTAATAATAATAACAACAGGTAGCTGTTAACACAGACAGCTAATGATCAAAGCAGCTGGTATCACAAGCATGTATAAACATTTCCAACCCCCAAGCAAACTTCTGAAAAAACAGTTAATATTTTACCACAAAAGAAAGGAGTCAAGCAAACAACACACAGAATAATAATATAAAAACATAGCCTTTCAAATAAACTCATAAGTAAATGAACTTAGACAATTTTTCTAAAAACTGGTCATGGGTCATTCTTTCAGAAGCTATTCATGCATTTTAATAACTTGGGAAGTTGCATATGGATCCATATGAATGAACCAGCTGGGCCTCAAACCCGAATTTGTATTTTTTCCAAGCTTATATGTGCCAATACAATTTATTTTATGGTTTGATTGCAAACGCAACATGTAGTGCATTAATGTAGTGCATTAATACTAATTGAAAACCCTGCATTTTTTCAACAGTCTTATAAACAATTAAAAAGTATGGGATATATTGGTATAATTAGCCTTTTAAACATATAATTGAACCAAATCTCCAGTTTATGTTCATTTTTTGTGTAATATTTCACAATGAAGCTGCAAAGGTCTGGAAGAATTTTTTACCTTTCAGTGCAAATATAAACTTTAAATGTTCTTAACTTTCATTGCAACTGGAAAGTTTTTGCAGCATAAATGTTGTATATCTGAATATTTAAGATAAAACAATAGGAACAGTTTTAAAGCCTGCAACCATATATATTGAATGACTGATATATATATAGTACAACCATTATCTAGGAAACTTGACACCTCGTAACTGACATTGGAAAAAAGAATTGAATGAACAGATTCACCAAGCGGTGACTTGCTTAGTGAAAGTCGCAAATCTTCCAAGTCATGCTGTTTCAATTTGACCTCTTACTCAGCATCAGTTCCCAATTTATGGACTCGAAATTTGAAATCAACTCTGCTTTATGTACTGGCTTCCTCTCCTGTGCTTCCATCTGAAGGCGAGGTAAAGGCCAAGGAGGCAACTGAGGTTCTGCAACCATTTGGGCAAAGCAAGACAACTTTATTTATTCATCTCCTTTCAGCCAAAGACTATTCAAAGTGCTTGTACAAGAAAGTAAAAAACAACATTCAGCAAGAAGATAGTCACAAAATAAATAATAATAATAATAATAATAATAATAATAATAATAATAATAATAATAATAATAAATTAGTAAAAGATCAAGCAGAGTAAAAATAGAGAAAGTAAATTTTAAACATAGTAAACGAGTAGAAGTTAAAAATTAAGAAAAGGCTAATTCAAAGAAGGTTTTAAATAAACTCAAGGTAGGCATAGTCTTACAATGTGATTAGTATTAGTGTAAGCATTAATTCTTTAAGATAACATACAAGTTATACTAATTAATTTCCCAGTGATTGTTGTTATTCTGTTTTAAAGATATCTTCCTCTCATTCCATTCAATATGTTCACTATGTGATCAATTCAGTCTTTATGAGTTCATCCTTAACTTAATAGTGATTGATGAAATTATATTTCATTTAATTAGATTGATATTACTAAAACATTGCAGAATTCTCTGAGATTGTGAGAACTTTTTATTAGACTTCATCTACATCCTGTCCCATTATTCTGCAGATTAGAAAAATGTTCCAAACCTCTGAAAGAAAATCCAACAGTGACACCTAGTGGTTATAAAACGGATGACAGCAACCTCTTTCTTTCTTTCTTTCCTTTCTTTTCTTCTTCCTTTCTTTCTTTCTTTTTTTTCTTTCTTTTTTTCTCTCATTGTTTGTGGTCAAAATCAGTGCATCTGTTTTCACCTCCTTATTTATTATTAAATCACACCAAATGCTGAATTATAATTGCGTCAATTAATTCATTATGTAAAGCTGCAAAGTTTAAACTACATTTTAAAGACTTAAGTTAAATGTTATGTATTGAGTGAAGCCATAAGCTTCATACAAAAAATACCTCTAACAGATTTCACTTGAACATTTTTCATTCCCCAGTTTCTAAAGATTGAATTTGTCTGATTTTCTGCAGTTTATGTGCAGAAATCTTTGCGCAAACATGTGATAAGTAATAACAGACACATCTTAGCAATATTAAAATGTCTCAATGTTTTTAAAACCTACCTGTCAATATCAGACATACACTTTTCCTGCTGTTGGATGGGAACCTTTTTAACTTTTTACAAGTTTTTAGTAAGAAAAAACAAAAAGTGTAAATGTTCTGCAGATTGTTTTTCTGTAGATCATATATATGTCACCATTAAAATTCAACCGTTCAGCATGACCTCCAGTGAAATATGATAAACCTGAATGATAAAAAAACAGGTTTATCCTCAGAGCTTCTTAGTTCATGACCTTGACCTGAAAACGTCTCTGCAGTCATAAACATTTACAGCCCACAGCAACATATTAAAGCACAACCTGCATATGCAGATATAAGATGAGGAAACTCATGAAAACCTTCATAGATGACATACTACACATTTATATTTCATCAATTTTCTTTTACATTGATCATTCTGATATTAATTTATTCTGAGGAATCTTTTTTTAAAAACATTGCTTTATATCTGGATATGCATGAATATTTAAACCGAATCTAAAGACCAGCTTTATTCCAGAAACCATCAATGTGAGCTATAGTTTATTATTTTATTCATTTCCTACTTTTCCTCATTTTCTTTCATGGACCTAAACATAATAAGTATAAATATTTTCCTTCCATGGAACCGCAGAATAACCCTGTTCATGTTAACATTTACTGAGATTCTCTGAAACTCAGGTATCAATAATCAGCTGCAGGTATTAATGAACAACCTGACTGCTCTGACAACCATTTGAACTCCAGAAAAAGAGTTCAAAGCCACACACAAACTCTCTCCAATACATACGCACACATACACACACCTGCCTCCGCCCCCCCCACACACACATTAAAGAAACTGGATTGATGCACAAATTGAACTTGCATTTGACCTGCACCTGCCTTCTCAATCTGCTGCCAACCCCTCACACCAAGCTCCTCAGCACAACAAAAAACACTGAGACATAATGAAAACAAATGAAGTATAGGAGAAGGGGCATAAATAGAAAATTAGGAACGCCCGAGGGTTAATGACATTGACCTGAAAACATCTCTGGAGTCATAAACATTTACAGCCCACAGCAACAGATTAAAGCACAACCTGCATATGCAGTTCAGGAAACACTTGAAAATCTTCAAACATGGCATAATACACATTTATATTTCATCCGATTTCTTTTTACACTGATCATTTTATTTCTGAATATTTAAACCAAATCTAAAGACCAGTTTTATGCCAGAACAAATCCATATGATCTGTAGTTTATTATTTTACTCATTTCCTGTGTTTTCTCGTTTTCTTTCATTGACCTAAATATAAAAAGTGCAAAGATTTTCCTTCCATGCGACCGTAGAATAACCCTGTTCGCGTTAACATTTCCTGAGATTCTTTGGAAACTCAGGTATCAATAATCAGCTGCAGGTATTAATGAACAACCTGACTACTCTGTCTCCAGAGTAACATGGCGAAGGTGCAGGCACTCAGTGTGTCGCACTCAAAATAAATTAAACAAATAAACATTTTCTTTGTTCGAATTTAATAAAGCAATTTAAACTAAATTGTGTTGATATTTATGTTTCTTTGAACAATTAAATTCACTTTTTGTGTTTTTCCCTATGACAGAAGAACCTCCTGACCAACCAGTCCTGGTCACCAATCCTTCCTTTGATTCCTGATTGTTGGGGCAGGAAGTCTTCCTGGTGTCCTGCAACTTTTAGATACTTCAGCACACCTGGCTCCAATAGCAGCTCATCAACAGAGCTCTGCAGAGCCTCACTGCATGCCAGTGAGACAGTTAAATTAAGTCTTTAGGTCAAGGGACACATCTGAAACTTGCAGGACTTGGGTCCTGGAGGAATGCAGACTGAGGCCACTGCCTAGAGGAACCAAAGCTAACGTTCTGTTTTCTCAGAGCTCACAGGAAACACAGCACAGCTGAGACAATGTGGTCCCAAACATGCCTGATATAAGATGAGAGTTTTTATGGCAATCTTAATTATTCTACATCAACAAACGGCTGCAGTCAATTGCAACAACTGAATCAAAGTTGGTGATTCAATTACATCTCAGTTAAGATGTAACAAAGATGTTACATCTAAACATCTCTGTTACTTTTTGACTGAGATGTTAAGTTGTAACAAATATGTTACATCTTAACATATTTGTTAAAATGTAACAGAGCTAAACATGTCAGGCTATCCTACAGAGATCTTTCAAGATCATTTACAGAATTAGATTCTTTTGGTCTCGACACACAAGAGGCAACATCAACCTGTTCATTTATGCAAAGAGGAGAAAATTGCTTTTCCCTCTGCAGCCAAGTGAATGGAAAATTTGGACATGTGAATTTTCAGGCTTGTATTCATAAACTAGCATAGTGTGTGTGCTAGTGAGCACACACTAGGAAATATGAAAACGGGCATTTTTTTAACTTTGTCAAGAAAGTTGAAAAATAACATTTTGTTCCTGTTGTTACTTCCTGCTTTGTATGGATCTATTTGTAACTTGGGCTTGTTAGGAATAAAATCCTAATTTCGTCAGATTAATATGTATCCTGGGACTTTTCACTGAAACATCACAAAGGATTCAAAACATCACAACTCAGAACACAAAAACAGGAAATGAATTAACAAGGACAGGAAGTACAAGCTAAATCCTTTTTCCAAAAAATGTCATCAGTGAAAATAATCCCTGATGCTGAAGTCATAAAGTAAAAATCACATCTTTGCTTTGATTTCACTGAAACATTATAGAGTCACTAGTGTATTATTGACAGGTCTGTCAGTGACTGTGTATAAGAGCAGCTGTTTCCAGGACCTCCAGACAGAAGAGCTGAAGCTTGTCTGACGCTGAAGTGAAGGAAAAAAGGTAATTTTGATTCTGCTTTGGTAAAAAGATTTGATCTAACTTTTTATTGAGTTGAGACTGTTTGTGTTTTTGAAGGTGATCTTCAATGACTCTGAATGTTCTGATGTTTCTTTGAGCTTGTTACACTGCATTATGTAATAATGTAATACAATTGGGTTTCATAATTACGTTATATATTGAATTATTATATTATTATAATGAACTATAGTTAAACAACACATTTTACTGTATATTCACAAAAACTAATCAAGAAGAGCCTTTGCATTCAGATCATCGACCATTTCAGATTTTATGTACTTTCTTAAAATTCCTCAAATATTAAGTCCTTTTTTAAGCCAGAAGGGCAAATTATTTCAACAAAGCTGATGGAAGAGCAGGAGAACATTTTTGGAAATTTCTACTAAAACTCTCAGAAAACAGTAAATGGTTGCAAAACATGATTGAAATAATTTTGCTACAGATGAATTTGAGGCTCTCATCCATCAATTCAACCGTCCAAAATCCATGCAAGCCGCATCTCCAGTTATATTAATGTTACATTTTATTTTGCATTATTTGTGCAATTGAGACTCATTATCCAAAGTTCAGAAAGAAGTAAAATGTAAAATGAAGAAACCAAGCTCATGTTTTTCATCAGGTGATGTTTGATTTAGATTCCTGATCATCAAGGTGAGGTGACACATCAGCAGGTATAAATAACGGAGTCTGAACGTCGGAGACACAGAGGAGAAGCAGAAGTTTGGAATCAAGTTCATTCCAGCTGCAGGTGAGAGATGAACTCATGAATTCATTTACAACTGAGTTTGTCCACTAAAGTTTCTCTATGTTTTACATTAACAGGGAATTTCATTGTGCTGCAAGTCAAACTCCAGATTTTCATCAAGTTTGATCAATTTATCCAGATCAACAGTAAAGATGAAGGTAAGCCTGTAACTTGCACTGTAAAAAAATAAAAAATAATTCATCTATCTTTATTTATTTTAACAAGGAAAGGTATTTTTAATGTTTAAAATCTTGTTAACAACAAATGACCAAAATAAAAATCAGCACAGAGACATTGTACATAAATGTACAAATTATGAAACATCAATAATGATTAGAATATGAACACAAACAACAACAAGATATTTAACTATGTAGTCAAAAAATGTAAAAATTAAACAACTTCTAGTGAGTTTGTTAATTATTTAAAATGTTTGATATTTTGTTCAGTCACTGAAATGTTGAGTGAATTTGAGTGTTTAAATTTATCCAAACACTCAATGCATGTAAACACTGTACATAGTTTTGGCTCTGGAAATAACATTTGTTAACAGGACTGATGAAATGAGTTGTTAAAAAATGGAGGATCAAACCAACCAGAAACCTTTGTTAAGGCAGAATTCAGCATAATTCTGACTGAAAATCTGGCAGCACAGCTTACAGGCCACATGCAGGACAAGATCAGGGATCAGGTTTAATCTGACTAAATGAACGTTAATCAGAGTTTCTCTGATGATGTTCAGAAGGTGTCATGTTCTGTCTTCCAGCTGTTATCACTTCTCTTCCTCCTGGCTCCACTGCTGATCAGCTGTGAAGCGACTGACGACAAACTGCGACGTGATTGCAATGACATCTACAATAAGGACAAGAAACTTCCCAGTGGAGTTTACATCATCTATCCAACTGGATATTCACCTGCTATTAAGGTGAACTTTATGTTTGGTTTGTTCATAAAAATGAAGATCCAGATTAAAGTTCTGTGCAGGACCAAGACTGGAGGTTTATCTGTTAACAATGCTGAGGATGTTTTTACTTAATCTTCATACACATTACATAAACTGACTGTTTGAAACTGAACTTTCTTGATAGTATTTATTTTTCCACATAAAGTGTGACATTGCATTACATAATAAAAACTGTATCAAGTCATGAATGTGTTTGTGTGAAGGCTTACTGCGACATGGACTCAGAGGGAGGACGCTGGACGGTGAGTCCATCTCTACATGAACTCTCTCTGTTTACACTTCAACTTGGTTTATCTCAGGATTCTTGGGGATTTCATCCAACAAACATCAAGTTCTGTTGAAAGAAGAGTCTTTATTGTCCTTCCATTTTCACCTGCCTGAGATAAGATTTGATCAGTTTTTGTCATGTTAAATATTGATTATTGATACCAATTCAGAGTTGGTACAACCACTTCCTTTTCACCCTGAGTGTGTCAGTGAGAACGTTGTTCACTTCTTGATCAGATTCCTTTGTTGTTCCAGGTTTTCCAGAGGAGGATGGATGGCTCTGTAAACTTCTACAGACCCTTTGCGGAGTACAAGAGAGGCTTTGGAAACGCTGCTGGAGAGTACTGGCTGGGTGAGACACCGACCTAAACAGTTAGTCAATGTATGGTTGGTTTATATTTACTTATAACATAGTTATAACTCAGTTCCTGCAAACCCAGATTAACCAGGTGTTTAATGCTCTCAGTAAAATCTAAATTTAATAGTTTCCATGTCTGTGCAGGTCTTGATAACATCCATGAATTGACACGGAGTCAGAATTATGAACTGATGGTCGACATGGAGGACTTTGAAGGAAACAAAAAGTTTGCTCTTTACTCTTCATTTAAAGTCGATGCTGAGGTTGATGGTTACCTTCTGCATGTGGGTGGTTTCAACAACAAAGGAGGCGCTGGTGAGTCATGAGAAAAAACACATTCTAACTTTACTAGTCAGGATGAATTCATGGATGGACGTAATGATGCCCATCACTAATTATTCCTTTGTAAAATAAATAATTCAACTTGTGCTGGGTCTGAAAGTCATGCAGTGAGTCTGGAAATGTAGAGCAAGGCACTGAGCATGGATCCTGGTGTGTAATATACACCAGGAGTGTATTATTACACACTCCTGGTGTATAATAATACCAGGAGTGTATTACCATACACTCCTGGTGTATAATAATAATAATAATAATAATAATAATAATAATAATGATAATTAATAAAGCTAATTTACTGTAGTTAGACAAATCAGGATTAAGAGAAATAGACCTTGATTGGATTAAATGTGTTGTGTCAGTTATATCTAAATCCAGAGTTTGTTCTTATGGTTCTGAAGCAGGAAGATTGATGTTGGTAGTTAATAGCACAAAGTAAATTTAATTGATCTCATTGATAATATCCCAGTAAGAAATTAACATAACTCATAATTTATTTCACAAAACATTATCAACTTTTCACAAAGTCAGCATTTTTGTTAAATATTGAAATTACAATTTTATTGATGTTGGATCACGCAGAATTTGTATTTTTTTTCACTATTCAAGCTTTCAACTGAATGTCTGTTTTATTCATATAGTTTTTGTATCCTATTATTATTTCTGCAGGAGACAGCCTTTCCTATCACCACCAACAAAATTTACCACTTTTGACAAAGACCAGGATGAGATGAGCGGCAACTGTGCCAAAAAATATCTCGGTGCTTTCTGGTACAAATCTTGTCACTATACAAACCCTAACGGGGTTTATCGCTGGGGGGCTGACAACACACTCCTTGATGTTGGAGTGGAATGGGTTCAATGGAAGGGACTTGGTTACTCCCTGAAGAGCATCAGCATGAAGATCCGTCCTGTCATTTAAATCTGCAGGTCAAACATCAAAAAATAATGAGTGCTTTTTCTTATAATCAACCATCAACTTTTAGCTTCAAACATGAGTCAAAGTTCACTTGATTACTAATAAATATAATCCAGTTGATTAAATCATTGGTGAGAGTTTGCTACCTGTAATCAATTCATCTCTGATAATAAATAAGATGCCAGCAGCAATATTTGTGTGTCTGTATTTTTTTATATGTAAAAATTAAAATAAGCCAGTTTTAAAACACAAATTGGGCCAAATGGAAACATTTTTAGAATCAAACCTCTTGGTTAAATGCAATTAATTGAAAAAACAACCAGGTCTTCCGTAATTCTAAATTTTATGCTCAACTGTGTCAATGTCAACATCTATGTCTATTTAATGATCTGTTTATGTCACTCCCAGAGAAAATAAAGTATATCTGGTGTTAGCTAAGACAAAGAAATGGAGTGTAATTTGATTTTTATCAGAAAACAATCAGGAAGTGAAACAAGAACAGCAGAAAGTCATCAATTTGTTTTTTCTTGCAATAAAATGTAAAAAACAAAATCTCATGAATTTGATATTGTACTTTTAGGAGCACAGTAAAATATTCATAGTTTGACTTTATAATGACCATATGATGTGCGTCAATGTGTTGAAAAAACAAATTACATGATTTTTAGACTCTGGAGATGTGTTGATTGATTTGATCAGGTTGAAGAAAGTTTTGTTATTATATGAAGTGAAAGACTCACTGAATGCTGAGGCGTAGTGGATATTATACAATTCACTGATTGTTCCTTTTCTGATACATAGTGCAGATGTTTGGGGAAATGCCTGTAATAATATTCAAATTCTATTTTTACTTTTGCAAATTATAGAAATTAAAAGCAGAAAATGCTGCAGAGCTCCAACAAATGCATTGTGCTTCAACTTAAAATTGATATATATTGGTGGACTACTATATCCAAAGTAATGAAATGAGTAGTTTGAATGTTAATGGAAACTCCATGTGATAATCTGAAAAGAAAAAAGTAATTTTGTTTAATAGCTTTTACGTTTTGAGTAGCAAGAACTGGATATGGGTCATTCTTTTGAAAACTTTTCATACATTTTAATAACTTTGCTGAGTAGGTTTTTTTTTCCAGGTAAAAGTTGCAAATGGATCCATATGAATACCAGCTGGGCCTCAAAACCACATTCGTATTTTTCCCAAGCTGATATGTGCCAATACAATTTATTTTATGATTTTATTTGCAAACGCAACATAATGTAGAGCATTAATACTAATTGAAAACATTGCACTTTTTTTACAGTCTTACAAATAACCAGTTGAAAAATATGGAATATATTGGTATAAAAAAAAATGGTAAATGTTCTGAACTCAAAGCGCTTTACACTAGAGTCACATTCACAAATGACTCATTCATACACCGATACGCAGACCGGTAGGCAATATGGGATTTAGTTGCCCAGAGGTACATCGACATGTAGTCAAAAGCAAAAAATAATTATTTCATATACTATTAGAAGATGCCCATTTTTCAAGTCACACGTTTTTTTTTAATTCTATTATTTGTGAACCACATAATTATCCCAATGTTTAATATTCACTCCAAAAGCTGCATTTACATGCAACCTAAACTAAATATTTTACATCTCCTGGTACTTTGTTTTCCACTCAGTCACAATCAACAGCATGCAACTATGAAGTATTAATCATGTGTTGATGTGGCCTGAGAATATATATGATTAATCTCAAATGATCAAATCAAAGTTGAGTTTTTATTCAGATCATTTTTGTCAAGATAAAACAGGAGGAGGATCTTCTAAAGTTGAAAGTAAAAACATAATGTAAAAGCCTTAACACCTCATATCTGATGTTGAGCAAAAGGAAAAGGCTGCCATACGTAAATAAATTACATTTCCTTTTTTGACAACAGATTTTATGTGATAGTTATGCAGAAATAATAAGTAACACTGGTTTACACATTAAACATTTTTATTTATTGTAACGTTTGATCAAACAATCTGACAAATACATTTAAACGAGTTTCTTTTTTGTCTTTAATATCTGTATTTAAATACAGATATTCATACTTTTTATCCTTGTTATTGTCTTGACACTCTGTAAGAAAAACACCAACATTGATCACCAACGCCTCTGTGTTTTTGACACAAAGTGCATCATTTCTAATCAAATAGCCATCAGAAGTTTCTGACACAGATAAATGGTCTTTGAAAGTAACACTGCTCATCGTCCCAGCATCTGTGCCCTGCAGGAAAACAAACAAAAACATGTTGAATTGTAGAAAGATCTGAAATCTAAAATGTAGAAACAATCAGTAAATTTGTGGTAAGAGCCTGATCATCTCTACAATTAGAACCAAAAGAGGAGAAGCAGCTTTCAGCATCTATGCACCAAAAATTTGGAACAAACTTCCAGAAAACTGTAAAACAGTGGAAACCCCGACTTCCTTTAAATCTCAACTAAAAACACACTTGTTCAGAACTGTATTTGAAATGTAATATGTAACAATGTTTTTTTTCCTAGGTTGGTGTCCTTGACATATAGTATTTTGACTAAAGTACCAAAGGGTTGGAGGCCCAGCTGATAGTTCTCAGCTAAACTCCCAGGTTGGAGGCCTTGTCAGAACAACTTGACTAAATTCCCAGAAGGTGTTGAATCCCAGTTGGTTCAACTAAAATCTACAAGACGGGTGTTTTTAGAGCCCCTCTTTTTATGAGGACTTCCCATCAGGAAGAATCCTCACACTGATAGGAAATTGTTTGTTGTTTATTGCTGTGTCATTGCTGTTGTGTGTGTGTGTGTGTGTGTGTGTGTGTGTGCATACAAGAGTGAGTGGTGCTCATCTCTCTCTGTGAGTAAAACTTTCTGTCCTCAGAATTAGAATCCTAAGTGAAGAACCGGACTGAGGCTCATCTTCATTCTATGTTGCATGACTTTGTGTTTTGTGTTTTTGATGTAAAGCACTTTGAAATTTAATTGATTGATTGATTGATTGATTGATTGATTTACAATTAGCGTCACTTAGATGGGATCATTTCACTTACGACTGAAGTTCATCTGCAAACAGTCCTGATCAAAGAAGTTGTTGGGTTCGAATCGACACCAGTTTCTATAGCGAAAAGGGCTTCCGTCCACCCAGCGCCAGCGGCCATCCTGGAAGGTGAAGCAGTCTGAGCTTTACCTTAAATGTATTTTTCTGAAGGACTGACACATAAGGTGCACATGTGAAATTACCCATTGTATGTCATTGCCTCCAATCCAGACTGCAGATCGCCCCCGGCCTGCAGCTATTATCATCCTCACAAGCTGATTATTCACCTCGTAGTCATGGACTGATGCAAGGTGTGCAAGTATGGACCTGCAGTTCGACTGCAGTGGACAAGAGGAGACCAGTTACACTAATGCAAGAAGGAGATGGTTGGTGAGAAAATACAAGTGAAGTTAATCAAAGGTCACCTGAGCTCTGTGCCAAGTGGCAGCGAATGGAAAGACGTGGTAGCAGCGACCTTTGACCCGGGTCCAGCCAGAAGAACAGGATCCTGAACGTTGGACTGTTCCATTCAGAGCTTAAAACAAACAATCAAAGTCCCAGGTAAATTATTTCTAATATTCAGCTGGTAGTTTTAATTATGCACTGCTGGGACAAAAACGTCGAGGAAAAAGCAACTCAACTCAGCCGGGAACTGGAAAAAATTCATCCAGTCTTAATAAAATCAACAATCATTGCTTTCTGATATAAATGCATGGGAATATTTCATGCAATAAAAGACATAAAAATAAGCATGGATACAAAAACTGAACCTGAACTGTGTTAAAAAACTGATTTCATATTTAAGTTTGCTTCACCGTGTCCCTGAGGAAACGTCTCAGTCTGATTTAGTCGCCACTCTGCAACATTCAGATGTTTAAAAACCGACATCAGGATTAGGGCTAATGAAAAGACTAGTGATTGTTTTATTGTTATTTATTTTTGATGATTTTAGTTATTTAAGTTATTCACTTGCTAGAGAGCCTTTCTTCAGGAAGGAAGCTGAACTTTCTGAATTCAGGTGTCTTGGTTGAAACTAAATTGTTCCTCTTGCTGCAAAACAAAACTTTAACCCACATTATCAGGAAAGGTAAACTCACCCTTCAGGTAAGCTTCCTCATCCACAGGTTCAAAGGTTGGTTCTGCAAAAAACACGAGGAGAAGAGATGAAAATCACTGTGTTTTTTAATGAAGCAGAAGAAAAAAAGCACCAACCTTCTGCATCTGTCCAGTTTCCAGGTTCCTCTTCATGAAGAGTCAAATGATCTGGCAAAGTTTGAATGGTAAATTCATTTTGTTGGTTTATTCAGAATGTAATGCTTATAATTGGCAAACGTAGACTTACCTTCTGCAAAAATGTCCTCAGTCTCAGGATTTTCTCTGGTGTCTGGATATAATTCAAATTTTTAACATTAATAATATGTACAAGGAAAAATATGAACTAAAAATCACAGTATTTTAGTGTTTATGCTCAGTATTGGGTCTACTTCACAAAACGTGTCTGATTTGCTATTCTGTCTCCTAAAATCTTCTGTTAAAATTTTATTCTAGCCTGTTTTGTTGGCATTATGTTCACAATAACTGCTCTGGGTGTAGCAAACAGAACCCATCAGAGCCAAAACAGAATCCATAAATGTTGTACAACACAAGCATAAAGCACTTAGTTCAAAAGGCACAAAAAGTCGAATTTGCAACGCAGATGGATAAACCGATCTACGTATCGGTTTATCCATCTGAAATATGTTTTTCACTGTTTATATTAAAACAGAGAAGAGTCGCTAATTAAAGCACTTCATCAAACTACTCTGGATGAAAACATCAGCAGCAAGATTAGGCCTGTTTCTAACACTGGATGTAGTCAGAAAGACAGATGTTTAGAAATACATCTGGAAGCTGTTTCAAAAAACATAAAAAAAATAATGAATCTGATGAAATACAGCCTCACCTTCTGGAAGAGCCTCATGGCTCTCAGCCCCATCCACAGCAACTGGAAGCACTGCATTAAACACAGCAATGAATTACAGAATTATACCAGATATAAAATATTTATATCTGGTATAATTTAATTTAACATTAGATTAAAGGTGGGAATAATATTTACTTTGGTGAAGCAGTAGTAATAATATGCATACAAACCAGCAGGTTGACTCAAAGGCAACAAGGCACAAAGAAGCAGCAGGAGACACATCATGGCGTTGATGATGCAGGTTGAAGACAGTAAAGAGATAATAATTTCGACCAATCACACCACAGGAAGTTTCCACGTTTACAGTCGGTCTGCAGGTTGAATGCGCTGCACCAGAAACACAGCGGCTCTTATATTCTGTTTCTTCCAGCCTCAAAACAAGGAAGCTGGCGTCTGAATTTCTGAAAAAATATCCCCCTCTTGATTTCTTATCTTTTGAACAAACATTGTTTCCATCTATCAGTTATCAAAGTCCAAATGTGGTTTTTAAAACGTGCCTTGTGCAAACTTTTATATTGCAACACTTTATTTTTCAGAGGTGATCTTGTCATTTTTACTTGATCAGTGACAATTTGCATTGAATCAAAGTGTAGTAATGTTTAATAATACATGCACACTGCTAAGATGTGCATGTATCTTAGCAGTGCATGTGAATGTCTCACATTCCTCTGAAATGTCAGGATCAAACCAGAATAATCTTTTCTGCATGATCAAATACAAACTTTAGATTTTCTAAGTCTGCATTGCAACCAGGACGTTTACAGTTTAACTGCTTATGTCTGAATATTTGATATAAAACAAGAGGAGGAGTTTATGACCATCCTGCAGAACGTCGTGTCTGACCTTGGGGAAAAGGGAAATCCTTCCACAGGGAAATAAATCACATTTCCTTGATTGATAAGAGACGTTATCTGGAAATAATGGCAAAACAAGAACTCTGGTTTACACATTAAACATTTGTGTTTATTAAACTTTTGATCAACAAACTGACAAATGAGTTTGTTTTGAGGTTTTTTGCCTTGATTGTGTATTTTAGTATATTGTTCTCTTATGACATGGATTCTTGCTTTGCTTTGTTTTTCCTTTCATGGAAAATAAATCACTGTAATTAATTAGCTTGTGAATAAATGGGGCAGCATGAACCATCCTGCCTTGCCTCAACAAATCATCAGCCTGTCATTATCTCGTTTATTTAGAACAGATGGGACGTCTGTAACACATTAAACTTAATAAAACTACAGTAGGAAACTTTTATAAAATATTTCTCAAGTTTTTCACAGATTATGTCCCATATTTTTATAAAAGCTGCCTACTGCATTGAGAGTAATAACTTTGTTGCTATGAGTTTACAACTTCTCTCATTTAATAATTAGAACAGAATTTAATATATAATTCTAAAAATTTAGAATAAATACTCAAGTTTGATAAACATCCATTTAGGCTTTAGGGTGTTGATGTTACAGCAGATATATCAAATTGTTCATTTCTTAGCTGTTATCTTTTAAATTAAGATCAAATGGATGATATAAAAGTATAAAAACTTTTCTAAACCACTAGAGGAAGCAGTTCACTGATCAATAACCTGGTTAAAGCATCCAGTTATTGTTGCCCTTGTTTCTAAATAATGAATTAGTTTAGAACAGAAATAAAACAGTTTCAGCTAAAACTCATAATGTCAAACCTGTTTTTTATTTTGCTATTCAAGAAAAATTAAAGCATATTAAAAACATCATCAGCAGTTAAAGTGAATACAGTGGAAGTCTTCAGTCAGATTATCTTTAATATTGGTTCTTTTTTACGTTTGTTCAAATTTGCTCATCACCACTTTTGTATTCTTAAAATAACTTAGCAATCTTCGTTTAGCTTCAACTAAAAATAATCAGCTATTTATACAGGTGAGATTTAACAATACAGTAAATGTTGGTTTCACAATAACCGTATCAATGTCATTTCAGTCTTTGAACTTTTTTTTTTTTTTAGCTTTTTGTACTTCTTCCATTAGCCCACTTTCATTCACTCTTTGTCATGACTTCAGCATTTCTGCTCCACCCTCTGTGCTGAATGCTCATCACTCTCACCTGCACTGTGCTGCTTTTCACCTGCTCAGTGCGAGATCGTCTGTTGCTCTAGTCACAGCTTTCAAGCCATTGTTTCATGTTTCGAAGAGTTTGTGGTTTTCTGATCCTGCCTGTCCTTGACCACAGATTCTGCCTTGTCCCTCGGCTGCTGCAAGTTTTCGGACCTCCTGTTGCTGACCCTGCCTCCTTTGCTGTTTTGCTGGATTATCTTTGCCTGTGGCTCTACCGTGCATGACCCCAGATCGTCTCACTACTCTGTCTCGGGTTGGCCCTGTCGTCCGTTTGTTCCCTGAGCCCCCAAGACTTTCTGTAGTCCTTTCTTCCTACTTGGTCCCACCCCTGGCTGGATCCCTGTCCCCTGTGGATTCCTCCTCCCTTATCCGCTCGTCTCATCCCACCCGTTCAGCCCCGTCTATACTATTATTTTGTCATTAAAACATCTGGTGAAACTCACTTCTGTGTTGGCTGCGTTTTGGGTTCTGGCTGAGTTTGCTTTATCGTTACACTCTTCTAGGAAACAATATATTAATATTATAGTTGACCTTTTCAACTTTGACCATTTACTAAGTTAGCCTGAACATCGATGATAGTAGAATGGTTTTCCTCTGTAGGAAGTTATTTTTCCACCATTTTCATTCAGATCAGTGTAAAGGAGGTTGATTGACAGCGCTAAGACCCGCCTCCTGGCTCTGATTGGTTGTTTTTGGTGCTTTTTGCAGACAACGGTAGTAACACTGGAGGTCGTGGGGGAGTTCAATGTCTTTACAGATTATCTGTCTCATATGAAAATCTCACAACACGGTGATATTTTTTTAAAAATATAGAAAAATTTCAGAAATTACATACTGCAGGCTTAATAATCAGGAGAGAAACTGGATTTTAGTTTCATACAAGACGGAAGAATTTATTGTTTGAACAAGTAAAAAAAATAAAAAAACTATTCTGCATTCTGTGTTTCTGACTGGCCACAGTCCCTCCCAAATCCCAGTTTATTGTTCCTATAACTGCTACATTCAACATTTTTATCCAATGCACTGAAGAACAGAATCTATGATCTGAATTGCAAAAAATATTTTGCTGCACCAGTAGAGGGCGCACCTGTACGGGCAGTTCAGTGGTCAGTAATCTCCTCAAAGCAACAAGTTATTTTTGCCCTTTTTCAAATAAAATTAGTATTTAACAGCCAAACCAATTTTATCCATCCTTAAAATTTTCTTTTTCTTTTCTTGTGAAACCTAAAGGAGTAAAACTAAATAATTCAAACAAAAGTTTTTGGTTTAGTCCATCCCAGATCCTTCACTGCTACAGAACTGGTCCATGTTTTGTGTAAAGGTTTAAACTCAACTTTCAGATTGATTGCATTAGCCTCACAATGACATTTTAATGAGTCTTTTTTTTGTTTTTTACAAACACACATTTCAATTCAAAATGTCAATTTGCAAGATTTATTTGATGTATAGTCTAGAAGTTAGTAGAAACAACTAAATGTGCCTCAAACCTTTACAGTGTTTTCTCATTGTGTTATGGTTTCATAATGTAAAGCACTTTGATCTGCTTTGTTGCTAAAATGTACAATAAAATAAAGTTAACTTGATTGAGCTGCAGCTGAGAACCCAGCCAGCTGAAACTAATAAAACATTTTACACACCAAACACAAACACATCCAGACCAGCATATTTTAATGCCTGCCATTTAATTTTGCAAAGAACAAGAATGAAAGTTTAATCAGCAAGAAAGTACATGAAGCAGTTACTTTACAGTACATTTGTTCTGATCGCATGAGAAGCAAGACAGAGTTCCTCTGTCGATGTGCTGCGTCGCGTCATCCGTCAAGCAGCATAGATGGAAAATAAAAGACGTGAAATGAGGAAGATTCTTCATGTCTTCAGCTCAGCCCTGCTTCATTTCTTCAAAACGCAGACAGAGGGTAGGCGGACCGTACATCTGTAATCGTCCCAGCACTTTTCTCCTGTAAGAGAAAAAGACAGAAAACAGTTTTAGACCAAAAAAAGCCTGAAGCTTTTCAAAAGTAACAGGGGCATTCAAACTGAAAAAACTTTCCACCACTAAAAATAAAATATATCTTTATTTATTTTATGTTTTTGCATGTGATCAGAAATCTATAAGAAGTGACTTTATCGTGCTTAAAAGAAAGAACAGTTTTACCTGCGTCATTCATTTGCATGCAGTCCTGGCGATAAGCAGCATTGTTGGGTTCTCCGGACACCAGTATGTAAACGTCATCAGCGTCCCATCAGACCAATGCCAATGATTTTCCTGCAAGACGCATCAAGAGAAAACCTCTTAGAGTCTGTGTTGAGGAGGTTTTGATGAATAGAGTAATACTGGGTAATGCTAACCTCAGCTGCATCAGTGCCGCCGATCCACGCTTCTCTCATCTCATGTGTGACCTGCAAAATGAGCCCCTGAATCCATGGTATTCATCAGAACTCTGCACAGATGCAAGGTTTCCTCCCATGGAAATGCAATTTCTCTGCCAATCAATCGGAAGAAAGAAGAGTAAACAATTGTGAATATAATTATCTGCTTTTTATTTAGGAAGACGCAACATTAAAGAATATAAACATGAGTCATAGTCCAGTCGTACCTCAGCTTTGATCCAAGTCATACGTCTCGGGACATACTTGAAACAGCGTCCATGGATCAGACGCCAACCATGAGGGCAGTAAGTTTCTATGTCCATTGATCTCTTTGTGGGAAAAATATAAAAAACATTATCTATGACACCATTTATCTCATAGTGAATACTGCCTGAAAAATATCAAACTAATCTTCACTAATATGGCATAAAAGTTCTAATTTTCACACTGCAGTACTATAGTACTTTTGACTCGGTGTAAGAAAATCCTGAAAAGAAAGTGAACCAATAATATAGAAATATAGAGTCTCAGGAACTTTAAATGATGGAAATTTTTAATGTTAAAAATGACATTGATTTTCTTCAGTCAAATAATTTTAGTTGCACAACTCAAAGGATTCTTGCTTCTCACACTTACTGACAGAATACTCACCATTAACGCTGCTCAGAAGCATCAAGCCACAGAGAAGCAGAGGCAGAGGCAGGATCTTCATGGCTGCAGGTCACTGGGAGATAATTATCACCTCCTGAAAAAAGAAACATACAAAATCAAAGTACAACCAAGAACCAGAAAAACAGGACGAGGTTAAGCAAAAAGGGCTTGCAGAAAAGAATCAGCCTCTCACTCTGAGCTCTGAATCAGGAAGTTTCAGGTCAGATACAAAAACGGTAAGTCGGCTTTTATAGACACATTTATCTTAACATCACATCTTAAAGGAGGAAACTGAAACATTAAAGAAGGGGTGACCGTATGCAAATTGCATACTCTGATCAACAATCACTTATGGAACATGAAGTTTTTGTTTCTTCCTCAGAGAGTAAATTAAATTTGTTCTAAGTTACAGAGTGAAAACATTCCTGTTTTTTTAAAGTCTGTTATTGTTATTCATGCACATGCACACAGTTGTTGGCAACCCCAGGTTATGAAACACTGACAGAGTAACTGTCCACAAGTATTCAGGCCAAACTGCTTTCAGGTTTGAAGTTTGTTTTTCGGTTTGTCCTCAGATGTTCAGTAGCATTTGCAAAAAAATCCGTTTTTTTGCTTTTGCGTGTTCTTGGCTGCATGTTTCAGGTCATTATCCTGCTGGAAGGCCTTTGATTGTGACGGAGGTCAAGCTTTCTGACACCAGGAAGAACATTCTGTCCCTAAGGCCTTTTATGGTCTTGAGATTTTATTGTATCCTGAACAGATTAAAGATGCAGCAAAGCAGCCCAGAACATAGCCAAGACTCCTCCATGTTTCTCAGTGGGACAGAGTTTTCACTCTTCATTTTGAGTTTGTGGTCATAAAGTTTTGTTTCATTTGACAAAAGAACATTTTCCCAGAAGTTTTGTGGCTCGTCAATATGCATTGTGGCAAATTCCAGTCCTGCTTCCTTCCTGTTTTGGATAAATCATAAAGGAAGCATGTTTTAAGCCTGGAAGCATCTCTCTCTCTCTCTCTCTTCTCTCTCTCTTTCATTCTCTTCTTTTATCTAATGAGTTTTGACCTGAGTTCACATCCTTAAATGGAAATGTTTCATTTGACCCAAGGGAGGAGACAATGAACAGTACAAAATGTTTCACATGCATTGTGCAATCGATTTGCTAAAATATTTAATGAGCAAAGGAATGACTCAATAAGCTAGTGGAAGTACGGTTGTGAAACAAACTTCTCTTTTGTGAGATCCTCTTTTTATTTGTGAAATGTTTTTTCCAGGCCTGGACTGGAACTTGGCCCAGAACAGGACCACCAACCCCACAGCTCTGTTGTCCCAATGTCCACAGATCTTACAACCAAACACTAAGCTGCTGGTGCTTTGCTCCTCTAATCTTCAACTGAAATGCTACTTGTGTTTTGTTCCTCTAACATAATTTCATATCTATGTTGTTTCATCTGAAGGAGCAAACAAAGCAGCTGAAACTTTCTTTATGACTAGAGGACTCCACCATCTCAGCTCCAGCCTCTCCATCATCTCCAGCACCAACTCCAACCGCCAGGTGTGTTGAAGTAGAAACGCATCTTAAAGTGACAGGACACCGGCCCTCGAGGCCTGGAGCTGCCCACCCAGAGACTCTACTGCATCAGGGAAAAACAAGGTTTTACAAACACTCAAAATTAAAAGGACTAAAACAAAGAGTTACTTGTAACTCCAGCAAATAACAAGTTAATCTGAATTAAATTCAAAAGGACAATTTCAAAGAAGTAAGATTTTGTTTGTCATATTTGATATATAGTATTTTGATACCTGAAGGTAACATAGGTATTTAATTATTATTATTATTATTATTATTATTATTATTATTATAAAACAGAGCACACATATTCCTACCCCTTTAAAATGCAGCTTGAAATAGAAAACAATTTACAATAGTGCAGCACAAAGTGCTTTACAAACCAAAATCCAACTAAAACACAAAAGGATGCAACCAGAATATAAAAAACTATAAAAGCGTTGAGTGCTTGCTGGCTGCAGTAATGTGGCAGCACTGCCCCCTGCTGGGGGAAACTCAGACATTTAACACACATCTCACTCCTCACCTCACAGTCCAGGTACTGGAGTCAAGTTTATTTGTACAGCACATTTCAGAAGCAAGGCAGTTCAAAGGGCTTTGCAAAAGAAAACCAGGTGAGTGAATGTAGTGTGAAGTGCTTTAGTTTTCTCTGGATTTGAGAAAGTCTGATACAAATACAGGATATTCCCCATTTATTGCTGCTTCTGGAGATTAATCATTTGCTTTGTTAGAGTCTGATGTGTGCTCAGATTCATGTCTGCAAATAAATCTGATAAGGTCTGTTGAGTTAAGTCAACATCTGCAGTGCCTGTTGGCACAACAATGAAATCTGTCTCTGTATCATGTGAAACTCCTAACTTCTAATCTGCAAGTCAAATAAACCTCACAAGTTCAGATTTTAGACTCAACTGTGAAATGAAAACAATTTTGAAAACTTGTCAAGAAGTTAAAGAAGGATAAGAAGTTTGCAGCGTAACTCAACATGGCGTCGAGGTGGCGGGCGTTTGGATTTTGGTTCATCAACATCAAACTTCAGCTGAACATTTTCCTCCTTCTCTCAATTCTCACTCACTGAAAATAAAAATAAAACACAGACAGAATTTTAAACAAATGTCTGGTGAAGGACATTTAATAAATGTCACCAATTTCTATTGTTTCTCTAACTTTGTGTGTCTGGTAGCTTTGGAGTCTTCAGCCTGTTTGAATACAGAACAGCAGAGAAGTGACTTAATCTCACACTATAAACATCAAGGTTTCGTAAAAAGCATTTAATTGTGTCGGTTTGTTAAATCTATGCCCTTGATTTTATTTATCTTACTGAAAACTAGAGTCAATTCTGAATGACCACAATCACAGGTTGATGGTTCGAATGCAATGTTTCTGCTAACTCACGACAGAAGGAAGCTGCGACTTGAGATCAATGAATTTGTGTTCTTGCTTGAGGCCCAGATGTTGCAGCACACTGACATGTGGCGCAGTCAGATTGAGTGGGCCGATGTTTGAACCCGCAGTGTAAAGGTGTGGCTCCTTACTGAATCAAAAATGCACAACATTCAACCAAGGGTGAAAATCCCATCTCATTATTGGGGATCAAAAATAGGAAAAATCTCCTAAGACCAATTTTTTGGGGGTCATCAGAGTTACAGTGAAATGTAATAGAAAATGTTTAAAAAGTTTTTAAACCCCGTTCAAGCTGCAGGAGCAAAAATAACTAGAAATGCAAATCAAACATGTTTTTCTCAGTAAGATTCCTGTTGAGAAGTAAAATTAAATTCAAATGTTGTTTGGATACGAGTTTTGTTCAGTCTCACTGATCTAATCTCTGCTACAAAAAGTTAAAGTTCGAAATAAAAAGAAAAGCAGCTAATCAGCAACTGCTCTTAATAAAATTCCTCATAAACATATTGTAATGGCTCCCAATGCAAGCCATGGGATATTTAAATTATAACTTAAGTTGCTTTATTTTAAAGCCTTTTTTAGTTTCGTCATGTCCTGGATGATGGAGAACCAACAGGCAGATAGAAATTAATATCTGAGGAGTATTATAACTTAAAAGGGAAATTTCCTCAAAGGCTCTTATTCCTCAGGAAACTGAGACGGGCTGGACTTTCCTCACGGCTGCTCGTGAACTTTTACAGGGCGACGATCGAGAGCGTCCTCTGCCTCAACGTGACTGTGTGGTATGGTAGCTGCACAGCACTGGAGAGGAAACAGCACAAGGCATTGTGGGATGCCCCCTCCCGGATCTGGACTCTATTTACATAGGCCGGGTCAAGAAGAGAGCTGGATCCATAGCCATGGATTCCAGCCACCCGGGCCACAGTCTGTTTGTGCCGCTGCCATCAGGCAAGCGGTTCAGGAATATACGGATGACAACAAACAGACTGAGAAACAGTTTCTTCCCCACAGCCGTCAGAGCCATTACTCCCTGCCGCCCCCTGCTGCCCCCCGCCACCTCCTCCCACACATATCATAACCTCACATACTCCCCACCCCACACACAGCCATTGCACTTGCACTGTCACATCATCTGCACTTTACAATAATTGGACCTGCTGCTTTTTCTTTGGTGTGGTTGAGTGCCTTTAGTTTAGTTAATTTTAGTTGTATATATTATTATTATGTGTTTGTTTATTTTATATTGTATATATTAGACTTATAATCAACCATCAACTTTTAGCTTCAAACATGAGTCAAAAGTTCACTTGATTACTAATAAATATAATCCAGTTGATTAAATCATTGGTGAGAGTTTGCTACCTGTAATCAATTCATCTCTGATAATAAATAAGATGCCAGCAGCAATATTTGTGTGTCTGTATTTTTTTATATGTAAAAATTAAAATAAGCCAGTTTTAAAACACAAATTGGGCCAAATGGAAACATTTTTAGAATCAAACCTCTTGGTTAAATGCAATTAATTGAAAAACAACCAGGTCTTCCATAATTCTAAATTTTATGCTCAACTGTGTCAATGTCAACATCTATATCTATTTAATGATCTGTTTATGTCACTCCCAGAGAAAATAAAGTATATCTGGTGTTAGCTAAGACAAAGAAATGGAGTGTAATTTGATTTTTATCAGAAAACAATCAGGAAGCGAAACAAGAACAGCAGAAAGTCATCAATTAGTTTTTTCTTGCAATAAAATGTAAAAAAATAGCACAAGAACTTGATCTAATAATATCAGGAGAACAATAAAATATTTATAGTTTGACCATTTATAATGACCATATGATGTGCGTCAATGTGTTGAAAAAACAAATTACATAATTTTTAGACTCTGTAGATGGGTTGATTGATTTGATCAGGTTGAAGAAAGTTTTGTTATTATATGCAGTGAAAGACTCACTGAATGCTCAGGCATAGTGGATATTATACAATTCACTAATTGTTCCTTTTCTGATACATAGTGCAGATGTTTGGGGAAATGCCTGTAATAATATTCAAAATTCTATTTTTACTTTTGCAAATTATAGAAATTAAAAGCAGAAAATGCTGCAGAGCTCCAACAAATGCATTGTGCTTCAACTTAAAATTGATATTTATTGGTGGACTACTATATCCAAAGTAATGGAATGAGTAGTTTGAATGTTAATGGAAACTCCAGGTGTTAATCTGAAAAGAAAAAGTAATTTTGTTAAATGACTTTTAAGTTTTGATTATCAAGAAACTGGTGTTGGGTCTATTTTGGTTCCCACCTGCAAAGAATCAACCAAAGACACAAATTACTTTTCTACCACCGTCAACACCGTGTTGTGTCTCCTCCACCGGCTCTCAACTGCCTTTTATTATGTTTACAAGAAAAAAGGTTGGGCTTTTTCACACAGTCCACAAACAATTGATCAATAACCTTAACCACAAGGTGTTTTGGGACCTTCTGTGAACATGCCCTTACCTGGACACAAGGCTGACCGTTATACCTGTGTTAGCAGGTAGCTGTTGGCACAGCTACCTGTGTTATTACCTGTGTATTATTATAATAATAACAACAACAACAACAACAGCAACAACAACAATAATAATAATAATAATAATAATAATAATAATAATAATAATAACAACAGGTAGCTGTTAACACAGGTACCTGTGTTATTACCTGTGTATTATTATAATAATAACAACACAACAACAACAGCAACAACAATAATAATAATAATAATAATAATATAATAATAATAATAATAATAATAATAATAATAACAACAGGTAGCTGTTAACACAGCTACCTGTTGTTATTACCTGTGTATTATTATAATAATAACAACAACAACAACAACAATAATAATAATAAAAATAACAACAGGTAGCTGTTAACACAGACAGCTAATGATCAAAGCAGCTGGTATCACAAGGATGTATAAACATTTCCAACCCCCAAGCAAACTTCTGAAAAAACAGTTAATATTGTACCACAAAAGAAAGGAGTCAAGCAAACAACACACAGAATAATAATATAAAAACATAGCCTTTCAAATAAACTCATAAGTAAATGAAATTTTTCTAAAAACTGGGCATGGGTCATTCTTTCAGAAGCTATTCATGCATTTTAATAACTTGGGAAGTTGCATGGATCCATATGAATGAACCAGCTGGGCCTCAAACCCGAATTTGTATTTTTTCCAAGCTTATATGTGCCAATACAATTTATTTTATGGTTTGATTTGCAAACGCAACATGTAGTGCATTAATGTAGTGCATTAATACTAATTGAAAACCCTGCATTTTTTCAACAGTCTTATAAACAATTAAAAAGTATGGGATATATTGGTATAATTAGCCTTTTAAACATATAATTGAACCAAATCTCCAGTTTATGTTCATTTTTTGTGTGATATTTCACAATGAAGCTGCAAAGGTCTGGAAGAATTTTTACCTTTCAGTGCAAATATAAACTTTAAATGTTCTTAACTTTCATTGCAACTGGAAAGTTTTTGCAGCATAAATGTTGTATATCTGAATATTTAAGATAAAACAATAGGAACAGTTTTAAAGCCTGCAACCATATATATTGAATGACTGATATATATAGTACAACCATTATCTAGGAAACTTGACACCTCATAACTGACATTGGAAAAAAGAATTGAATGAACAGATTCACCAAGCGGTGACTTGCTTAGTGAAAGTCGCAAATCTTCCAAGTCATGCTGTTTCAATTTGACCACTTACTCAGCATCAGTTCCCAATTTATGGACTCGAAATTTGAAATCAACTCTGCTTTATGTACTAGCTTCCTCTCCTGTGCTTCCATCTGAAGTCGAGGTAAAGGCCAAGGAGGCAACTGAGGTTCTGCAACCATTTGGGCAAAGCAAGACAACTTTATTTATTCATCTCCTTTCAGCCAAAGACTATTCAAAGTGCTTGTACAAGAAAGTAAAAAACAACATTCAGCAAGAAGATAGTCACAAAATAATAAATAATAATAATAATAATAATAATAATAATAATAATAATAATAATAATAATAATAATAAAAATTTTAGTAAAAGATCAAGCAGAGTAAAAATAGAGAAAGTAAATTTTAAACATAGTAAACGAGTAGAAGTTAAAAATTAAGAAAAGACTAATTCAAAGAAGGTTTTAAATAAACTCAAGGTAGGCATAGTCTTACAATGTGATTAGTATTAGTGTAAGCATTAATTCTTTAAGATAACATACAAGTTACTAATTAATTTCCCAGTGATTGTTGTTATTCTGTTTTAAAGATATCTTCCTCTCATTCCATTCAATATGTTCACTATGTGATCAATTCAGTCTTTATGAGTTCATCCTTAACTTAATAGTGATTGATGAAATTATATTTCATTTAATTAGATTGATATTACTAAAACATTGCAGAAATTTCTCTGAGATTGTGAGAACTTTTTATTAGACTTCATCTACATCCTGTCCCATTATTCTGCAGATTAGAAAAATGTTCCAAACCTCTGAAAGAAAATCCAACAGTGACACATAGTGGTTATAAAACGGATGACAGCAACCTCTTCTTTCTTTCTTTCTTTCTTCCTTCCTTCCTTCCTTCCTTCCTTCCTTTCTTTCTTTCTTTCTTTGTTTTGTTCTTTCTTTTTTTCTCTCATTGTTTGTGGTCAAAATCAGTGCATCTGTTTTCACCTCCTTATTTATTATTAAATCACACCAAACTGAATTATAATTGTGTCAATTAATTCATTATGTAAAGCTGCAAAGTTTAAACTACATTTTAAAGACTTAAGTTAAATGTTATGTATTGAATGAAGCCATAAGCTTCATACAAAAAATACCTCTAACAGATTTCACTTGAACATTTTTCATTCCCCAGTTTCTAAAGATTGAATTTGTCTGATTTTTCTGCAGTTTTATGTGCAGAATCTTTGCGCAAACATGTGATAAGTAATAACAGACACATCTTAGCAATATTAAAATGTCTCAATGTTTTTAAAACCTACCTGTCAATATCAGACATACACTTTTCCTGCTGTTGGATGGGAACCTTTTTAACGTTTTACAAGTTTTTAGTAAGAAAAACAAAAAGTGTAAATGTTCTGCAGATTGTTTTTCTGTAGATCATATACATGTCACCATTAAAATTCAACCGTTCAGCATGACCTCCAGTGAAATGATAAACCTGAATGATAAACAAACAGGTTTTATCCTCAGAGCTTCTTAGTTCATGACCTTGACCTGAAAACGTCTCTGCAGTCATAAACATTTACAGCCCACAGCAACATATTAAAGCACAACCTGCATATGCAGATATAAGATGAGGAAACTCATGAAAACCTTCATAGATGACATACTACACATTTATATTTCATCAATTTTCTTTTTACATTGATCATTCTGATATTAATTTATTCTGAGGAATCTTTTTTTAAAAACATTGCTTTATATCTGGATTTGCATGAATATTTAAACCGAATCTAAAGACCAGCTTTATTCCAGAAACCATCAATGTGAGCTATAGTTTATTATTTTATTCATTTCCTAACTTTTCCTCATTTTCTTTCATGGACCTAAACATAATAAGTATAAATATTTTCCATCCATGGAACCGCAGAATAACCCTGTTCATGTTAACATTTACTGAGATTCTCTGAAACTCAGGTATCAATAATCAGCTGCAGGTATTAATGAACAACCTGACTGCTCTGACAACATTTGAACTCCAGAAAAAGAGTTCAAAGCCACACACAAACTCTCTCCAATACATACGCACACATACACACACACCTGCCTCCGCCCCCCACACACACACATTAAAGAAGCTGGATTGATGCACAAATTGAACTTGCATTTGACCTGCACCTGCCTTCTCAATCTGCTGCCAACCCCTCACACCAAGCTCCTCAGCACAACAAAAAACACTGAGACATAATGAAAACAAATGAAGTATAGAAGAAGGGGCATAAATAGAAAATTAGGAACGCCCGAGGGTTAATGACATTGACCTGAAAACATATCTGGAGTCATAAACATTTACAGCCCACAGCAACAGATTAAAGCACAACCTGCATATGCAGTTCAGGAAACACTTGAAAATCTTCAAACATGGCATAATACACATTTATATTTCATCCTTTTTCTTTTTACATTGATCATTTTATTTCTGAATATTTAAACCGAATCTAAAGACCAGTTTTATGCCAGAACAAATCCATATGATCTGTAGTTTATTATTTTACTCATTTCCTGTGTTTTCTCGTTTTCTTTCATTGACCTAAATATAAAAAGTGCAAAGATTTTCCTTCCATGCGACCGTAGAATAACCCTGTTCGCGTTAACATTTCCTGAGATTCTTTGGAAACTCAGGTATCAATAATCAGCTGCAGGTATTAATGAACAACCTGACTACTCTGTCTCCAGAGTAACATGGCGAAGGTGCAGGCACTCAGTGTGTCGCACTCAAAATAAATTAAACAAATAAACATTTTCTTTGTTCGAATTTAATAAAGCAATTTAAACTAAATTGTCTTGATATTTATGTTTCTTTGAACAATTAAATTCACTTTTTGTGTTTTTCCCCATGACAGAAGAACCTCCTGACCAACCAGTCCTGGTCACCAATCCTTCCTTTGATTCCTGATTGTTGGGGCAGGAAGTCTTCCTGGTGTCCTGCAACTTTTAGATACTTAAGCACACCTGGCTCCAATAGCAGCTCATCAACAGAGCTCTGCAGAGCCTCACTGCATGCCAGTGAGACAGTTAAATTAAAGTCTTTAGGTCAAGGGACACATCTGAAACTTGCAGGACTCGGGTCCTGGAGGAATGCAGACTGAGGCCACTGCCTAGAGGAACCAAAGCTAACGTTCTGTTTTCTCAGAGCTCACAGGAAACACAGCACAGCTGAGACAATGTGGTCCCACAACATGCCTGATATAAGATGAGAGTTTTTATGGCAATCTTAATTATTCTACATCAACAAACGGCTTTAACTTTGTCAAGAAAGTTTGTCAAGAAAGTTGAAAAATAACATTTTGTTCCTGTTGTTACTTCCTGCTTTGTATGGATCTATTTGTAACTTGGGCTTGTTAGGAATAAAATCCTAATTTCGTCAGATTAATATGTATCCTGGGACTTTTCACTGAAACATCACAAAGGATTCAAAACATCACAACTCAGAACACAAAACAGGAAATGAATTAACAAGGACAGGAAGTACAAGCTAAATCCTTTTTCCAAAAAATGTCATCAGTGAAAATAATCCCTGATGCTGAAGTCATAAAGTAAAAATCACATCTTTGCTTTGATTTCACTGAAACATTATAGAGTCACTAGTGTATTATTGACAGGTCTGTCAGTGACTGTGTATAAGAGCAGCTGTTTCCAGGACCTCCAGACAGAAGAGCTGAAGCTTGTCTGACGCTGAAGTGAAGGAAAAAAGGTAATTTTGATTCTGCTTTGGTAAAAAGATTTGATCTAACTTTTTATTGAGTTGAGACTGTTTGTGTTTTTGAAGGTGATCTTCAATGACTCTGAATGTTCTGATGTTTCTTTGAGCTTGTTACACTGCATTATGTAATAATGTAATACAATTGGGTTTCATAATTATGTTATATATTGAATTATTATATTATTATAATGAACTATAGTTAAACAACACATTTTACTGTATATTCACAAAAACTAATCAAGAAGAGCCTTTGCATTCAGATCATCGACCATTTCAGATTTTATGTACTTTCTTAAACTCTCTCAAATATTAAGTCCTTTTTTAAGCCAGAAGGGCAAATTATTTCAACAAAGCTGATGGAAGAGCAGGAGAACATTTTTGGAAATTTCTACTAAAACTCTCAGAAAACAGTAAATGGTTGCAAAACATGATTGAAATAATTTTGCTACAGATGAATTTGAGGTGGCTCTCATCCATCAATTCAACCGTCCAAAATCCATGCAAGCCGCATCTCCAGTTATATTAATGTTACATTTTATTTTGCATTATTTGTGCAATTGAGACTCATTATCCAAAGTTCAGAAAGAAGTAAAATGTAAAATGAAGAAACCAAGCTCATGTTTTTCATCAGGTGATGTTTGATTTAGATTCCTGATCATCAAGGTGAGGTGACACATCAGCAGGTATAAATAACGGAGTCTGAACGTCGGAGACACAGAGGAGAAGCAGAAGTTTTGGAATCAAGTTCATTCCAGCTGCAGGTGAGAGATGAACACATGAATTCATTTACAACTGAGTTTGTCCACTAAAGTTTCTCTATGTTTTACATTAACAGGGAATTTCATTGTGCTGCAAGTCAAACTCCAGATTTTCATCAAGTTTGATCAATTTATCCAGATCAACAGTAAAGATGAAGGTAAGCCTGTAACTTGCACTGTAAAAAAATAAAAAATAATTCATCTATCTTTATTTATTTTAACAAGGAAGGTATTTTTAATGTTTAAAATCTTGTTAACAACAAATGACCAAAATAAAAATCAGCGCAGAGACATTGTACATAAAATATACAAATTATGAAACATCAATAATGATTAGAATATGAACACAAACAACAACAAGATATTTAACTATGTAGTCAAAAAATTTAAAAATTAAACAACTTCTAGTGAGTTTGTTAATTATTTAAAATGTTTGGTATTTTGTTCAGTCACTGAAATGTTGAGTGAATTTGAGTGTTTAAATTTATCCAAACACTCAATGCATGTAAACACTGTACATAGTTTTGGCTCTGGAAATAACATTTGTTAACAGGACTGATGAAATGAGTTGTTAAAAAATGGAGGATCAAACCAACCAGAAACCTTTGTTAAGGCAGAATTCAGCATAATTCTGACAGAAAATCTGGCAGCACAGCTTACAGGCCACATGCAGGACAAGATCAGGGATCAGGTTTAATCTGACTAAATGAACGTTAATCAGAGTTTCTCTGATGATGTTCAGAAGGTGTCATGTTCTGTCTTCCAGCTGTTATCACTTCTCTTCCTCCTGGCTCCACTGCTGATCAGCTGTGAAGCGGCTGAGGACCAACTGCCACGTGATTGTATTGACATCTACAATAAGGATAATAATCTTACCAGTGGAGTTTACATCATCTATCCAAGTGGATCTACATCTGCTATTCAGGTGAACTTTATGTTTGGTTTGTTCATAAAAATGAAGATCCAGATTAAAGTTCTGTGCAGGACCAAGACTGGAGGTTTATCTGTTAACAATGCTGAGGATGTTTTTACTTAATCTTCATACACATTACATAAACTGACTATTTGAAACTGAACTTTCTTGATAGTATTTATTTTTCCATATAAAGTGTGACATTGCATTACATAATAAAAACTGCATCAAGTCATGAATGTGTTTGTGTGAAGGCTTACTGCGACATGGACTCAGAGGAGGACGCTGGACGGTGAGTCCATCTCTACATGAACTCTCTCTGTTTACACTTCAACTTGGTTTATCTCAGGATTCTTGGGGGATTTCATCCAACAAACATCAAGTTCTGTTGAAAGAAGAGTCTTTATTTTCCTTCCATTTTCACCTGCCTGAGATAAGATTTGATCAGTTTTGTCATGTTAAATATTGATTATTGATACCAATTCAGAGTTGGTACAACCCACTTCCTTTTCACCCTGAGTGTGTCAGTGAGAACGTTGTTCACTTCTTGATCAGATTCCTTTGTTGTTCCAGGTTTTCCAGAGGAGGATGGATGGCTCTGTAAACTTCTACAGACCCTGGGTGGAGTACAAGAGAGGCTTTGGAAACGCTGCTGGAGAGTACTGGCTGGGTGAGACACCGACCTAAACAGTTAGTCAATGTATGGTTGGTTTATTTATTTACTTATAACATAGTTATAACTCAGTTCCTGCAGGTTTATTTATTTACTTATAACATAGTTATAACTCAGTTCCTGCAAACCCAGATTAACCAGGTGTTTAATGATCTCAGTAAAATCTAAATTTAATGGTTTCCATGTCTGTGCAGGTCTTGATAACATCCATGAATTGACACGGAGTCAGAATTATGAACTGATGGTCGACATGGAGGACTTTGAAGGAAACAAAAAGTTTGCTCTTTACTCTTCATTTAAAGTCGATGCTGAGTTTGATGGTTACCTTCTGCATGTGAGTGGTTTCGACAACAAAGGGGGCGCTGGTGAGTCAGGAGAAAAAACACATTCTAACTTTACTAGTCAGGATGAATTCATGGATGGATGGAATGATGCCCATCACTAATTATTTCTTTGTAAAATGAATAATTCAACTTGTGCTGGGTCTGAAAGTCGTGCAGTGAGTCTGGAAATGTAGAGCAAGGCACTGAGCATGGATCCTGGTGTGTAATATACACCAGGAGTGTATTACCATACACTCCTGGTGTATAATAATAATAATAATAATAATAATAATAATAATAATAATAATAATAATAATAATAATAATGATGATGATAATTAATAAAGCTAATTTACTGTAGTTAGACAAATCAGGATTAAGAGAAATAGACCTTGATTGGATTAAATGTGTTGTGTCAGTTATATCTAAATCCAGAGTTTGTTCTTATGGTTCTGAAGCAGGAAGATTGATGTTGGTAGTTAACAGCACAAAGTAAATTTAATTGATCTCATTGATAATATCCCAGTAAGAAATTAACATAACTCATAATTTATTTCACAAAACATTATCAACTTTTCACAAAGTCAGCATTTTTGTTAAATATTGAAATTACAATTTATTGATGTTGGATCACGCAGAATTTGTATTTTTTTTCACTATTCAAGCTTTCAACTGAATGTCTGTTTTATTCATATAGTTTTTGTATCCTATTATTATTTCTGCAGGAGACAGCCTTTCCTATCACGACCAACAGAAATTTACCACTTTTGACAAAGACCAGGATAAGTTGAGCGGCAACTGTGCCACAACATATCTCGGTGCTTTCTGGTACAAATCTTGTCACTATACAAACCCTAACGGGGTTTATCGCTGCGGGGCTGACAACACACTCCTTGATGTTGGAGTGGAATGGGTTCAATGGAAGGGACTTGGTTACTCCCTGAAGAGCATCAGCATGAAGATCCGTCCTGCCAAGTAAATCTGCAGGTCAAACATCCAGCAAAAAATAATGAGTTGCTTTTTCTTATAATCAACCATCAACTTTTAGCTTCAAACATGAGTCAAAAGTTCACTTGATTACTAATAAATAATCCAGTTGATTAAATCATTGGTGAGAGTTTGCTACCTGTAATCAATTCATCTCTGATAATAAATAAGATGCCAGCAGCAATATTTGTGTGTCTGTATTTTTTTATATGTAAAAATTAAAATAAGCCAGTTTTAAAACACAAATTGGGCCAAATGGAAACATTTTTAGAATCAAACCTCTTGGTTAAATGCAATTAATTGAAAAACAACCAGGTCTTCCGTAATTCTAAATTTTATGCTCAACTGTGTCAATGTCAACATCTATGTCTATTTAATGATCTGTTTATGTCACTCCCAGAGAAAATAAAGTATATCTGGTGTTAGCTAAGACAAAGAAATGGAGTGTAATTTGATTTTTATCAGAAAACAATCAGGAAGCGAAACAAGAACAGCAGAAAGTCATCAATTTGTTTTTTCTTGCAATAAAATGTAAAAAACAAAATCTCATGAATTTCATATTGTACTTTTAGGAGCACAGTAAAATATTCATAGTTTGACCATTTATAATGACCATACGATGTGCGTCAATGTGTTGAAAAAACAAATTACATGATTTTTAGACTCTGGAGATGTGTTGATTGATTTGATCAGGTTGAAGAAAGTTTTGTTATTATATGAAGTGAAAGACTCACTGAATGCTCAGGCGTAGTGGATATTATACAATTCACTGATTGTTCCTTTTCTGATACATAGTGCAGATGTTTGGGGAAATGCCTGTAATAATATTCAAATTCTATTTTTACTTTTGCAAATTATAGAAATTGAAAGCAGAAAATGCTGCAGAGCTCCAACAAATGCATTGTGTTTCAACTTAAAATTGATATTTATTGGTGGACTATTATATCCTGTAGTAAAGCAATGAATGAAGAGAGTAGTTTGAATGTTAATGTAAACTCCATGTGATAATCTGAAAAGAAAAAAGTAATTTTGTTTAATAGGTTTTACGTTTTGAGTAGCAAGAACTGGATATGGGTCATTCTTTTGAAAACTTTTCATGCATTTTAATAACTTTGCTGAGTAGGTTTTTTTTTCCAGGTAAAAGTTGCAAATGGATCCATATGAATAAACCAGCTGGGCCTCAAAACCACATTCGTATTTTTCCAAGCTGATATGTGCCAATACAATTTATTTTATGATTTTATTTGCAAACGCAACATAATGTAGAGCATTAATACTAATTGAAAACATTGCACTTTTTTTACAGTCTTACAAATAACCAGTTGAAAAATATGGAATATATTGGTATAAAAAAAAATGGTAAATGTTCTGAACTCAAAGCGCTTTACACTAGAGTCACATTCACAAACGAACTCACATTCATACACCGATACGCAGACCGGTAGGCAATATGGGATTTAGTTGCCCAGAGGTACATCAACATGTAGTCAAAAGCAAAAAAATAATTATTTCATATACTATTAGAAGATGCCCATTTTTCAAGTCACACGTTTTTTTTATTCTACTTTTTGTGAACCACATAATTATCCCAATGTTTAATATTCACTCCAAAAGCTGCATTTACATGCAACCTAAACTAAATATTTTACATCTCCTGGTACTTTGTTTTCCACTCAGTCACAATCAACAGCATGCAACTATGAAGTATTAATCATGTGTTGATGTGGTCTGAGAATATATATGATTAATCTCAAATGATAAAATCAAACTTGAGTTTTTATTCAGATCATTTTTGTCAAGATAAAACAGGAGGAGGATCTTCTAAAGTTGAAAGTAAAAACATAATGTAAAAGCCTTAACACCTCAAATCTGATGTTGAGCAAAAGGAAAAGGCTGCCATACGTAAATAAATTACATTTCCTTTTTTGACAACAGATTTTATGTGATAGTTATGCAGAAATAATAAGTAACACTGGTTTACACATTAAACATTTTTATTTATTGTAACGTTTGATCAAACAATCTGACAAATACATTTAAACGAGTTTCTTTTTTGTCTTTAATATCTGTATTTAAATACAGATATTCATACTTTTTATCCTTGTTATTGTCTTGACACTCTGTAAGAAAAACACCAACATTGATCACCAACGCCTCTGTGTTTTTGACACACAAAGTGCATCATTTCTAATCAAATAGCCATCAGAAGTTTCTGACACAGATAAATGGTCTTTGAAAGTAACACTGCTCATCGTCCCAGCATCTGTGCCCTGCAGGAAAACAAACAAAAACATGTTGAATTGTAGAAAGATCTGAAATCTAAAATGTAGAAACAATCAGTAAATTTGTGGTAAGAGCCTGATCATCTCTACAATTAGAACCAAAAGAGGAGAAGCAGCTTTCAGCATCTATGCACCAAAAATTTGGAACAAACTTCCAGAAAACTGTAAAACAGTGGAAACCCCGACTTCCTTTAAATCTCAACTAAAAACACACTTGTTCAGAACTGTATTTGAAATGTAATATGTAACAATGTTTTTTTTCCTAGGTTGGTGTCCTTGACATATAGTATTTTGACTAAAGTACCAAAGGGTTGGAGGCCCAGCTGATAGTTCTCAGCTAAACTCCCAGGTTGGAGGCCTTGTCAGAACAACTTGACTAAATTCCCAGAAGGTGTTGAATCCCAGTTGGTTCAACTAAAATCTACAAGACGGGTGTTTTTAGAGCCCCTCTTTTTATGAGGACTTCCCATCAGGAAGAATCCTCGCACTGATAGGAAATTGTTTGTTGTGTATTGCTGTGTCATTGCTGTTGTGTGTGTGTGTGTGTGTGTGTGTGTGTGTGTGTGTGTGTGTGTGTGTGTGTGTATGTGTGTGTGTGCATACAAGAGTGAGTGGTGCTCATCTCTCTCTGTGAGTAAAACTTTCTGTCCTCGGAATTAGAATCCTACGTGAAGAACCGGACTGAGGCTAGTCTTTATTCTATGTTACATGACTTTATGTTTTTGTGTTTTTGATGTAAAGCACTTTGAAATTTAATTGATTGATTGATTGATTGATTTATTGATTTACAATTAGAGTCACTTAGATGGGATCATTTCACTTACGACTGAAGTTCATCTGCAAACAGTCCTGATCAAAGAAGTTGTTGGGTTCGAATCGACACCAGTTTCTATAGCGAAAAGGGCTTCCGTCCACCCAGCGCCAGCGGCCATCCTGGAAGGTGAAGCAGTCTGAGCTTTACCTTAAGTGTATTTTTCTGAAGGACTGACACATAAGGTGCACATGTGAAATTACCCATTGTATGTCATTGCCTCCAATCCAGACTGCAGATCGCCCCCGGCCTGCAGCTATTATCATCCTCACAAGCTGATTATTCACCTCGTAGTCATGGACTGATGCAAGTGCAAGTATGGACCTGCAGTTCGACTGCAGTGGACAAGAGGAGACCAGTTACACTAATGCAAGAAGGAGATGGTTGGTGAGAAAATACAAGTGAAGTTAATCAAAGGTCACCTGAGCTCTGTGCCAAGTGGCAGCGAATGGAAAGACGTGGTAGCAGCGACCTCTGACCCGGTCCAGCCAGAAGAACAGGATCCTGAACGTTGGACTGTTCCATTCAGAGCTTAAAACAAACAATCAAAGTCCCAGGTAAATTATTTCTAATATTCAGCTGGTAGCTTTAATTATGCACTGCTGGGACAAAAACGTCGAGGAAAAAGCAACTCAGCCGGGAACTGGAAAAATTCATCCAGTCTTAATAAAATCAACAATCATTGCTTTCTGATATAAATGCATGGGAATATTTCATGCAATAAAAGACATAAAAATAAGCATGGATACAAAAACTGAACCTGAACTGTGTTAAAAAACTGATTTCATATTTAAGTTTGCTTCACCGTGTCCCTGAGGAAACGTCTCAGTCTGATTTAGTCGCCACTCTGCAACATTCAGATGTTTAAAAACCAACATCAGGATTAGGGCTAATGAAAAGACTAGTGATTGTTTTATTGTTATTTATTTTTGATGATTTTAGTTATTTAAGTTATTCACTTGCTAGAGAGCCTTTCTTCAGGAAGGAAGCTGAACTTTCTGAATTCAGGTGTCTTGGTTGAAACTAAATTGTTCCTCTTGCTGCAAAACAAAACTTTAACCCACATTATCAGGAAAGGTAAACTCACCCTTCAGGTAAGCTTCCTCATCCACAGGTTCAAAGGTTGGTTCTGCAAAAAACACGAGGAGAAGAGGATGAAAATCACTGTGTTTTTTTAATGAAGCAGAAGAAAAAAGCACCAACCTTCTGCATCTGTCCAGTTTCCAGGTTCCTCTTCATGAAGAGTCAAATGATCTGGCAAAGTTTGAATGGTAAATTCATTTTGTTGGTTTATTCAGAATGTAATGCTTATAATTGGCAAACGTAGACTTACCTTCTGCAAAAATGTCCTCAGTCTCAGGATTTTCTCTGGTGTCTGGATATAATTCAAATTTTTAACATTAATAATACGTACAAGGAAAAATATGAACTAAAAATCACAGTATTTTAGTGTTTATGCTCAGTATTGGGTCTACTTCACAAAACGTGTCTGATTTGCTATTCGGTCTCCTAAAATCTTCTGTTAAAATTTTATTCTAGCCTGTTTTGTTGGCATTATGTTCACAATAACTGCTCTGGGTGTAGCAAACAGAGTCCATCAGAGCCAAAACAGAATCCATAAATGTTGTACAACACAAGCATAAAGCACTTAGTTCAAAAGGCAGAAAAAGTCGAATTTGCAACGCAGATGGATAAACCGATCTGCGTATCGGTTTATCCATCTGAAATATGTTTTTCACTGTTTATATTAAAACAGAGAAGAGTCGCTAATTAAAGCACTTCATCAAACTACTCTGGATGAAAACATCAGCAGCAAGAGTAGGCCTGTTTCTAACACTGGATGTAGTCAGAAAGACAGATGTTTAGAAATACATCTGGAAGCTGTTTCAAAAAACATTACAAAAATAATGAATCTGATGAAATACAGCCTCACCTTCTGGAAGAGCCTCATGGCTCTCAGCCCCATCCACAGCAACTGGAAGCACTGCATTAAACACAGCAATGAATTACAGAACTATACCAGATATAAAAATATCATAATTTAACATTAGATTAAAGGTGGGAATAATATTTACATTGGTGAAGCAGTAGTAATAATATGCATACAAACCAGCAGGTTGACTCAAAGGCAACAAGGCACAAAGAAGCAGCAGGAGACACATCATGGCGTTGATGATGCAGGTTGAAGACAGTAAAGAGATAATAATTTCGACCAATCACACCACATGAAGTTTCCACGTTTACAGTCGGTCTGCAGGTTGAATGCGCTGCACCAGAAACACAGCGGCTCTTATATTCTGTTTCTTCCAGCCTCAAAACAAGGAAGCTGGCGTCTGAATTTCTGAAAAAATATCCCCCTCTTGATTTCTTATCTTTTGAACAAATATTTTTTACATCTATCAGTTATCAAAGTCCAAATGTGGTTTTTAAAACGTGCCTTGTGCAAACTTTTATATTGCAACACTTTATTTTTCAGAGGTGATCTTGTCATTTTTACTTGATCAGTGACAATTTGCATTGAATCAAAGTGTAGTAATGTTTAATAATACATGCACACTGCTAAGATGTGCATGTATCTTAGCAGTGCATGTGAATGTCTCACATTCCTCTGAAATGTCAGGATCAAACCAGAATAATCTTTTCTGCATGATCAAATACAAACTTTAGATTTTCTAAGTCTGCATTGCAACCAGGACGTTTACAGTTTAACTGCTTATGTCTGAATATTTGATATAAAACATGAGGAGGAGTTTATGACCATCCTGCAGAACATCGTGTCTGACCTTGGGGAAAAGGGAAATCCTTCCACAGGGAAATAAATTACATTTCCTTGATTGATAAGAGACGTTATCTGGAAATAATGGCAAAACAAGAACTCTGGTTTACACATTAAACATTTGTGTTTATTAAAACTTTTGATCAAACAAACTGACAAATGAGTTTGTTTTGAGGTTTTTCCTTGATTGTGTATTTTAGTATATTGTTCTTTTATGACATGGATTCTTGCTTTGCTTTGTTTTTCCTTTCATGGAAAATAAATCACTGTAATTAATTAGCTTGTGAATAAATGGGGCAGCATGAACCATCCTGCCTTGCCTCAACAAATCATCAGCCTGTCATTATCCCCTTTATTTAGAACAGATAGGACGTCTGTAACACATTAAACTTAATAAAACTACAGTAGGAAACTTTTATAAAATATTTCTCAAGTTTTTCACAGATTATGTCCCATATTTTTATAAAAGCTGCCTACTGCATTGAGAGTAATAACTTTGTTGCTATGAGTTTACAACTTCTCTCATTTAATAATTAGAACAGAATTTTATATATAATTCTAATAATTTAGAATAAATACTCAAGTTTGATAAACATCCATTTAGGCTTTAGGGTGTTGATGTTACAGCAGATATATCAAATTGTTCATTTCTTAGCTGTTATCTTTTAAATTATGATCAAATGGATGATATAAAAGTATAAAAACTTTTCTAAACCACTAGAGGAAGCAGTTCACTGATCAATAACCTGGTTAAAGCATCCAGTTATTGTTGCCCTTGTTTCTAAAGAATGAATTAGTTTAGAACAGAAATAAAACAGTTTCAACTAAAACTCATAATGTCAAACCTGTTTTTTATTTTGCTATTCAAGAAAAATTAAAGCATATTAAAAACATCATCAGCAGATAAAGTGAATACAGTGGAAGTCTTCAGTCAGATTATCTTTAATATTGGTTCTTTTTTAAGTTTGTTCAAATTTGCTCATCACTACTTTTGTATTCTTAAAATAACTTAGCAATCTTCGTTTAGCTTCAACTAAAAATAATCAGCTCTTTATACAGGTGAGATTTAACAATACAGTAAATGTTGGTTTCACAATAACCGTATCAATGTCATTTCAGTCTTTGAACTTTTTTTTTTTAGCTTTTTGTACTTCTTCCATTAGCCCACTTTCATTCACTCTTTGTCATGACTTCAGCATTTCTGCTCCACCCTCTGTGCTGAATGCTCTTCACTCTCACCTGCACTGTGCTGCTTTTCACCTGCTCAGTGCGAGATCGTCTGTTGCTCTAGTCACAGCTTTCAAGCCATTGTTTCATGTTTCAAAGAGTTTTGTGGTTTTCTGATCCTGCCTGTCCTTGACCACAGATTCTGCCTTGTCCCTCGGCTGCTGCAAGTTTTCGGACCTCCTGTTGAAGAACCCTGCCTGTTGCTGACCCTGCCTCCTGCTTGCTGTTTGCTGGATTATCTTTGCCTGTGGCTCTACCGTGCATGACCCCAGATCGTCTCACTACTCTGTCTCGAGGTTGGTGGATTTTGCCCTGTCGTCCGTTTGTTCCCTGAGCCCCCAAGACTTTCCGTAGTCCTTTCTTCCTACTTGGTCCCACCCCTGGCTGGATCCCTGTCCCCTGTGGATTCCTCCTCCCTTATCCGCTCGTCTCATCCCACCCCGTTCAGCCCCGTCTATACTATTTTGTCATTAAAACATCTGGTGAAACTCACTTCTGTGTTGGCTGCGTTTTGGGTTCTGGCTGAGTTTGCTTTATCGTTACACTCTTCTAGGAAACAATATATTAATATTATAGTTGACCTTTTCAACTTTGACCATTTACTAAGTTAGCCTGAACATCGATGATAGTAGAATGGTTTTCCTCTGTAGGAAGTTATTTTTCCACCATTTTCATTCAGATCAGTGTAAAGGAGGTTGATTGACAGCGCTAAGACCCGCCTCCTGGCTCTGATTGGTTGTTTTTGGTGCTTTTTGCAGACAACGGTAGTAACACTGGGAGGTCGTGGGGGAGTTCAATGTCTTTACAGATTATCTGTCTCATATGAAAATCTCACAACACGGTGATATTTTTTTAAAAATATAGAAAAATTTCAGAAATTACATACTGCAGGCTTAATAATCAGGAGAGAAACTGGATTTTAGTTTCATACAAGACGGAAGAATTTATTGTTTGAACAAAGTAAAAAAAATAAAAAAACTATTCTGCATTCTGTGTTTCTGACTGGCCACAGTCCCTCCCAAATCCCAGTTTATTGTTCCTATAACTGCTACATTCAACATTTTTATCCAATGCACTGAAGAACAGAATCTATGATCTGAATTGCAAAAATATTTTGCTGCACCAGTAGAGGGCGCACCTGTATGGGCAGTTCAGTGGTCAGTAATCTCCTCAAAGCAACAAGTTATTTTTGCCCTTTTTCAAATAAAATTAGTCTTTAACAGCCAAACCAATTTTATCCATCCTTAAAATTTTCTTTTTCTTTTCTTGTGAAACCTAAAGGAGTAAAACTAAATAATTCAAACAAAAGTTTTTTGGTTTAGTCCATCCCAGATCCTTCACTGCTACAGAACTGGTCCATGTTTTGTGTAAAGGTTTAAACTCAACTTTCAGATTGATTGCATTAGCCTCACAATGACATTTTAATGAGTCTTTTTTTTGTTTTTTACAAACACACATTTCAATTCAAAATGTCAAATTTGCAAGATTTATTTGATTTATAGTCTAGAAGTTAGTAGAAACAACTAAATGTGCCTCAAACCTTTTACAGTGTTTGCTCATTGTGTTATGGTTTCATAATGTAAAGCACTTTGATCTGCTTTGTTGCTAAAATGTACAATAAAAATAAAGTTAACTTGATTGAGCTGCAGCTGAGAACCCAGCCTGCTGAAACTAATAAAACATTTTACACACCAAACACAAACACATCCAGACCAGCATATTTTAATGCCTGCCATTTAATTTTGCAAAGAACAAGAATGAAAGTTTAATCAGCAAGAAAGTACATGAAGGAGTTACTTCACAGTACATTTGTTCTGATCGCATGAGAAGCAAGACAGAGTTCCTCTGTCGATGTGCTGCGTCGCGTCATCCGTCAAGCAGCATAGATGGAAAATAAAAGACGTGAAATGAGGAAGATTCTTCATGTCTTCAGCTCAGCCCTGCTTCATTTCTTCAAACGCAGACAGAGGGTAGGCGGCCCGTACATCTGTAATCGTCCCAGCACCTTTCTCCTGTAAGAGAAAAAGACAGAAAACAGTTTTAGACCAAAAAAAGCCTGAAGCTTTTTAAAAGTAACAGGGGCATTCAAACTGAAAAAACTTTCCACCACTAAAAATAAAATATATTTTTATTTATTTTATGTTTTTGCATGTGATCAGAAATCTATAAGAAGTGACTTTATCGTGCTCAAAAGAAAGAACAGTTTTACCTGCGTCATTCATTTGCATGCAGTCCTGGTGATAAGCATGATTGTTGGGTTCTCCGGGACACCAGTATGTAAACGTCATCAGCGTCCCATCAGACCAATGCCAATGATTTTCCTGCAAGACGCATCAAGAGAAAACCTCTTAGAGTCTGTGTTGAGGAGGTTTTGATGAATAGAGTAATACTGGGTAATGCTAACCTCAGCTGCATCAGTGCCGCCGATCCACGCTTGCTTCATCTCATGTGTGACCTGCAAAATGAGCCCCTGAATCCCATGGTATTCATCAGAACTGTGCACAGATGCAAGGTTTCCTCCCATGGAAATGCAATTTCTCTGCCAATCAATCGGAAGAAAGAAGAGTAAACAATTGTGAATATAATTATCTGCTTTTTATTTAGGAAGACGCAACATTAAAGAATATAAACATGAGTCATAGTCCAGTCGTACCTCAGCTTTGATCCAAGTCATACGTCTCGGGACATACTTGAAACAGCGTCCATGGATCAGACGCCAACCATGAGGGCAGTAAGTTCTATGTCCATTGATCTCTTTGTGGGAAAAAATATAAAAAACATTATCTATGACACCATTTATCTCATAGTGAATACTGCCCTGAAAAATATCAAACTAATCTTCACTAATATGGCATAAAAGTTCTAATTTTCACACTGCAGTACTATAGTACTTTTGACTCGGTGTAAGAAAATCCTGAAAAGAAAGTGAACCAATAATATAGAAATATAGAGTCTCAGGAACTATAAATGATGGCAATTTTTAATGTTAAAAATGACATTCATTTTCTTCAGTCAAATCATTTTAGTTGCACAACTCAAAGGATTGTTGCTTCTCACACTTACTGACAGAATACTCACCATTAACGCTGCTCAGAAGCATCAAGCCACAGAGAAGCAGAGGCAGAGGCAGGATCCTCATGGCTGCAGGTCACTGGGAGATAATTATCACCTCCTGAAAAAAGAAACATACAAAATCAAAGTACAACCAAGAACCAGAAAAACAGGACGAGGTTAAGCAAAAAGGGCTTGCAGAAAAGAATCAGCCTCTCACTCTGAGCTCTGAATCAGGAAGTTTCAGGTCAGATACAGAAACGGTAAGTCGGCTTTTATAGACACATTTATCTTAACATCACATCTTAAAGGAGGAAACTGAAACATTAAAGAAGGGGTGACCGTATGCAAATTGCATACTCTGATCAACAATCACTTATGGAACATGAAGTGTTTTGTTTCTTCCTCAGAGAGTAAATTAAATTTCTTCTAAGTTACAGAGTGAAAACATTCCTGTTTTTTTAAAGTCTGTTATTGTTATTCATGCACATGCACACAGTTGTTGGCAACCCCAGGTTATGAAACACTGACAGAGTAACTGTCCACAAGTATTCAGGTCAAACTGCTTTCAGGTTTGAAGTTTGTTTTTCGGTTTGTCCTCAGATGTTCAGTAGCATTTGCAGAAAAATCCGTTGTTTTGCTTTTGCGTGTTTTTGGCTGCATGTTTCAGGTCATTATCCTGCTGGAAGGCCTTTGGTTGTGACGGAGGTCAAGCTTTCTGACACCAGGAAGAACATTTCTGTCCCTAAGGCCTTTTATGGTATTGAGATTTTATTGTATCCTGAACAGATTAAAGATGCAGCAAAGCAGCCCAGAACATAGCCAAGACTCCTCCATGTTTCTCAGTGGGACAGAGTTTTCACTCTTCATTTTGAGTTTGTGGTCATAAAGTTTTGTTTCATTTGAGAAAGAACATTTTCCCAGAAGTTTTGTGGCTTGTCAATATGCATTGTGGCAAATTCCAGTCCTACTTCCTTCATGTTTTGGATAAATCATAAAGGAAGCATGTTTTAAGCATGGAAGCATCTCTCTCTCTCTCTCTCTCTGGAGTGCGCATGCGTGAGCGTCTGCTGCTGCATGTGTGGAGTGGAAGGAGGACGAGTGTGAGGTTTTCCAAAGGTTTAAACTTTCACTTTTCACAGTGGTGTTTCACTTTTTTTTTCGCACTTTAACACATTCTGTTTTTATTGGTGTTTTTGATAGTTTTTTTTCGGCTGCACCAAGCTTTTTAGCTTGGTGTGATGGCCGGGAAAAGTTATGGCTCTGCAGGCTTTAGGAGCCTTTCACGAAGACACGGTATTAAAATACCGGTTGGCGTGGATTTCTCGGTTGAGGAGTGTGGTTTGGCTGTTGGGGAAATTGTCGGATGTGAAAGTGTGAAAGCAGCGTCCAGAATGAACAATGCAGTGGTTTTATTTTTGGACTCAATTGAAAAGGTGAACAGCGTAGTTGAGAGGGGAATTGTTTTGAGAAATACACAAACTACTGTTTTCCCTTTAATAAACCCTGCAAAAAAGATCATCTTGTCTAATTTGCCGCCTTTCATTAGTGACGAAGTGTTACTGAAGGAATTGTCACGTCACGGTCAGATCGTGTCAGCAATGAAAATGCTCCCTTCCGGTTGCAAATCACCGAAGTTGAAACATGTTGTGTCTTTTAGAAGACAAGTGTTTATGATTCTTAAAAATGATATTGAGGAACTGAGCATAGTGATGAAATTTAAGGTTGACGGTTTTGACTATACTATTTTTGCGACAACGGAAACGATGAGGTGTTTTGGATGTAATCAGGAGGGACATTCAGTCCGAAACTGCCCTGAAAAGGTTCAAAAGGAGACTGTTCAGGTTAACGAAAATCCAGAGCTGATGACACCAGCGGATACGGTGAATGGAGCTCCAGTGGGCGCAGTTGGGGAGGGAGCTCCGGAGGCTGATGCTGGGGAGGCAGACCCGGTAGCTGCCGGTGGGGAAGGAGCTCAAGAAATTAATGATGAGGAAGGAGTTTCACCTGGAGAGCAAAAGCTGTCAAATGTTGCAGAACGTGACATTGAGGATGTCATTAGTTCTGTTGAAAGAACTGAAGAGAGTCAAACGACCACACCTGAAGGATTACAAGAAGAAATGGATTTTGATGATTTAGTTCACAGTGAAGGAAGTCTGATTAGGGATGATGAAAGTGTTTTCAAAGTGCCAAACACTAAAAGAAAATCTAAAGGACCGAAAGGGGTGAAACCTAAAAAGAGTCAGTTTGAAAAAAGTGGGAAAGAAAGTGATTCAGAGACCTTTTGTGACTCTGATAGTGACAGAGAATCTTCTGATTCCTCTATTCCTGATGGCCAGAGTAATAATGGCTACAGTCTAGAACAGATTAGAAGGTTTTTGGAAGTGACAAAAGGGAAACGGGATGTGGTCATAGATGATTTTTTTCCTAATAAAAAATTGTTTGTTGACTCAGTTAAATGGTTAATGAGACAAAGGACTTCTGATGGGCTAAGGGACACTGAAGTATATAGACTTCGAAAACTTGTGCAAAAAGTCAGAGCTCGTATTAAGTAATATGAAAATTAAAAAGCAGTTTAGATGCTGTTTTTTTCTTGTTTCTTTGGATCTTTTTCTATGTGATTATGAGTAGATTTAAAATATCATCTTTGAACCTTAATGGTGCAAGGGATGTGAAAAAAAGGGCTGTGTATTTTGAACTTTTAAAGTCTAAAGGCGTTGACATAGCTTTTGCTCAAGAGACTCATAGCAACGTTGATAATGAAGTTGATTGGAACAAAGAATGGGATGGAAATCTTGTTCTGAGTCATAAAACTTCACTAAGTGCAGGAGTAGCTATTCTTTTCTCAAGAAATTTTCTTCCAGTGTCTATTGAAATTGAAGATGTTGTATCTGGAAGATTGTTAAAAGTTATTGTTAAATATGAAAATATAAGTTGATTTTACTAAATGTATATGCTCCTGTGAATCCAAGTGAACGCTGTGTTTTCTTAGAAGAGTTGGCAAATACACTTTTAAAGTGTGGGTCAACAGAATATTTAATTTTAGGGGTGATTTTAATTGTACAATAGATGATTTAGATAGGAATCATTTGGAGCCACTTTACATTCAAGGAGAATTTTGAAACGTATTATTGAAACTTATGATTTAGCTGATGTATGGCGTCTTAAAAATGGAAACATAAGGCAATATTCCTGGGCTCATTATAAAGAGAATTATATAACTTTGGCAAGGTTGATAGATTTTATTGTTTTGGACATCAGTCACAAATATTTAGATCATGCACTATGTGTCCAGTGGGTTTTTCTGATCATTGTATGATCATAGGGAATGTGTTTATAAATAATTTAAACTTAAGAGTGCATATTGGCATTTCAACACTGTTTTGTTAAATGATGGTTGTTTTAAAAAAGGATTTTTGTATTTTTGGAAACAGTGGAGACGTATGAAATGTCAATTTACATCTGTACAGCAGTGGTGGGATATTGGTAAATTAAAATTCAGCAGTTTTGTAATCAATACACTCACAATGTCACAAGAGAAATGGTGAAATCTATTGAAAATTAGAGACTGAAATTGTGGAACTTCAGGTTTTTTGTGAGTCCACAGAAAATCGAGGCCATATTCAGGCGCTCAAACAAAAAAAAGCTGCTTTGGCTGATCTGCTTGGGTCAGAGCACAGGGAGCTCTGGTACGTTCACGTTTTCAAAGTATCTCTGAAATGGATGCTCCTTCAAAATTCTTCTTCAGTTTGGAGAAAAAAATGGACAAAATCGTTTCATCCATTGCTTAAGATCTGAAGAAGGAAAGAATTGACGGATCCTACTGACCTGCGGAAAAGAGCTGTGGACTTTTTCTCAACATTATATGCCAGTGATTACAGAGAAAACTCTGTGATAACAGAAGAATTTCTTAAAGACTTGCCAAAGGTGTCAGACAATGACAATGTTGTTTTGGAGCATGCCATAACGTTGGATGAACTGCAGGAGGCGCTGCTGAGCATGGAAAATGGCAAAGCTCCAGGAATAGACGGCTTGCCTGTGGAGTTTTATAAGTCGTGTTGGCCTGTTTCTGGCTGAAGATCTCTTGGAAGTCCTCAATGACAGCGTGGCAAGGGGAATGTTACCCCTTAGCTGTCGGAGAGCTGTGCTCACTCTTCTTCCTAAGAAGGGTGATCTTTATGAAATAAGGAACTGGAGACCGGTCAGTCTTTTGTGTACAGACTATAAGATCTTCTCAAAGGTTCTGGCATGCAGATTGAGAAAAGTGATGGATCAAGTTGTACATATTGATCAGTCCTATTGCATCCCTGGCAGATCAATAAGAGACAACATAACTTTAATTCGAGATTATTTGGACCTCTCTAATTTATTGGATTTAAACTTTGGTCTAATTTCTATCGACCAAGAAAAGGCATTTGATCGAGTGGAGCACCAGTATTTATGGAATAGTTTGAAGGCTTTTGGTTTCTCCTCTGGGTTCATTGCCATGATTAAAACCCTTTATTGTGGCATTGAAAGTGTATTGAAAGTCAATGGTGGTTTAAGTGCACCTTTTATTGTAAAGAGAGGTATTCGCCAAGGTTGTGCAATGTCAGGAATGTTGTATTCTTTGAGCATTGAACCCTTGTTATGTCAAATCAGGAAAAAGTTACAGGGGGTGAATTTAAATGAAATATCTTTACCTTTTAAACTTTCTGCATATGCGGATGATATTATTGTGGCAATCACAAAAGAGTCAGATGTCTTTATTTTAAACAAAATTATTGAGTGTTTTGGGAAAATTTCTTCATCCAAAGTCAATTGGAGCAAGAGTAAAGCTTTGTTAGTTGGTAAATGGACAAAACAAGAACCTAAATTACCTGATGAATTAAAGTGGTCAAAAAATGGTTTTAAATATTTGGGTGTTTATCTGGGAGATCAATTTCAAGTAATGAAAAATTGGGAAGGTTTTCTTGAACTGATGGAGGGTAAATTAAAGAAATGGCACTGGCTTTTGCCACGAGTCTCGTACAGAGGTCGTACACTAATTATTAATAATTTGGTAACTTCAACTCTGTGGCACCGCTTATCTGTTCTAGAACCCCCACCAGGTCTTCTGGTAAAACTTCAGACAATCATTTTGAATTTCTTTTGGGACAGATTACATTGGGTCCCTCAGAGTGTTTTGTTTTTGTCAAAGGAAGAAGGAGGGCAAGGTTTGATTCATTTAGAAAGTCGGAAAGCAGCATTTAGGTTACAGTTTTTACAGAGTTTTTTGTATGGTGATCAAAATGTTTTGTGGAGGCATGTCACAGAGTTTATTTTTTCAAAAGTTGGTAATTTAGGTTTTGGTAAAATGTTGTTCATTATGGACCTTTCAAAATATTGTGTAAAGTGTTTATCACCGTTTTATGTGAGTGTTAAAAGCTTGGAACCTCATGGAAACAAAGAGAGATGGGACATCCACATCTTTACATTGGTTGTTACGTGAACCCGTGCTCAAGGGATCTCGTTTGGGTTCAGCTTGGGACAACATGGTTATGATTCCTGAACTGTTGATGAAAAGAGGGGTGGTTACGTTGAGACATCTGCTTGAACTTGTTGGATCTGAAATGAATGATGCTGTTTCCTTGGCTCGAAGATTGGAGATTCACTCTTTAAGAACTGTAGGCACTATGCTGGCGACATTTAAGCGGATGTTATCAGAAGATGATAAAAGACTCATAAAAGGATGGTTTGATGGCGTTTTAACGCCTGATAAAGCTGATCCATTCTTTAAGTTGTGTGTTAAGCCACAATTGAAAGATCTTGAATGTTCTGGACTCTTTTTACAGAAAGATAAAAAAGAATGGACACTTTTGGACTCTGTGAATGGAAAGATATTATATATGAAATGTGTAAAGGCTTTGAACAAAGTAAAATTAAAAGATAAAAAAGATACTCCTTGGAGAGATTTTTTCAAAGTTGGTTTTGAGTTTAAACCTGTATGGGGATTACTTTATAAACCACCATTGACTAAAAATGTTGGTGATCTACAGTGGAGAATTTTGCATGGAATTATTGCAGTTAATGCTTTTGTTTCTATTATTAATCCTGGTGTGTCAGATAAATGTCCTTTTTGTTCGTTAAGAGAAACAATCTTTCATTGTTTTGTACAATGTTTTAGGTTAATAGATTTATTTACATTATTAAGAAAAATTTGGAAATTATTTGGAGAAAGCTTTACAGAACAGTCTTTTATTTTTGGTTTCTTATAGGAAAAAAAAGAAGAAAATTGGACGACTGTTAAATTTTTTTCTTGGTCAATCAAAGCTTGCAATTTATTTGAGTAGGAAATTTAAAATTAATAACGAACAAAATACTGATTGTGCAAAACTCTTTAAGAGTATGGTCAGAGCAAGAGTGATGTTAGAGTATAAATATTATTTAAATGTGGATGAACTAAATGTTTTTCAAAATATTTGGGATTATGACGGTGTTTTATTTACTTTAAATAATTCTGAATTATCATTTATGAATGTGTTAATTTGAAATTGTGGTGAATGTTTATGTTATGTGTATCATCACTGAGTGAATAAATGAGTTTTTAAAAATCAATCTTTCTTTCTCTCTGTCTTTCTCTCTCTTCTTTTATCTAATGAGTATTTGACCTGAGTTCACATCCTTAAATGGAAATGTTTCATTTGACCCAAGGGAGGAGACAATGAACAGTACAAAAATGTTTCACATGCATTGTGCAATCGATTTGCTAAAATATTTAATGAGCAAAGGAATTACTCAATAAGCTAGTGGAAGTACGGTTGTGAAACAAACTTCTCTTTTGAGATCCTCTTTTTATTTTGTGAAATGTTTTTTCCAGGCCTGGACTGGAACTTGGCCCAGAACAGGACCACCAACCCCAGCTCTGTTGTCCCAATGTCCACAGATCTTACAACCAAACACTAAGCTGCTGGTGCTTTGCTCCTCTAATCTTCAACTGAAATGCTACTTGTGTTTTGTTCCTCTAACATAATTTCATATCTATGTTGTTTCATCTGAAGGAGCAAACAAAGCAGCTGAAACTTTCCTTATGACTAGAGGACTCCACCATCTCAGCTCCAGCCTCTCCATCATCTCCAGCACCAACTCCAACCGCCAGGTGTGTTGAAGTAGAAACGCATCTTAAATTGACAGGACACCGGCCCTCGAGGCCTGGAGCTGCCCACCCAGAGACTCTACTGCATCAGGGAAAACAAGGTTTTACAAACACTCAAAATTAAAAGGACTAAAACAAAGAGTTACTTGTAACTCCAGCAAATAAACAAGTTAATCTGAATTAAATTCAAAAGGACAATTTCAAGGAAGTAAGATTTTGTTTGTCATATTTGATATAGTATTTTGATAACTGAAGGTAACATAGGTATTTAATTATTCTATAAAACAGAGCACACATATTCCTACCCCTTTAAAATGCAGCTTGAAATAGGAAACAATTTGCAATAGTGCAGCACAAAGTGCTTTACAAACCAAAATCCAACTAAAACACAAAAGGATGCAACCAGAATATAAAAAACCATAAAAGCGTTGAGTGCTTGCTGGCTGCAGTAATGTGGCAGCACTGCCCCCTGCTGGGGGAAACTCAGACATTTAACACACGTCTCACTCCTCACCTCACAGTCCAGGTACTGGAGTCAAGTTTATTTGTACAGCACATTTCAGAAGCAAGGCAGTTTAAAGGGCTTTGCAAAAGAAACCAGGTGAGTGAATGTAGTGTGAAGTGTTTCAGTTTTCTCTGGATTTGAGAAAGTCTGATACAAATACAGGATATTCCCCATTTATTACTGCTTCTGGAGATTAATCATTTGCTTTGTTAGTGTCTGATGTGTGCTCAGATTCATGTCTGCAAATAATCTGATAAGGTCTGTTGAGTTAAGTCAACATCTGCAGTGCCTGTTGGCACAACAATGAAATCTGTCTCTGTATCATGTGAAACTCCTAACTTCTAATCTGCAAGTCAAATAAACCTCACAAGTTCAGATTTTAGACTCAACTGTGAAATGAAAAAACAATTTTGAAAACTTGTCAAGAAGTTAAAGAAGGATAAGAAGTTTGCAGCGTAAGTCAACATGGCGTCGAGGTGGCGGGCGTTTGGATTTTGGTTCATCAACATCAAACTTCAGCTGAACATTTTCCTCCTTCTCTCAATTCTCACTCACTGAAAATAAAAATAAAACACAGACAGAATTTTAAACAAATGTCTGGTGAAGGACATTTAATAAATGTCACCAATTTCTATTGTTTCTCTAACTTTGTGTGTCTGGTAGCTTTGGAGTCTTCAGCCTGTTTGAATACAGAACAGCAGGGAAGTGACTTAATCTCACACTATAAACATCAAGGTTTCGTAAAAAGCATTTAATTGTGTCGGTTTGTTAAATATATGCACCTTGATTTTATTTATCTTACTGAAAACTAGAGTCAATTCTGAATGACCACAAACACAGGTTGATGGTTCGAATGCAATGTTTCTGCTAACTCACGACAGAAGGAAGCTGCGACTTGAGATCAATGAATTTGTGTTCTTGCTTGAGGCCCAGATGTTGCAGCACACTGACATGTGGCGCAGTCAGATTGAGTGGGCCGATGTTTGAACCCGCAGTGTAAAGGTGTGGCTCCTTACTGAATCAAAAATGCACAACATTCAACCAAGGTGAAAATCCCATCTCATTATTGGGGATCAAAAATAGGAAAAATCTCCTAAGACCAATTTTATGGGGGTCAGCAGAGTTACAGTGAAATGTAATAGAAAATGTTTAAAACGTTTTTAAACCCCGTTCAAGCTGCAGGAGCAAAAATAACTAGAAATGCAAATCAAACATGTTTTTCTCAGTAAGATTCCTGTTGAGAAGTAAAATAAAATTCAAATGTTGTTTGGATACGAGTTTTGTTCAGTCTCACTGATCTAATCTCTGCTACAAAAAGTTAAAGTTCTAAATAAAAAGAAAAGCAGCTAATCAGCAACTGCTCTTAATAAAATTCCTCATAAACATATTGTAATGGCTCCCAATGCAAGCCACGGGATATTTAAATTATAACTTAAGTTGCTTTATTTTAAAGCCTTTTTTAGTTTCGTCATGTCCTGGATGATGGAGAACCAACAGGCAGATAGAAATTAATATCTGAGGAGTATTATAACTTAAATGGGAAATTTTCTCAAAGGCTCTTCTTCCTCAGGAAACTGAGACGGGCTGGACTTTCCTCACGGCTGCTCGTGAACTTTTACAGGGCGACGATCGAGAGCGTCCTCTGCCTCAACGTGACTGTGTGGTATGGTAGCTGCACAGCACTGGAGAGGAAACAGCACAAGGCATTGTGGGATGCCCCCTCCCGGATCTGGACTCTATTTACATAGGCCGGGTCAAGAAGAGAGCTGGATCCATAGCCATGGATTCCAGCCACCCGGGCCACAGTCTGTTTGTGCCGCTGCCATCAGGCAAGCGGTCAGGAATATACGGATGACAACAAACAGACTGAGAAACAGTTTCTTCCCCACAGCCGTCAGAGCCATTACTCCCTGCCGCCCCCTGCTGCCCCCCGCCACCTCCTCCCACACATATCATAACCTCACATACTCCCCACCCCACACACAGCCATTGCACTTGCACTGTCACATCATCTGCACTTTACAATAATTGGACCTGCTGCTTTTTCTTTGGTGTGGTTGAGTGCCTTTAGTTTAGTTAATTTAGTTGTATATATTATTATTATTGTGTGTTTGTTTATTTTATATTGTATATATTAGACTTATAATCAACCATCAACTTTTAGCTTCAAACATGAGTCAAAAGTTCACTTGATTACTAATAAATATAATCCAGTTGATTAAATCATTGGTGAGAGTTTGCTACCTGTAATCAATTCATCTCTGATAATAAATAAGATGCCAGCAGCAATATTTGTGTGTCTGTATTTTTTTATGTAAAAATTAAAATAAGCCAGTTTTAAAACACAAATTGGGCCAAATGGAAACATTTTTAGAATCAAACCTCTTGGTTAAATGCAATTAATTGAAAAACAACCAGGTCTTCCATAATTCTAAATTTTATGCTCAACTGTGTCAATGTCAACATCTATATCTATTTAATGATCTGTTTATGTCACTCCCAGAGAAAATAAAGTATATCTGGTGTTAGCTAAGACAAAGAAATGGAGTGTAATTTGATTTTTATCAGAAACAATCAGGAAGCGAAACAAGAACAGCAGAAAGTCATCAATTAGTTTTTTCTTGCAATAAAATGTAAAAAAATAGCACAAGAACTTGATCTAATAATATCAGGAGAACAATAAAATATTTATAGTTTGACCATTTATAATGACCATATGATGTGCGTCAATGTGTTGAAAAAACAAATTACATGATTTTTAGACTCTGTAGATGTGTTGATTGATTTGATCAGGTTGAAGAAAGTTTTGTTATTATATGCAGTGAAAGACTCACTGAATGCTCAGGCATAGTGGATATTATACAATTCACTAATTGTTCCTTTTCTGATACATAGTGCAGATGTTTGGGGAAATGCCTGTAATAATATTCAAATTCTATTTTTACTTTTGCAAATTATAGAAATTAAAAGCAGAAAATGCTGCAGAGCTCCAACAAATGCATTGTGCTTCAACTTAAAATTGATATTTATTGGTGGACTACTATATCCAAAGTAATGGAATGAGTAGTTTGAATGTTAATGGAAACTCCAGGTGTTAATCTGAAAAGAAAAAAGTAATTTTGTTAAATGACTTTTAAGTTTTGATTATCAAGAAACTGGTGTTGGGTCTATTTTGGTTCCCAACCTGCAAAGAATCAACCAAAGACACAAATTACTTTTCTACCACCGTCAAACACCGTGTTGTGTCTCCTCCACCGGCTCTCAACTGCCTTTTATTATGTTTACAAGAAAAAAGGTTGGGCTTTTTCACACAGTCACACAAACAATTGATCAATAACCTTAACCACAAGATGTTTTGGGACCTTCTGTGAACATGCCCTTACCTGGACACAAGGCTGACCGTTATACCTGTGTTACCAGGTAGCTGTTAACACAGGTACCTGTGTTATTACCTGTGTATTATTATAATAATAACAACAACAACAACAACGCAACAACAACAACAATAATAATAATAATAATAATAATAATAATAATAATAATAATAACAACAGGTAGCTGTTAACACAGGTACCTGTGTTATTACCTGTGTATTATTATAATAATAACAACAACAACAACAACAGCAATAATAATAATAATAATAATAATAATAATAATAATAATAATAATAATAATAATAATAATAATAATAACAACAGGTAGCTGTTAACACAGCTACCTGTTGTTATTACCTGTGTATTATTATAATAACAACAACAACAACAACAACAATAATAATAATAATAACAACAGGTAGTTAACACAGACAGCTAATGATCAAAGCAGTGGTATCACAAGGATGTATAAACATTTCCAACCCCCAAGCAAACTTCTGAAAAAACAGTTAATATTGTACCACAAAAGAAAGGAGTCAAGCAAACAACACACAGAATAATAATATAAAAACATAGCCTTTCAAATAAACTCATAAGTAAATGAACTTAGACAATTTTTCTAAAAACTGGGCATGGGTCATTCTTTCAGAAGCTATTCATGCATTTTAATAACTTGGGAAGTTGCATATGGATCCATATGAATGAACCAGCTGGGCCTCAAACCCGAATTTGTATTTTTTCCAAGCTTATATGTGCCAATACAATTTATTTTATGGTTTGATTTGCAAACGCAACATGTAGTGCATTAATGTAGTGCATTAATACTAATTGAAAACCCTGCATTTTTTCAACAGTCTTATAAACAATTAAAAAGTATGGGATATATTGGTATAATTAGCCTTTTAAACATATAATTGAACCAAATCTCCAGTTTATGTTCATTTTTTGTGTGATATTTCACAATGAAGCTGCAAAGGTCTGGAAGAATTTTTTACCTTTCAGTGCAAATATAAACTTTAAATGTTCTTAACTTTCATTGCAACTGGAAAGTTTTTGCAGCATAAATGTTGTATATCTGAATATTTAAGATAAAACAATAGGAACAGTTTTAAAGCCTGCAACCATATATATTGAATGACTGATATATATAGTACAACCATTATCTAGGAAACTTGACACCTCATAACTGACATTGGAAAAAAGAATTGAATGAACAGATTCACCAAGCGGTGACTTGCTTAGTGAAAGTCGCAAATCTTCCAAGTCATGCTGTTTCAATTTGACCACTTACTCAGCATCAGTTCCCAATTTATGGACTCGAAATTTGAAATCAACTCTGCTTTATGTACTAGCTTCCTCTCCTGTGCTTCCATCTGAAGTCGAGGTAAAGGCCAAGGAGGCAACTGAGGTTCTGCAACCATTTGGGCAAAGCAAGACAACTTTATTTATTCATCTCCTTTCAGCCAAAGACTATTCAAAGTGCTTGTACAAGAAAGTAAAAAACAACATTCAGCAAGAAGATAGTCACAAAATAATAATAATAATAATAATAATAATAATAATAATAATAATAATGTTAGTAAAAGATCAAGCAGAGTAAAAATAGAGAAAGTAAATTTTAAACATAGTAAACGAGTAGAAGTTAAAAATTAAGAAAAGACTAATTCAAAGAAGGTTTTAAATAACTCAAGGTAGGCATAGTCTTACAATGTGATTAGTATTAGTGTAAGCATTAATTCTTTAAGATAACATACAAGTTATACTAATTAATTTCCCAGTGATTGTTGTTATTCTGTTTTAAAGATATCTTCCTCTCATTCCATTCAATATGTTCACTATGTGATCAATTCAGTCTTTATGAGTTCATCCTTAACTTAATAGTGATTGATGAAATTATATTTCATTTAATTAGATTGATATTACTAAAACATTGCAGAATTTCTCTGAGATTGTGAGAACTTTTTATTAGACTTCATCTACATCCTGTCCCATTATTCTGCAGATTAGAAAAATGTTCCAAACCTCTGAAAGAAAATCCAACAGTGACACCTAGTGGTTATAAAACGGATGACAGCAACCTCTTCTTTCTTCCTTTCTTTCTTCCTTCCTTCCTTCCTTCCTTCCTTTCTTTCTTTCTTTCTTTCTTTTTTTTGTTCTTTCTTTTTTTCTCTCATTGTTTGTGGTCAAAATCAGTGCATCTGTTTTCACCTCCTTATTTATTATTAAATCACACCAAAAGCTGAATTATAATTGTGTCAATTAATTCATTATGTAAAGCTGCAAAGTTTAAACTACATTTTAAAGACTTAAGTTAAATGTTATGTATTGAATGAAGCCATAAGCTTCATACAAAAAATACCTCTAACAGATTTCACTTGAACATTTTTCATTCCCCAGTTTCTAAAGATTGAATTTGTCTGATTTTCTGCAGTTTATGTGCAGAAATCTTTGCGCAAACATGTGATAAGTAATAACAGACACATCTTAGCAATATTAAAATGTCTCAATGTTTTTAAAACCTACCTGTCAATATCAGACATACACTTTTCCTGCTGTTGGATGGGAACCTTTTTAACGTTTTACAAGTTTTTAGTAAGAAAAAACAAAAAGTGTAAATGTTCTGCAGATTGTTTTTCTGTAGATCATATACATGTCACCATTAAAATTCAACCGTTCAGCATGACCTCCAGTGAAATATGATAAACCTGAATGATAAACAAACAGGTTTTATCCTCAGAGCTTCTTAGTTCATGACCTTGACCTGAAAACGTCTCTGCAGTCATAAACATTTACAGCCCACAGCAACATATTAAAGCACAACCTGCATATGCAGTTCAGGAAACTCATGAAAACCTTCATAGATGACATACTACACATTTATATTTCATCAATTTTCTTTTACATTGATCATTCTGATATTAATTTATTCTGAGGAATCTTTTTTTTAAAACATTGCTTTATATCTGGATTTGCATGAATATTTAAACCGAATCTAAAGACCAGCTTTATTCCAGAAACCATCAATGTGAGCTATAGTTTATTATTTTATTCATTTCCTACCTTTTCCTCATTTTCTTTCATGGACCTAAACATAATAAGTATAAATATTTTCCTTCCATGGAACCGCAGAATAACCCTGTTCATGTTAACATTTACTGAGATTCTCTGAAACTCAGGTATCAATAATCAGCTGCAGGTATTAATGAACAACCTGACTGCTCTGACAACCATTTGAACTCCAGAAAAAGAGTTCAAAGCCACACACAAACTCTCTCCAATACATACGCACACATACACACACACCTGCCTCCGCCCCCCCACACACACACATTAAAGAAACTGGATTGATGCACAAATTGAACTTGCATTTGACCTGCACCTGCCTTCTCAATCTGCTGCCAACCCCTCACACCAAGCTCCTCAGCACAACAAAAAACACTGAGACATAATAAAAACAAATGAAGTATAGGAGAAGGGGCATAAATAGAAAATTAGGAACGCCCGAGGGTTAATGACATTGACCTGAAAACATCTCTGGAGTCATAAACATTTACAGCCCACAGCAACAGATTAAAGCACAACCTGCATATGCAGTTCAGGAAACACTTGAAAATCTTCAAACATGGCATAATACACATTTATATTTCATCCTTTTTCTTTTTACATTGATCATTTTATTTCTGAATATTTAAACCAAATCTAAAGACCAGTTTTATGCCAGAACAAATCCATATGATCTGTAGTTTATTATTTTACTCATTTCCTGTGTTTTCTCGTTTTCTTTCATTGACCTAAATATAAAAAGTGCAAAGATTTTCCTTCCATGCGACCGTAGAATAACCCTGTTCGCGTTAACATTTCCTGAGATTCTTTGGAAACTCAGGTATCAATAATCAGCTGCAGGTATTAATGAACAACCTGACTACTCTGTCTCCAGAGTAACATGGCGAAGGTGCAGGCACTCAGTGTGTCGCACTCAAAATAAATTAAACAAATAAACATTTTCTTTGTTCGAATTTAATAAAGCAATTTAAACTAAATTGTCTTGATATTTATGTTTCTTTGAACAATTAAATTCACTTTTTGTGTTTTTCCCTATGACAGAAGAACCTCCTGACCAACCAGTCCTGGTCACCAATCCTTCCTTTGATTCCTGATTGTTGGGGCAGGAAGTCTTCCTGGTGTCCTGCAACTTTTAGATACTTCAGCACACCTGGCTCCAATAGCAGCTCATCAACAGAGCTCTGCAGAGCCTCACTGCATGCCAGTGAGACAGTTAAATTAAAGTCTTTAGGTCTAGGGACACATCTGAAACTTGCAGGACTCGGGTACTGGAGGAATGCAGACTGAGGCCACTGCCTAGAGGAACCAAAGCTAACGTTGTCAGGTTTGGTGTTTTTCTGTGTTTTATTCTGTTTCTGTGTCCTGAGTCTCCTCGTTGTCCTGTCTTCCCCTTGATTGTTCCCAGGTGTGTCTTGTTCCCTTGATTACCCTCAGTGTATTTAGTCCCTCCTGTGTCCTTTGTTCCTCGTCGGGTCTTTGTCGTACTTTTGCCTTTGTCTGCCATTGTGTGTTTAGCCGCCTGTATGACCAGTTGCTACCGGCGTTGAGCCCTGGCTTCCGCTCAGACGTGCTGCCTGGCTGCGGACTCTGTTGACTGTGTTTTTGTGGATTATTTTCATTAAATTACTCACCATTCACCTACCTGGGTCTCCAGCGTCTGCCTCACCGCCTCACCACTTCAACACTTCATGACAGAAGGACCCGACCAAGAAAGGAATTATGGTGAGGCGTAAGAGATACAGAGCCCAGATGGACCATGAGGACTGGATCCAGCAGCAGTTGGAGCTGGCACAGAAGAATCTCTACAAGGATGTGGAGATCCTGCCTTCTCCGCTGCTGCTGGAGGAAATGGGACTACCGTCGGACTATGACATGGCGAATTCACAAATTCACGCCCCGACAGCCACCATCAACGCTCCTCCGTTTCTAACTCCAGCCGGTTTCCAAATAAATTCAGAGGAAGATTTCAATCACCTCTTCAAGTTGTTTAAAAGAGACTCTTCCATGCTGGAGCTAGTTTTTGAACTTTATGATGAGTTCGTCCAGCAAAAACATTGGGCTCCAGTTCCAGCCCCAGCTCCATCCTCAGCTCCTCGTGCCGCTCCGCCGGACCCCGCTCCGGCTGGCGTTCCTGCTCCGCCGGACCCCGCTCCGGCTGGCGTTCCTGCTCCGCCGGACACCGCTCCGGCTGCCGTTCCTGCTTGGCCGGACTCCGCTCCGGCTTCGGCTCCTGCTCCGCCGGATCCCGCTCCGGCTTCGGCTCCTGCTCCGCCGGACCCCGCTCCGGCTTCGGCTCCTGCTCCGCCGGATTCCGCTCCGGCTTCGGCTCCTGCTCCGCCGGATACCGCTCCGGCTTCGGCTCCTGCTCCGCCGGACCCCGCTCCGGCTTCGGCTCCTGCTCCGCCGGATTCCGCTCCGGCTTCGGCTCCTGCTCCGCCGGATTCCACTCCGGCTCCTGCTCCGCCGGATTCCGCTCCGGCCTCCGTGGACTCTGCTCCTCGTGCTGCTGCTCCGGCAGCCTCTATCCCTAGTGCTCCTTCCGAGATCCCTAGTGCTCCTTCCGAGATCCCTAGTGCTCCTTCCGAGATCCCTAGTGCTCCTCCAGTGTCCCCTAGTGCTCCTCCAGTGTCCCCTAGTGTTCCTCCAGTGTCCCCTAGTGTTCCTCCAGTGTCCCCTAGTGTTCCTCCAGTGTCCCCTAGTGTTCCTCCAGTGTCCCCTAGTGTTCCTCCAGTGCCCCCTAGTGTTCCTCCCGTGCCCCCTAGTGTTCCTCCCTTGCCCCCTAGTGTTCCTCCAGTGCCCCCTAGTGTTCTTCGGCATCATGGACGCCCTCCGGACCTCCCCCGTGGGGTCTGGCTCGGGCGCCGCGGACGCCCTCCGGACCTCCCTCAACGTCTCCGCCCACGTTGTGGGTAGTTTTTCTGTTTATTCTTGGACTTTTGGACTCTTAGCCCCTCTTTTTTTCGCCCACCCTTTGTGGGTATTTTTATGTTTCTGGACTGACCCTCCTTCCGTCACCCCTCCGCCCTCCCTGGTTGTGTTTTTGGGCGTCTGGTAGCCACCCTTTAAGGGGGGGGTACTGTCAGGTTTGGTGTTTTTCTGTGTTTTATTCCGTTTCTGTGTCCTGAGTCTCCTCGTTGTCCTGTCTTCCCCTTGATTGTTCCCAGGTGTGTCTTGTTCCCTTGATTACCCTCAGTGTATTTAGTCCCTCCTGTGTCCTTTGTTCCTCGTCGGGTCTTTGTCGTACTTTTGCCTTTGTCTGCCATTGTGTGTTTAGCCGCCTGTATGACCAGTTGCTACCGGCGTTGAGCCCTGGCTTCCGCTCAGCCGTGCTGCCTGGCCGCGGACTCTATTGACTGTGTTTTTGTGGATTATTTTAATTAAATTACTCACCATTCACCTACCTGGGTCTCCAGCGTCTGCCTCACCACCTCACCACTTCACCACTTCATGACAAACGTTCTTTTTTCTCAGAGCTCACAGGAGCTGACAGCTCCTGCTGAGAGCTCACAGCTGAGACAATGTGGTCCCACAACATGCCTGATATAAGATGAGTTTTTATGGCAATCTTAATTATTCTACATCAACAAACGGCTGCAGTCAATTGCAACAACTGAATCAAAGTCGGTGATTCAATTACATCTAAGTTAAGATGTAACAAATATGTTACATCTTAACATATTTGTTAAAATGTAACAGAGCTAAACATGTCAGGCTATCCTACAGAGATCTTTCAAGATCATTTACAGAATTAGATTCTTTTGGTCTCGACACACAAGAGGCAACATCAACCTGTTTTTTATGCAAAGAGGAGAAAATTGCTTTTCCCTCTGCAGCCAAGTGAATGGAAAATTTGGACATGTGAATTTTCAGGCTTGTATTCATAAACTAGCATAGTGTGTGTGCTAGTGAGCACACACTAGGAAATATGAAAACGGGGCATTTTTTAACATTGTCAAGAAAGTTGAAAAATAACATTTTGTTCCTGTTGTTACTTCCTGCTTTGTATGGATGTATTTGTAACTTGGGCTTGTTAGGAATAAAATCCTAATTTCGTCAGATTAATATGTATCCTGGGACTTTTCACTGAAACATCACAAAGGATTCAAAACATCACAACTCAGCACACAAAAACAGGAAATGAATTAACAAGGACAGGAAGTACAAGCTAAATCCTTTTTCCAAAAAATGTCATCAGTGAAAATAATCCCTGATGCTGAAGTCATAAAGTAAAAATCACATCTTTGCTTTGATTTCACTGAAACATTAGAGTCACTAGTGTATTATTGACAGGTCTGTCAGTGACTGTGTATAAGTGCAGCTGTTTCCAGGACCTCCAGACAGAAGAGCTGAAGCTTGTCTGACGTTGAAGTGAAGGAAAAAAGGTAATTTTGATTCTGCTTTGGTAAAAAGATTTGATCTAACTTATTATTGAGTTGAGACTGTTTGTGTTGTTGAAGCGAAACAAGAACAGCAGAAAGTCATCAATTTGTCACAAAAATCCCATAAAAATGGCTCAATAGCGCCACCTATAAATTTTCAAAGGACCCTTTGCTATTCACTTACTTCATCGTAGAGACATGAAATTTGGTACACTTGTAGAGCTCCCTGAGATGCTCAAAATGTACAATTAATGTCATAGTACAAGTATCACAGGAAGTCAGCCATTTTGGATTGAAGGTCCAATTTTGACCCCGTTTTTGCCGTTTACAGCCTTCGTATTTGATCGAACTCCTCCTAGGGATTTCGATTGATCGGCTTCAAACTTGGTCAGTCTGTTCATAAGGCATGTCCCATCTAAAGTTATCAAAACTGTGAGTTTTTGAGTATGCTGAAGGGGGGTTAGCAGGGGTCAAAGTTCACCTACTCGCCATAAAAACATAAACTGCTATATCTCCTACACAGAAACTCACAGAGGCACCAAAGTTACTGTGATTGATCATCATCGGGTGTGCTACAATACCTTATGATCGAATGATGACATCAGTTAGGCCACGCCCCTAAGAACAGGAAGTGTAATGTTTTACTGTGAAGGGTCGCTATCTGACCCCTTTGACCTCATCAACATGAAACTGTAGCCAGACACAGAAGACATGTTGGTGTATTGAGGATTCCAACCCCAACCAGCTTCGATGTAGCAGGTGGGCGTGGCGGCGTGGCGAAGTGACCTGTAACGCCATCGCCATACGTTTGGCTCTCAATTCCACATTTTCGGGCCCAGCTGCTCCAAACTCACAAGGATGGATCCCCATCAACTCGCCGACAGGAATCCATCACAATAATTGTTGGGCGTCGCCTAACTTCTCTATAGCGCCCCCTAGAAAACTTTAAATGACCAGCCCCAAGCCATGCTTTAACCTACAATTACGAAACTTTGTACACACGTGTACCTTGTACAATTAATGTCATTACAAGTATCACGGAAGTCAGCCATTTTGGATTGAAGTCCATTTTGACCCCATTTTTGCCGTTTACAGCCTTCGTATTGATCGAACTCCTCCTAGGGATTTCGATTGATCGGCTTCAAACTTGGTCAGTCTGTTCATAAGGCATGTCCCATCTAAAGTTATCAAAACGTGAGTTTTTGAGTATGCTGAAGGGGGGTTAGCAGGGGTCAAAGTTCACCTACTCGCCATAAAAACATAAACTGCTATATCTCCTACACAGAAACTCACAGAGGCACCAAAGTTACTGTGATTGATCATCATCGGGTGTGCTACAATACCTATGATCGAATGATGAACATCAGTTAGGCCACGCCCCCTAGAACAGGAAGTGTAATGTTTTACTGTCAAGGGTCACTATCTGACCCCTTTGACCTCATCAACATGAAACTGTAGCCAGACACAGAAGACATGTTGGTGTATTGAGGATTCCAACCCCCAGCTTCGATGTAGCAGGTGGGCGTGGCGGCGTGGCGAAGTGACCTGTAACGCCATCGCCATACGTTTGGCTCTCAATTCCACATTTTCGGGCCCAGCTGCTCCAAACTCACAAGGATGGATCCCCATCAACTCGCCGACAGGAATCCATCACAATAATTGTTGGGCGTCGCCTAACTTCTCTATAGCGCCCCCTAGAAAACTTTAAATGACCAGCCCCAAGCCATGCTTTAACCTACAATTACGAAACTTTGTACACACGTGTACCTTGTCAGGACTTACAAAAGTCTCTTGGAGCCACTAAACCCCACAGGAAGTCGGCCATTTTGGATTGAAGTTCGGATTTTGGCCCCATTTTTGCCGTTTACAGCCTTCGTATTTGATCGAACTCCTCCTAGGGATTTCGATTGATCGGCTTCAAACTCAGTCAGTCTGTTCATAAGGCAGGCATGTCCCATCTAAAGTTATCAAAACGGTGAGTTTTTGAGAATGCTGAAGGGGGGATAGCAGGGGTCAAAGTTCACCTACACGCCATAGAAACGTAAACTGCTATATTTCCTACACACAAACTCACAGAGGCACCAAAGTTACTGTGATTGATCATCATCGGCTGCCTGACAAAACCCTATGGTCGAATGATAACATCACTTAGGCCACGCCCCCTGAGAACAGGAAGTGTAATGTTTTACTGTCAATGGTCACTATCTGACCCCGTTGACCTCATCAACATGAAACTGTGCCCAGACACAGAACACATATTGGTGTATTGAGGATTCCAACCCCGACCAGCTTCGATGGAGCAGGTGGGCGTGGCGGCGTGGCGAAGTGACCTCTAACGCCATCGCCATACGTTTGGCTCTCAATTCCACATTTTCGGGCCCAGCTGCTCCAAACTCACAAGGATGGATCCCCATCAACTCCCCGACAGGAATCCATCACAATATTTGGTGGGCGTGGCCTAATTTCTCTATAGCGCCCCCTAGAAAAACTTAAATGATCAGCCCCAAGCCATGCTTTAACCTACAATTACGAAACTTTGTACACACGTGTACCTTGTCAGGACGTACAAAAACGTCTCTTGGAGCCATGGTCTAAACCCCACAGGAAGTCGGCCATTTTGGATTGAAGTTCGGATTTTCACCCCATTTTTGCCGTTTACAGCCTTGGTATTTGATCGAACTCCTCCTAGGTATTTCGATTGATCGGCTTCAAACTCGGTCAGTCTGTTCATAAGGCATGTCCCATCTAAAGTTATCAAAACGGTGAGTTTTTGAGTATGCTGAAGGGGGGCTATCAGGGGTCAAAGTTCACCTACTCGCCATAAAAAATAAACTGCTATATCTCCTATACAGAAACTCACAGAGGCACAAAAGTTTCTGTGATTGATCATCATCGGGTGTCCTACACTCTGCGCTCTTCGTTGAGGAGCGCCACCGAACGCATCGATGCGTACCGCCTGGTGGACGGGCGCAGAAACTGCTCAACAACTTCTGTGTTAGAACGTGGGAAGCATTGATGGAAACTGAGCAACAGCTTCCGCGGTGCGGGCGGAGGTGCTGAAAACTGCGTGAAAGCTTCTGTGGTGGCTGGCGTCGGCCGGCGGTTGCTAGTACCCCATGGTGGACAATAGGCCGGAGCGGCGCTTGGCTGCGAGGGCCGTTCGAGGCTGATTGCAGCTTTAATATTCAAATTCTATTTTTACTTTTGCAAATTATAGAAATTAAAAGCAGAAAATGCTGCAGAGCTCCAACAAATGCATTGTGCTTCAACTTAAAATTGATATTTATTGGTGGACTACTATTTCCAAAGTAATGGAATGAGTAGTTTGAATGTTAATGGAAACTCCAGGTGTTAATCTGAAAAGAAAAAAGTAATTTTGTTAAATGACTTTTAAGTTTTGATTATCAAGAAACTGGTGTTGGGTCTATTTTGGCTCCCAACCTGCAAAGAATCAACCAAAGACACAAATTACTTTTCTACCACCGTCAAACACCGTGTTGTGTCTCCTCCACCGGCTCTCAACTGCCTTTTATTATGTTTACAAGAAAAAAGGTTGGGCTTTTTCACACAGTCACACAAACAATTGATCAATAACCTTAACCACAAGGTGTTTTGGGACCTTCTGTGAACATGCCCTTACCTGGACACAAGGCTGACCGTATACCTGTGTTAACAGGTAGCTTTAACACAGTTACCTGTGTTATTACCTGTGTATTATTATATAATAATAACAACAACAACAATATAATAATATAATAATAATAATAATAATAATAACAACAACAGGTAGCTGTTAACACAGACAGCTAATGATCAAAGCTGGTATCACAAGCATGTATAAACATTTCCAACCCCAAGCAAACTTCTGAAAAAACAGTTAATATTGTACCACAAAAGAAAGGAGTCAAGCAAACAACACACAGAATAATAATAAAAAAACATAACCTTTCAAATAAACTCATAAGTAAATGAACTTAGACAATTTTTCTAAAACTGGGCATGGGTCATTCTTTCAGAAGCTATTCATGCATTTTAATAACTTGGGAAGTTGCATATGGATCCATATGAATGAACCAGCTGGGCCTCAAACCCGAATTTGTATTTTTTCCAAGCTTATATGTGCAATACAATTTATTTTATGGTTTGATTTGCAAACGCAACATGTAGTGCATTAATGTAGTGCATTAATACTAATTGAAACCCTGCATTTTTTCAACAGTCTTATAAACAATTAAAAAGTATGGGATATATTGGTATAATTAGCCTTAAACATATAATTGAACCAAATCTCCAGTTTATGTTCATTTTTTGTGTATATTTCACAATGAAGCTGCAAAGGTCTGGAAGAATTTTTTACCTTTCAGTGCAAATATAAACTTTAAATGTTCTTAACTTTCATTGCAACTGGAAAGTTTTTGCAGCATAGATGTTGTATATCTGAATATTTAAGATAAAACAATAGGAACAGTTTTAAAGCCTGCAACCATATATATTGAATATATGATGATATATAGTACAACCCATTATCTAGGAAACTTGACACCTCATAACTGACATTGGAAAAAAGAATTGAATGAACAGATTCACCAAGCGGTGACTTGCTTAGTGAAAGTCGCAAATCTTCCAAGTCATGCTGTTTCAATTTGACCTCTTACTCAGCATCAGTTCCCAATTTATGGACTCGAAATTTGAAATCAACTCTGCTTTATGTACTGGCTTCCTCTCCTGTGCTTCCATCTGAAGGCGAGGTAAAGGCCAAGGAGGCAACTGAGGTTCTGCAACCATTTGGGCAAGCAAGACAACTTTATTTATTCATCTCCTTTCAGCCAAAGACTATTCAAAGTGCTTGTACAAGAAAGTAAAAAACAACATTCAGCAAGAAGATAGTCACAAAATAATAATAATAATAATAATAATAAAAATTTTAGTAAAAGATCAAGCAGAGTAAAAATAGAGAAAGTAAATTTTAAACATAGTAAACGAGTAGAAGTTAAAAATTAAGAAAAGGCTAATTCAAAGAAGGTTTTAAATAAACTCAAGGTAGGCATAGTCTTACAATGTGATTAGTATTAGTGTAAGCATTAATTCTTTTAAGATAACATACAAGTTATACTAATTAATTTCCCAGTGATTGTTGTTATTCTGTTTTAAAGATATCTTCCTCTCATTCCATTCAATATGTTCACTATGTGATCAATTCAGTCTTTATGAGTTCATCCTTAACTTAATAGTGATTGATGAAATTATATTTCATTTAATTAGATTGATATTACTAAACATTGCAGAATTTCTCTGAGATTGTGAGAACTTTTTTATTAGACTTCATCTACATCCTGTCCCATTATTCTGCAGATTAGAAAAATGTTCCAAACTTCTGAAAGAAAATCCAACAGTGACACCTAGTTGTTATAAACGACAGCAACCTCTTCTTTCTTCCTTTCTTTCTTCCTTCCTTACATTCCTTTCTTTCTTTCTTTCTTTGTTTTGTTCTTTCTTTTTTTCTCTCATTGTTTGTGGTCAAAATCAGTGCATCTGTTTTCACCTCCTTATTTATTAAATCACACCAAAAGCTGAATTATAATTGCGTCAATTAATTCATTATGTAAAGCTGCAAAGTTTAAACTACATTTTAAAGACTTAAGTTAAATGTTATGTATTGAGTGAAGCCATAAGCTTCATACAAAATACCTCTAACAGATTTCACTTGAACATTTTTCATTCCCCAGTTTCTAAAGATTGAATTTGTCTGATTTTCTGCAGTTTATGTGCAGAAATCTTTGCGCAAACATGTGATAAGTAATAACAGACAATCTTAGCAATATTAAAATGTCTCAATGTTTTTAAAACCTACCTGTCAATATCAGACATACTTTTCCTGCTGTTGGATGGGAACCTTTTTAACTTTTACAAGTTTTTAGTAAAAAAAACAAAAAGTGTAAATGTTCTGCAAATTGTTTTTCTGTAGATCATATATATGTCACCAATAAAATTCAACCGTTCAGCATGACCTCCAGTGAAATATGATAAACCTGAATGATAAACAAACAGGTTTTATCCTCAGAGCTTCTTAGTTCATGACCTTGACCTGAAAACGTCTCTGCAGTCATAAACATTTACAGCCCACAGCAACATATTAAAGCACAACCTGCATATGCAGATATAAGATGAGGAAACTCATGAAAACCTTCATAGATGACATACTACACATTTATATTTCATCAATTTTCTTTTTACATTGATCATTCTGATTTAATTTATTCTGATGAATCTTTTTTTAAAAACATTGCTTTATATCTGGATATGCATGAATATTTAAACCGAATCTAAAGACCAGCTTTATTCCAGAAACCATCAATGTGAGCTATAGTTTATTATTTTATTTATTTCCTAACTTTTCCTCATTTTCTTTCATGGACCTAAACATAATAAGTATAAATATCTTCCTTCCATGGAACCGCAGAATAACCCTGTTCATGTTAACATTTACTGAGATTCTCTGAAACTCAGGTATCAATAATCAGCTGCAGGTATTAATGAACAACCTGACTGCTCTGACAAACATTTGAACTCCAGAAAGAGTTCAAAGCCACACACAAACTCTCTCCAATACATACGCACACATACACACACACCTGCCTCCGCCCCCCCCACACACACATTAAAGAAACTGGATTGATGCACAAATTGAACTTGCATTTGACCTGCACCTGCCTTCTCAATCTGCTGCCAACCCCTCACACCAAGCTCCTCAGCACAACAAAAAACACTGAGACATAATGAAAACAAATGAAGTATAGGAGAAGGGGCATAAATAGAAAATTAGGAACGCCCGAGGGTTAATGACATTGACCTGAAAACATCTCTGGAGTCATAAACATTTACAGCCCACAGCAACAGATTAAAGCACAACCTGCATATGCAGTTCAGGAAACACTTGAAAATCTTCAAACATGGCATAATACATTTATATTTCATCCTTTTTCTTTTTACATTGATCATTTTATTTCTGAATATTTAAACAGAATCTAAAGACAAGTTTTATGCCAGAACAAATCCATATGATCTGTAGTTTATTATTTTACTCATTTCCTGTGTTTTCTCGTTTTCTTTCATTGACCTAAATATAAAAGTACAAAGATTTTCCTTCCATGCGACCGTAGAATAACCCTGTTCGCGTTAACATTTCCTGAGAGTCTTTGGAAACTCAGGTATCAATAATCAGCTGCAGGTATTAATGAACCTGACTACTCTGTCTCCAGAGTAACATGGCGAAGGTGCAGGCACTCAGTGTGTCGCACTCAAAATAAATTAAACAAATAAACATTTTCTTTGTTCGAATTTAATAAAGCAATTTAAACTAAATTGTCTTGATATTTATGTTTCTTTGAACAATTAAATTCACTTTTTGTGTTTTCCCCATGACAGAAGAACCTCCTGACCAACCAGTCCTGGTCACCAATCCTTCCTTTGATTCCTGATTGTTGGGGCAGGAAGTCTTCCTGGTGTCCTGCAACTTTTAGATACTTCAGCACACCTGGCTCCAATAGCAGCTCATCAACAGAGCTCTGCAGAGCCTCACTGCATGCCAGTGAGACAGTTAAATTAAAGTCTTTAGGTCAAGGGACACATCTGAAACTTGCAGGACTCGGGTCCTGGAGGAATGCAGACTGAGGCCACTGCCTAGAGGAACCAAAGCTAACGTTCTGTTTTCTCAGAGCTCACAGGAAACACAGCACAGCTGAGACAATGTGGTGCCACAACATGCCTGATATAAGATGAGAGTTTTTATGGCAATCTTAATTATTCTACATCAACAAACGGCTGCAGTCAATTGCAACAACTGAATCAAAGTTGATGATTCAGTTACATCTCAGTTAAGATGTAACAAAGATGTTACATCTTAACATCTCTGTTACTTTTTGACATTAGATGTTAAGTTGTAACAAATATGTTACATCTTAACATATTTGTTAAAATGTAACAGAGCTAAACATGTCAGGCTATCCTACAGAGATCTTTCAAGATCATTTACAGAATTAGATTCTTTTGGTCTCGACACACAAGAGGCAACATCAACCTGTTCATTTATGCAAAGAGGAGAAATTGCTTTTCCCTCTGCAGCCAAGTGAATGGAAAATTTGGACATGTGAATTTTCAGGCTTGTATTCATAAACTAGCATAGTGTGTGTGCTAGTGAGCACACACTAGGAAATATGAAAACGGGGCATTTTTTTAACTTTGTCAAGATTGTTGAAAAATAACATTTTGTTCCTGTTGTTACTTCCTGCTTTGTATGGATCTATTTGTAACTTGGGCTTGTTAGGAATAAAATCCTAATTTCGTCAGATTAATATGTATCCTGGGACTTTTCACTGAAACATCACAAAGGATTCAAAACATCACAACTCAGAACACAAAAACAGGAAATGAATTAACAAGGACAGGAAGTACAAAGCTAAATCCTTTTTCCAAAAAATGTCATCAGTGAAAATAATCCCTGATGCTGAAGTCATAAAGTAAAAATCACATCTTTGCTTTGATTTCACTGAAACATTATAGAGTCACTAGTGTATTATTGACAGGTCTGTCAGTGACTGTGTATAAGAGCAGCTGTTTCCAGGACCTCCAGACAGAGCTGAAGCTTGTCTGACGTTGAAGTGAAGGAAAAAAGGTAATTTTGATTCTGCTTTGGTAAAAAGATTTGATCTAACTTCAACGACTTCTTTATTGAGTTGAGACTGTTTCTGTTTTTGAAGGTGATCTTCAATGACTCTGAATGTTCTGATGTTTCTTTGAGCTTGTTACACTGCATTATGTAATAATGTAATACAATTGGTTTCATAATTATGTTTATATATTGAATTATTATATTATTATAATGAACTATAGTTAACAACACATTTTACTGTATATTCACAAAAACTAATCAAGAAGAGCCTTTGCATTCAGATCATCGACATTTCAGATTTTATGTACTTTCTTAAACTCTCTCAAATATTAAGTCCTTTTTTAAGCCAGAAGGGCAAATTATTTCAACAAAGCTGATGGAAGAGCAGGAGAACATTTTTGGAAATTTCTACTAAAACTCTCAGAAAACAGTAAATGGTTGCAAAACATGATTGAAATAATTTTGCTACAGATGAATTTGAGGTGGCTCTCATCCATCAATTCAACCGTCAAAATCCATGCAAGCCGCATCTCCAGTTATATTAATGTTACATTTTATTTTGCATTATTTGTGCAATTGAGACTCGTTATCCAAAGTTCAGAAAGAAGTAAAATGTAAAATGAAGAAACCAAGCTCATGTTTTTCATCAGGTGATGTTTGATTTAGATTCCTGATCATCAAGGTGAGGTGACACATCAGCAGGTATAAATAACGGAGTCTGAACGTCGGAGACACAGAGGAGAAGCAGAAGTTTGGAATCAAGTTCATTCCAGCTGCAGGTGAGAGATGAACACATGAATTCATTTACAACTGAGTTTGTCCACTAAAGTTTCTCTATGTTTTACATTAACAGTTTCATTGTGCTGCAAGTCAAACTCCAGATTTTCATCAAGTTTGATCAATTTATCGAGATCAACAGTAAAGATGAAGGTAAGCCTGTAACTTGCACTGTAAAAAATAAAAAATAATTCATCTATCTTTATTTATTTTAACAAGGAAAGGTATTTTTAATGTTTAAAATCTTGTTAACAACAAATGACCAAAATAAAAATCAGCGCAGAGACATTGTACATAATATACAAATTATGAAACATCAATAATGATTAGAATATGAACACAAACAACAAGATATTTAACTATGTAGTCAAAAAATGTAAAAATTAAACAACTTCTAGTGAGTTTGTTAATTTTTAAAATGTTTGGTATTTTGTTCAGTCACTGAAATGTTGAGTGAATTTGAGTGTTTAAATTTATCCAAACACTCAATGCATGTAAACACTGTACATAGTTTTGGCTCTGGAAATAACATTTGTTAACAGGACTGATGAAATGAGTTGTTAAAAAATGGAGGATCAAACCAACCAGAAACCTTGTTAAGGCAGAATTCAGCATAATTCTGACAGAAAATCTGGCAGCACAGTTACAGGCCACATGCAGGACAAGATCAGGGATCAGGTTTAATCTGACTAAATGAACGTTAATCAGAGTTTCTCTGATGATGTTCAGAAGGTGTCATGTTCTGTCTTCCAGCTGTTATCACTTCTCTTCCTCCTGGCTCCACTGCTGATCAGCTGTGAAGCGGCTGAGGACCAACTGCCACGTGATTGTATTGACATCTACAATAAGGATAATAATCTTACAGTGGAGTTTACATCATCTATCCAAGTGGATCTACATCTGCTATTCAGGTGAACTTTATGTTTGGTTTGTTCATAAAAATGAAGATCCAGATTAAAGTTCTGTGCAGGACCAAGACTGGAGGTTTATCTGTTAACAATGCTGAGGATGTTTTTACTTAATCTTCATACACATTACATAAACTGACTATTTGAAACTGAACTTTCTTGATAGTATTTATTTTTCCATATAAGTGTGACATTGCATTACATAATAAAAACTGTATCAAGTCATGAATGTGTTTGTGTGAAGGCTTACTGCGACATGGACTCAGAGGGAGGACGCTGGACGGTGAGTCCATCTCTACATGAACTCTCTCTGTTTACACTTCAACTTGGTTTATCTCAGGATTCTTGGGGAATTTCATCCAACAAACATCAAGTTCTGTTGAAAGAAGAGTCTTTATTGTCCTTCCATTTTCACCTGCCTGAGATAAGATTTGATCAGTTTTGTCATTTAAATATTGATTATTGATACCAATTCAGAGTTGGTACAACCCACTTCCTTTTCACCCTGAGTGTGTCAGTGAGAACGTTGTTCACTTCTTGATCAGATTCCTTTGTTGTTCCAGGTTTTCCAGAGGAGGATGGATGGCTCTGTAAACTTCTACAGATCCTGGGCGGAGTACAAGAGAGGCTTTGGAAACGCTGCTGGAGAGTACTGGCTGGGTGAGACACCGACCTAAACAGTTAGTCAATGTATGGTTGGTTTATTTATTTACTTATAACATAGTTATAACTCAGTTAGGTTTATATATTTACTTATAACATAGTTATAACTCAGTTCCTGCAAACCCAGATTAACCAGGTGTTTAATGCTCTTAGTAAAATCTAAATTTAATAGTTTCCATGTCTGTGCAGGTCTTGATAACATCCATGAATTGACACGGAGTCAGAATTATGAACTGATGGTCGATATGGAGGACTTTGAAGGAAACAAAAAGTTTGCTCTTTACTCTTCATTTAAAGTCGATGCTGAGTGTGAGGGTTACCTTCTGCATGTAAGCGGTTTCAACAACAAAGGGGGCGCTGGTGAGTCATGAGAAAAAAAAAACATTTTCTACCTTTAATAGACAGGATGAATTTATGGATGGATGTAATGATGCCCATCATAAATTATTTCTTTGTAAAATGAATAATTTAACTTGCGCTGGGTCTGAAAGTCGTGCAGTGAGTCTGGAAATGTAGAGCAAGGCACTGAGCATGGATCCTGGTGTGTAATATACACCAGGAGTGTATTACTATACACTCCTGGTGTATAATAATAATAATAATAATAATAATAATAATAATAATAATAATAATAATAATAATAATAATAATAATAATAATATAATAATGATGATGATAATTAATAACGCTAATTTACTGTAGTTAGACAAATCAGGATTAAGAGAAATAGACCTTGATTGGATTAAATGTGTTGTGTCAGTTTTATCTAAATCCAGAGTTTGTTCTTATGGTTCTGAAGCAGTAAGATTGATGTTGGTAGTTAACAGCACAAAGTAAATTTAATTGATCTCATTGATAATATCCCAAGAAATTAACATAACTCATAATTTTTTTCACAAAACATTATCAACTTTTCACAAAGTCAGCATTTTTGTTAAATATTGAAATTACAATTTTATTGATGTTGGATCACGCAGAATTTGTATTTTTTTTCACTATTCAAGCTTTCAACTGAATGTCTGTTTTATTCATATAGTTTTTGTATCCTATTATTATTTCTGCAGGAGACAGCCTTTCCTATCACGACCAACAGAAATTTACCACTTTTGACAAAGACCAGGATAAGATGAGCATCAACTGTGCCAAAACATGTCTCGGTGCTTTCTGGTACAAATCTTGTCACTATACAAACCCTAACGGGGTTTATCGCTGCGGGGCTGACACACACTCCTTGATGTTGGAGTGGAATGGTCTGCATGGAAGGGATTTAATCACTCCCTGAAGAGCATCAGCATGAAGATCCGTCCTGCCAAGTAAATCTGCAGGTCAAACATCCATCAAAAAATAATGAGATGCTTTTTCTTATAATCAACCATCAACTTTTAGCTTCAAACATGAGTCAAAAGTTCACTTGATTTCTAATAAATATAATCCAGTTGATTAAATCATTGGTGAGAGTTTGCTACCTGTAACCAATTTATCTCTGATAATAAATAAGATGCCAGCAGCAATATTTGTGTGTCTGTATTTTTTTATATGTAATTAAAATAAGCCAGTTTTTAAAACACAAATTGGGCCAAATGGAAACATTTTTAGAATCAAACCTCTTGGTTAAATGCAATTAATTGAAAAACAACCAGGTCTTCCGTAATTCTAAATTTTATGCTCAACTGTGTCAATGTCAACATCTATGTCTATTTAATGATCTGTTTATGTCACTCCCAGAGAAAATAAAGTATATCTGGGTGTTAGCTAAGACAAAGAAATGGAGTGTAATTTGATTTTTATCAGAAAACAATCAGGAAGCGAAACAAGAACAGCAGAAAGTCATCAGTTTGTTTTTTCTTGCAATAAAATGTAAAAAAACAAAATCTCATGAATTTTATATTGTACTTTTAGGAGCACAGTAAAATATTCATAGTTTGACCATTTATAATGACCATATGATGTGCGTCAATGTTTTGAAAAAACAAATTACATGATTTTTAGACTCTGGAGATGTGTTGATTGTTTTGATCAGGTTGAAGAAAGTTTTGTTATTATATGAAGTGAAAGACTCACTGAATGCTCAGGCGTAGTGGATATTATACAATTCACTGATTGTTCCTTTTCTGATACATAGTGCAGATGTTTGGGGAAATGCCTGTAATAATATTCAAATTCTATTTTTACTTTTGCAAATTATAGAAATTGAAAGCAGAAAATGCTGCAGAGCTCCAACAAATGCATTGTGCTTCAACTTAAAATTGATATTTATTGGTGGACTATTATATCCTGTAGTAAAGCAATGAAATGAAGAGAGTAGTTTGAATGTTAATGTAAACTCCATGTGATAATCTGAAAAGAAAAAAGTAATTTTGTTTAATAGCTTTTACATTTTGAGTAGCAAGAACTGGATATGGGTCATTCTTTTGAAAACTTTTCATGCATTTTAATAACTTTGCTGAGTAGGTTTTTTTTTTCCAGGTAAAAGTTGCAAATGGATCCATATGAATAAACCAGCTGGGCCTCAAAACCACATTCGTATTTTTCCCAAGCTGATATGTGCCAATACAATTTATTTTATGATTTTATTTGCAAACGCAACATAATGTAGAGCATTAATACTAATTGAAAACATTGCACTTTTTTTACAGTCTTACAAATAACCAGTTGAAAAATATGGAATATATTGGTATAAAAAATATGGTAAATGTTCTGAACTCAAAGCGCTTTACACTAGAGTCACATTCACAAACGAACTCACATTCACACACCGATACGCAGACCGGTAGGCAATATGGGATTTAGTTGCCCAGAGGTACATCGACATGTAGTCAAAAGCAAAAAAATAATTATTTCATATACTATTAGAAGATGCCCATTTTTCAAGTCACACGTTTTTTTTTAATTCTATTATTTGTGAACCACATAATTATCCCAATGTTTAATATTCACTCCAAAAGCTGCATTTACATGCAACCTAAACTAATATTTTACATCTCCTGGTACTTTGTTTTCCACTCAGTCACAATCAACAGCATGCAACTATGAAGTATTAATCATGTTGATGTGGTCTGAGAATATATATGATTAATCTCAAATGATAAAATCAAACTTGAGTTTTTATTCAGATCATTTTTGTCAAGATAAAACAGGAGGAGGATCTTCTAAAGTTGAAAGTAAAAACATAATGTAAAAGCCTTAACACCTCATATCTGGTTGAGCAAAAGGAAAAGGCTGCCATACGTAAATAAATTACATTTCCTTTTTTGACAACAGATTTTATGTGATAGTTATGCAGAAATAATAAGTAACACTGGTTTACACATTAAACATTTTTATTTATTGTAACGTTTGATCAAACAATCTGACAAATACATTTAAACGAGTTTCTTTTTTGTCTTTAATATCTGTATTTAAATACAGATATTCATACTTTTTATCCTTGTTATTGTCTTGACACTCTGTAAGAAAAACACCAACATTGATCACCAACGCCTCTGTGTTTTTGACACACAAAGTGCATCATTTCTAATCAAATAGCCATCAGAAGTTTCTGACACAGATAAATGGTCTTTGAAAGTAACACTGCGCATCGTCCCAGCATCTGTGCCCTACAGGAAAACAAACAAAAACATGTTGAATTGTAGAAAGATCTGAAATCTAAAATGTAGAAACAATCAGTAAATTTGTGGTAAGAGCCTGATCATCTCTACAATTAGAACCAAAAGAGGAGAAGCAGCTTTCAGCATCTATGCACCAAAAATTTGGAACAAACTTCCAGAAAACTGTAAAACAGTGGAAACCCCGACTTCCTTTAAATCTCAACTAAAAACACACTTGTTCAGAACTGTATTTGAAATGTAATATGTATCAATGTTTTTTTTCCTAGGTTGGTGTCCTTGACATATAGTATTTTGACTAAAGTACCAAGGGTTGGAGGCCCAGCTGATAGTTCTCAGCTAAACTCCCAGGTTGGAGGCCTTGTCAGAACAACTTGACTAAATTCCCAGAAGGTGTTGAATCCCAGTTGGTTCAACTAAAATCTACAAGACGGGTGTTTTTAGAGCCCCTCTTTTTATGAGGACTTCCCATCAGGAAGAATCCTCGCACTGATAGGAAATTGTTTGTTGTGTATTGCTGTGTCATTGCTGTTGTGTGTGTGTGTGTGTGTGTGTGTGTGTGTGTGTGTGTGTGTGTGTGTGTGTGTGTGTGTGTGTGTGTGTGTGTGTGTGTGTGTGTGTGTATGTGTGTGTGTGCATACAAGAGTGAGTGGTGCTCATCTCTCTCTGTGAGTAAAACTTTCTGTCCTCGGAATTAGAATCCTACGTGAAGAACCGGACTGAGGCTAGTCTTTATTCTATGTTACATGACTTTGTGTTTTGTGTTTTTGATGTAAAGCACTTTGAAATTTAATTGATTGATTGATTGATTGATTGATTTACAATTAGCGTCACTTAGATGGGATCATTTCACTAACGACTGAAGTTCATGCAAACAGTCCTGATCAAAGAAGTTGTTGGGTTCGAATCGACACCAGTTTCTATAGCGAAAAGGGCTTCCGTCCACCCAGCGCCAGCGGCCATCCTGGAAGGTGAAGCAGTCTGAGCTTTACCTTAAATGTATTTTTCTGAAGGACTGACACATAAGGTGCACATGTGAAATTACCCATTGTATGTCATTGCCTCCAATCCAGACTGCAGATCGCCCCCGGCCTGCAGCTATTATCATCCTCACAAAGCTGATTATTCACCTCGTAGTCATGGACTGATGCAAGGTGTGCAAGTATGGACCTGCAGTTCGACTGCAGTGGACAAGAGGAGACCAGTTACACTAATGCAAGAAGGAGATGGTTGGTGAGAAAATACAAGTGAAGTTAATCAAAGGTCACCTGAGCTCTGTGCCAAGTGGCAGCGAATGGAAAGACGTGGGTAGCAGCGACCTTTGACCCGGGTCCAGCCAGAAGAACAGGATCCTGAACGTTGGACTGTTCCATTCAGAGCTTAAAACAAACAATCAAAGTCCCAGGTAAATTATTTCAATATTCAGCTGGTAGTTTTAATTATGCACTGCTGGGACAAAAACGTCGAGGAAAAAGCAACTCAGCCGGGAACTGGAAAAAATTCATCCAGTCTTAATAAAATCAACAATCATTGCTTTCTGATATAAATGCATGGGAATATTTCATGCAATAAAAGACATAAAAATAAGCATGGATACAAAAACTGAACCTGAACTGTGTTAAAAAACTGATTTCATATTTAAGTTTGCTTCACCGTGTCCCTGAGGAAACGTCTCAGTCTGATTTAGTCGCCACTCTGCAACATTCAGATGTTTAAAAACCGACATCAGGATTAGGGCTAATGAAAAGACTAGTGATTGTTTTATTGTTATTTTTATTTTTGATGATTTTAGTTATTTAAGTTATTCACTTGCTAGAGAGCCTTTCTTCAGGAAGGAAGCTGAACTTTCTGAATTCAGGTGTCTTGGTTGAAACTAAATTGTTCCTCTTGCTGCAAAACAAAACTTTAACCCACATTATCAGGAAAGGTAAACTCACCCTTCAGGTAAGCTTCCTCATCCACAGGTTCAAAGGTTGGTTCTGCAAAAAACACGAGGAGAAGAGGATGAAAATCACTGTGTTTTTTTAATGAAGCAGAAGAAAAAAAGCACCAACCTTCTGCATCTGTCCAGTTTCCAGGTTCCTCTTCATGAAGAGTCAAATGATCTGGCAAAGTTTGAATGGTAAATTCATTTTGTTGGTTTATTCAGAATGTAATGCTTATAATTGGCAAACGTAGACTTACCTCCTGCAAAAATGTCCTCAGTCTCAGGATTTTCTCTGGTGTCTGGATATAATTCAAATTTTTAACATTAATAATATGTACAAGGAAAAATATGAACTAAAAATCACAGTATTTTAGTGTTTATGCTCAGTATTGGGTCTACTTCACAAAACGTGTCTGATTTGCTATTCGGTCTCCTAAAATCTTCTGTTAAAATTTTATTCTAGCCTGTTTTGTTGGCATTATGTTCACAATAACTGCTCTGGGTGTAGCAAACAGAGTCCATCAGAGCCAAAACAGAATCCATAAATGTTGTACAACACAAGCATAAAGCACTTAGTTCAAAAGGCAGAAAAAGTCGAATTTGCAACGCAGATGGATAAACCGATCTACGTATCGGTTTATCCATCTGAAATATGTTTTTCACTGTTTATATTAAAACAGAGAAGAGTCGCTAATTAAAGCACTTCATCAAACTACTCTGGATGAAAACATCAGCAGCAAGATTAGGCCTGTTTCTAACACTGGATGTAGTCAGAAAGACAGATGTTTAGAAATACATCTGGAAGCTGTTTCAAAAAACATTACAAAAATAATGAATCTGATGAAATACAGCCTCACCTTCTGGAAGAGCCTCATGGCTCTCACCCCATCCACAGCAACTGGAAGCACTGCATTAAACACAGCAATGAATTACAGAATTATACCAGATATAAAAATATCATAATTTAACATTAGATTAAAGGTGGGAATAATATTTACTTTGGTGAAGCAGTAGTAATAATATGCATACAAACCAGCAGGTTGACTCAAAGGCAACAAGGCACAAAGAAGCAGCAGGAGACACATCATGGCGTTGATGATGCAGGTTGAAGACAGTAAAGAGATAATAATTTCGACCAATCACACCACAGGAAGTTTCCACGTTTACAGTCGGTCTGCAGGTTGAATGCGCTGCACCAGAAACACAGCGGCTCTTATATTCTGTTTCTTCCAGCCTCAAAACAAGGAAGCTGGCGTCTGAATTTCTGAAAAAATATCCCCCTCTTGATTTCTTATCTTTTGAACAAACATTGTTTCATCTATCAGTTATCAAAGTCCAAATGTGGTTTTTAAAACGTGCCTTGTGCAAACTTTTATATTGCAACACTTTATTTTTCAGAGGTGATCTTGTCATTTTTACTTGATCAGTGACAATTTGCATTGAATCAAAGTGTAGTAATGTTTAATAATACATGCACACTGCTAAAATCTCCATTAACTGGAGCCACTGATTGTCTAATTAATGTCACACCCAGATTGACACGTAGGACTGCAAATGTTTAATCCTCATATAAAGGGTCATGATTCAAACTAACTGAACATTATCACAATATGGAACTTTATTCATAAAACTTGCAACACCTGGAAGCAGGAAATACATTTTTTCTCTTTCTAAATTAGTATCAATTGTTTGTTGGTATATATTTTATACATTTACAAATGATTCATATCTTTAAATAACTGTTGATTCCCTGATAACTCATAAAATGGACAGTTTACGTGGAAAACAAAAACAGTTATTGCATCTGCGAGTCACGTTTAGCACATTTTGCAAGTCAATAAAGTTCTCGTTATTTTTGAAGAACATAAATGTTCCATTGTTTAATTTTAAATTATATCATTAAAGTAGCATTAACATGCAACCTTAATGAAATATTTAGCATTTTGATTTCAGCTCAGTCACACAACACAACAGAATGCAACAATGTTGATGCATATCACTATACAGTCATTATAAAAGGCCAACTTAACAAAAACATCAAACAAAAACATAAAATGTTGCTTTATATGTATTTTAAACAGGAGTTTCTGTGAATGTCTCACATTCCTCTGAAATGTCAGGATCAAACCAGAATAATCTTTTCTGCATGATCAAATACAAACTTTAGATTTTCTAAGTCTGCATTGCAACCAGGACGTTTACAGTTTAACTGCTTATGTCTGAATATTTGATATAAAACAAGAAGAGGAGTTTATGACCATCCTGCAGAACGTCGTGTCTGACCTTGGGAAAAGGGAAATCCTTCCACAGGGAAATAAATCACATTTCCTTGATTGATAAGAGACGTTATCTGGAAATAATGGCAAAACAAGAACTCTGGTTTACACATTAAACATTTGTGTTTATTAAAACTTTTGATCAAACAAACTGACAAATGAGTTTGTTTTGAGGTTTTTTGCCTTGATTGTGTATTTTAGTATATTATTCTTTTATGACATGGATTCTTGCTTTGCTTTGTTTTTCCTTTCATGGAAAATAAATCACTGTAATTAATTAGCTTGTGAATAAATGGGGCAGCATGAACCATCCTGCCTTGCCTCAACAAATCATCAGCCTGTCATTATCCCCTTTATTTAGAACAGATAGGACGTCTGTAACACATTAAACTTAATAAAACTACAGTAGGAAACTTTTATAAAATATTTGTTAAGTTGATGTCCCACATTTTTATAAAAGCTGCCTACTGCATTGAGAGTAATAACTTGTTGCTATGAGTTTACAACTTCCTCATTTAATAATTAGAACAGAATTTTATATATAATTCTAATAATTTAGAATAAATACTCAAGTTTGATAAACATCCATTTAGGCTTTAGGGTGTTGATGTTACAGCAGATATATCAAATTGTTCATTTCTTAGCTGTTATCTTTTAAATTATGATCAAATGGATGATATAAAAGTATAAAAACTTTTCTGAACCACTAGAGGGAGCAGTTAACTGATCAATAACCTGGTTAAAGCATCCAGTTATTGTTGCCCTTGTTTCTAAAGAATGAATTAGTTTAGAACAGGAAAAAACTGTTTCAACTAAAATTCATAATGTCAAACCTGAAAAATTAAAGCATATAATAAATACCCATTAAAAACATCCTAAGCAGATGTCCCAGTGTGTATTAACATGATGACTTCAACATAAAGTGAATACAGTGGAAGTCTTCAGTCAGATTATCTTTAATATTGGTTCTTTTTTAAGTTTGTTCAAATTTGCTCATCACCACTTTTGTATTCTTAAAATAACTTAGCAATCTTCGTTTAGCTTCAACTAAAAATAATCAGCTATTTATACAGGTGAGATTTAACAATACAGTAAATGTTGGTTTCACAATAACCGTATCAATGTCATTTCAGTCTTTGAACTTTTTTTTTTTTAGCTTTTTGTACTTCTTCCATTAGCCCACTTTCATTCTCTCTTTGTCATGACTTCAGCATTTCTGCTCCACCCTCTGTGCTGAATGCTCATCACTCTCACCTGCACTGTGCTGCTTTTCACCTGCTCAGTGCGAGATCGTCTGTTGCTCTAGTCACAGCTTTCAAGCCATTGTTTCATGTTTCGAAGAGTTTGTGGTTTTCTGATCCTGCCTGTCCTTGACCACAGATTCTGCCTTGTCCCTCGGCTGCTGCAAGTTTTCGGACCTCCTGTTGAAGAACCCTGCCTGTGCTGACCCTGCCTCCTGCTTGCTGTTTGCTGGATTATCTTTGCCTGTGGCTCTACCGTGCATGACCCCAGATCGTCTCACTATCTGTCTCGGGTTGGTGGATTTTGCCCCTGTCGTCCGTTTGTTCCCTGAGCCCCCAAGACTTTCTGTAGTCCTTTCTTCCTACTTGGTCCCACCCCTGGCTGGATCTCTGTCCCCTGTGGATTCCCCCTTATCCGCTCGTCTCATCCCACCCCGTTCAGCCCCGTCTATACTATTATTTTGTCATTAAAACATCTGGTGAAACTCACTTCTGTGTTGGCTGCGTTTTGGGTTCTGGCTGAGTTTGCTTTATCGTTACACTCTTCTAGGAAACAATATATTAATTTTATAGTTGACCTTTTCAACTTTGACCATTTACTAAGTTAGCCTGAACATCGATGATAGTAGAATGGTTTTCCTCTGTAGGAAGTTATTTTTCCACCATTTTCATTCAGATCAGTGTAAAGGAGGTTGATTGACAGCGCTAAGACCCGCCTCCTGGCTCTGATTGGTTGTTTTTGGTGCTTTTTGCAGACAACGGTAGTAACACTGGGAGGTCGTGGGGGAGTTCAATGTCTTTACAGATTATCTGTCTCATATGAAAATCTCACAACACGGTGATATTTTTTTAAAAATATAGAAAAATTTCAGAAATTACATACTGCAGGCTTAATAATCAGGAGAGAAACTGGATTTTAGTTTCATACAAGACGGAAGAATTTATTGTTTGAACAAAGTAAAAAAAAAAAAAAAAAACTATTCTGCATTCTGTGTTTCTGACTGGCCACAGTCCCTACCAAATCCCAGTTTATTGTTCCTATAACTGCTACATTCAACATTTTTATCCAATGCACTGAAGAACAGAATCTATGATCTGAATTGCAAAAAATATTTGCTTCACCAGTAGAGGGCGCACCTGTACGGGCAGTTCAGTGGTCAGTAATCTCCTCAAAGCAACAAGTTATTTTTGCCCTTTTTCAAATAAAATTAGTATTTAACAGCCAAACCAATTTTATCCATCCTTAAAATTTTATTTTTCTTTCTTGTGAAACCTAAAGGAGTAAAACTAAATAATTCAAACAAAAGTTTTTTGGTTTAGTCCATCCCAGATCCTTCACTGCTACAGAACTGGTCCATGTTTTGTGTAAAGGTTTAAACTCAACTTTCAGATTGATTGCATTAGCCTCACAATGACATTTTAATGAGTCTTTTTTTTTGTTTTTTACAAACACACATTTCAATTCAAAATGTCAAATTTGCAAGATTTATTTGATTTATAGTCTAGAAGTTAGTAGAAACAACTAAATGTGCCTCAAACCTTTTACAGTGTTTTCTCATTGTTATGGTTTCATAATGTAAAGCACTTTGATCTGCTTTGTTGCTAAAATGTACAATAAAAATAAAGTTAACTTGATTGAGCTGCAGCTGAGAACCCAGCCAGCTGAAACTAATAAAACATTTTACACACCAAACACAAACACATCCAGACCAGCATATTTTAATGCCTGCCGTTTAATTTTGCAAAGAACAAGAATGAAAGTTCAATCAGCAAGAAAGTACATGAAGGAGTTACGTTACAGTACATTTGTTCTGATCGCATGAGAAGCAAGACAGAGTTCCTCTGTCGATGTGCTGCGTCGCGTCATCCGTCAAGCAGCATAGATGGAAAATAAAAGACGTGAAATGAGGAAGATTCTTCATGTCTTCAGCTCAGCCCTGCTTCATTTCTTCAAAACGCAGACAGAGGGTAGGCGGACCGTACATCTGTAATCGTCCCAGCACTTTTCTCCTGTAAGAGAAAAAGACAGAAAACAGTTTTAGACCAAAAAAAGCCTGAAGCCTATTAAAAGTAACAGGGGCATTCAAACTGAAAAAACTTTCCACCACTAAAAATAAAATATATCTTTATTTATTTTATGTTTTTGCATGTGATCAGAAATCTATAAGAAGTGACTTTATCGTGCTTAAAAGAAAGAACAGTTTTACCTGAGAAATTCATTTGCATGCAGTGCTGGTGATAAGCATGATTGTTGGGTTCTCCGGGACACCAGTATGTAAACGTCATCAGCGTCCCATCAGACCAATGCCAATGATTTTCCTGCAAGACGCATCAAGAGAAAACCTCTTAGAGTCTGTGTTGAGGAGGTTTTGATGAATAGAGTAATACAGGGTAATGCTAACCTCAGCTGCATCAGTGCCGCCGATCCACGCTTCTCTCATCTCATGTGTGACCTGCAAAATGAGCCCCTGAATCCCATGGTATTCATCAGAACTGTGCACAGATGCAAGGTTTCCTCCCATGGAAATGCAATTTCTCTGCCAATCAATCGGAAGAAAGAAGAGTAAACAATTGTGAATATAATTATCTGCTTTTTATTTAGGAAGACGCAACATTAAAGAATATAAACATGAGTCATAGTCCAGTCGTACCTCAGCTTTGGCCCAAGTCATACGTCTCGGGACATACTTGAAACAGCGTCCATGGATCAGACGCCAACCATGAGGGCAGTAAGTTCTATGTCCATTGATCTCTTTGTGGGAAAAAATATAAAAAACATTATCTATGACACCATTTATCTCATAGTGAATACTGCCCTGAAAAATATCAAACTAATCTTCACTAATATGGCATAAAAGTTCTAATTTTCACACTGCAGTACTATAGTACTTTTGACTCGGTGTAAGAAAATCCTGAAAAGAAAGTGAACCAATAATATAGAAATATAGAGTATCAGGAACTATATATGAAAATTTTTAATGTTAAAAATGACATTAATTTTCTTCAGTCAAATAATTTTAATTGCACAACTCAAAGGATTCTTGCTTCTCACACTTACTGACAGAATACTCACCATTAACGCTGCTCAGAAGCATCAAGCCACAGAGAAGCAGAGGCAGAGGCAGGATCCTCATGGCTGCAGGTCACTGGGAGATAATTATCACCTCCTGAAAAAAGAAACATACAAAATCAAAGTACAACCAAGAACCAGAAAAACAGGACGAGGTTAAGCAAAAAGGGCTTGCAGAAAAGAATCAGCCTCTCACTCTGAGCTCTGAATCAGGAAGTTTCAGGTCAGATACAGAAACGGTAAGTCGGCTTTTATAGACACATTTATCTTAACATCACATCTTAAAGGAGGAAACTGAAACATTAAAGAAGGGGTGACCGTATGCAAATTGCATACTCTGATCAACAATCACTTATGGAACATGAAGTGTTTTGTTTCTTCCTCAGAGAGTAAATTAAATTTCTTCTAAGTTACAGAGTGAAAACATTCCTGTTTTTTTAAAGTCTGTTATTGTTATTCATGCACATGCACACAGTTGTTGGCAACCCCAGGTTATGAAACACTGACAGAGTAACTGTCCACAAGTATTCAGGCCAAACTGCTTTCAGGTTTGAAGTTTGTTTTTCGGTTTGTCCTCAGATGTTCAGTAGCATTTGCAGAAAAGTCCGTTGTTTTGCTTTTGCGTGTTCTTGGCTGCATGTTTCAGGTCATTATCCTGCTGGAAGGCCTTTGATTGTGACGGAGGTCAAGCTTTCTGACACCAGGAAGAACATTTCTGTCCATAAGGCCTTTTATGGTCTTGAGATTTTATTGTATCCTGAACAGATTAAAGATGCAGCAAAGCAGCCCAGAACATAGCCAAGACTCCTCCATGTTTCTCAGTGGGACAGAGTTTTCACTCTTCATTTTGAGTTTGTGGTCATAAAGTTTTGTTTCATTTGACAAAAGAACATTTTCCCAGAAGTTTTGTGGCTTGTCAATATGCATTGTGGCAAATTCCAGTCCTGCTTCCTTCATGTTTTGGATAAATCATAAAGGAAGCATGTTTTAAGCCTGGAAGCATCTCTCTTTCATTCTCTTCTTTTATCTAATGAGTATTTGACCTGAATTCACATCCTTAAATGGAAATGTTTCATTTGACCCAAGGGAGGAGACAATGAACAGTACAAAAATGTTTCACATGCATTGTGCAATCGATTTGCTAAAATATTTAATGAGCAAAGGAATTACTCAATAAGCTAGTGGAAGTACGGTTGTGAAACAAACTTCTCTTTTGTGAGATCCTCTTTTTATTTTGTGAAATGTTTTTTCCAGGCCTGGACTGGAACTTGGCCCAGAACAGGACCACCAACCCCACAGCTCTGTTGTCCCAATGTCCACAGATCTTACAACCAAACACTAAGCTGCTGGTGCTTTGCTCCTCTAATCTTCAACTGAAATGCTACTTGTGTTTTGTTCCTCTAACATAATTTCATATCTATGTTGTTTCATCTGAAGGAGCAAACAAAGCAGCTGAAACTTTCTTTATGACTAGAGGACTAGAGGAAAGGCTGTTTAATGCAGGAACTTGTAAAAGTCTTCATGCCCCTTAAACTTATTCACAATTTCTCATGTTATGAAACAAATACTTTTTTCTTCTCCACACTTTATGTACATGTTTCTTAATTTACATTTCAGGAAGCTTTACCTTTTTATTGTGTTATTAGCTCTTAACATTGTAAACAATTCTGCTGCACTCTTTCTATTATTTTATTCTTTTTATGTAAATATGTTTGCTGCCACTGATCTTTCTTTTGCTCCTGTGCCACCTGAAAATTATCTCCATTATTTTCTTTTTTAAAATCTTGTACCTATTAGCAATAATACTATCATTATCTTGTGGTTTCTGGTCATAAAATTACATTCACAACATCATCATTCTATATTTTGCATCATAAAATGCTCATATTCAACAGAAGCATCTATTATTATTAGGTCATTTGTAAATTTGTCTAAAAGTTTTTCTCATGTTTTCTCACTGTCAGTTTGCTTGTTATTCCTTAACTGAATTATTTTATTTGACTCACAGGAGGAAGTATTGAACAAGACAGAAATGTTGCACATACATTTCTGTATGTTGCACAATAGCTTTGCTGTCATGCAGTAGTGAATACTCTAACTCACATGCATGTTTGCTCCTCTTCTCTTGGTCCTGTGTTTGTTTCGTGAAATGTTTTTACCCAGATGTGGACGTGGACACCAAGGACGCCAAACGTCACCTCACCTTTGACCTGATATCTGTGCATCTTGCAAAAGAAAAACAATGTTTTAGTTGTTTTTGTTCTTCTTTAAAGTATCAGAAATAGGACTCACTAAGCCTCACTCATCTCAGTTTCCCTTCATCAATTCGGTCTCACCCACATCGCAGTCATTGTGACTCTGTTTTACATAAAGTCCTTTCTCTGCTGATCTAAACTACCAGAGCCTCTGACATATCCTACACCTTAATGGTCATTAATTAAATAACTCAATTTAATGAAGCCTTTTCTTGGCTCAGCTTCTTCCCGTTCATCTGTGTGGATTATTAATGTTTCATCCAATCAGATTTCAGTCTCTATCTCCTTCCAGGGCCAAATATGTGGCTTTAATGTAGAGCCACATATTTTGCAACATGATGGGTTCTGGCAAGGGATTAGGGGCGAAATCCATCATCTCTGCAGAGATGACATCATTTCCCAGAAGATCCTATGGACTGACAGCACAGCATGCTTTTTAAATCATTTACTAATCAATACGCAGTCTGCTGTATCTCTCATCTCCTTGTCCAAGTGTCAGTAAATGGTTCACTTATAGTCACCTTGTCGATGATTAAAATCATTTCTCAGAATATCTCATTTTGCTTGGCAATGCCATATGCATATTAGATAAGATATAGTCTCACTAGAGTGAGACACATTGTAAAAATGATTTATATTTGTAAGTACTTTCAATACCTGCATATTTTTTAAAGCAGATACTCCAGGATGTAAGTGCATTAGATCTGCCAACAGCCTGGATCATTTTAAATCGCTTCTCAAAACTTATTTTTATTCGTCGGCATTTATTTGAAGTAGTGTTTTGATACTCTGTTTTATCAATTTGTGTTGTTGTCGTTCTTGTACCGCACTTTGCTGCAGTTTTACATCTGTTTTTAAAGTGCTGTATGAATAAATTTGTCATTGAGATTGACCTAACCTTTACTTGAGTTATACTTGACCGGTCAGATCAGAACTTTGGCTCTAGTAAAACACAGAGCATTTTGTCTACTTTTGCTCCTTCATCCTAGAACGTTTGGAAAGTCTCTTCATATCTAAACTTGGAAATAATTGAGCTGATGAAGTTGCACCTTCAAGCATCTGTGAACCAAACTGCAGCAGCTCCATGATTCTCTTCCTGATAATTCAAAATAAAAAATTATTGGCTGATATTTTCTAGCAGTCCCATTGTGCTGAACATCAAAAACATTTCTATTTTTAATGTGACCCTAAATCCATTTACAATTACCTTAAATGTGTTGGTCACCCTATCAGATCGTCCCAAAACCTGACATCATCATGTGGGCTTCCTCCTTTTTTAAGTGACAGTCACCACTATTTATGTATGTATATAAACGAACCTCTGTCTCACGATATATTTCTTATCGACAAAAGGCCTTGTATAGATATTTTTCTGATATTATTTTTGACGTTGGGCCTGAACAAAATGTCTATATGAATAAACTTTAAGATTACAAGATAAAAACCTGTTTTCCTTTAGAAACATTAGATAGCAGTGGTTTTTAACCTAACCTTAACTAACTAGTTATACTGAATTTTGAGTCTAGTTGTTTTTTATACAGATGCAAAACTGTTAATTAAAGCTGTAGTGACCAGTGAAGCTCAGCAGAGAGCGCTCCATACTGTTTGTGACCTATTCAGGTGACGGGTCATCATAGGAAATGTATAGAACTGTAAACTTCTACCACACAATGACACACCGCAGCCGTGTTCCTTGTTTTCTTAATGTGTTTAAAAGTCATTCAAGGTATAAAAACACTCAAAATCCAACTTGTTTCAATGCTTCAGAAACTTTATTTTGCAATAAAGAAGAGAAGAAGGTTAAGCTGAGAGAAAAGCATTCTACCACAACATCCAGTTTCCTCTCTGCTCACGACCAAAGAGAAAATCCACCTCCTCAATATTGTCGCGTCTCTCATTTTAGCGTTACAGCAGAGGGAGAGAATGAAGAAAAGTCAGATTGGTGAGACATCTTCATTGGACGTTCCTTCATTTCTGTGTTTATTTCCTAACACAGATGAATGGGTGATGGTTGTTGCATGGGAGGGCAGCACCGTAGCAACCTGCAAGCACAAAGTGATTCATGGTTTTAACAGTAAATTGATTCCTCTGGTGTATGATTTAAGTTATTGATATTATATTATTTGATATTATTTCAAAACATTATTTCAATGTTTACGAGGTTAATCTCGTAAACATTTCAGCAGTTTACGAGAGTTATGATTCATTGCCAGGCAGTTGTAAGCTGCTGCTTGGAGGCCCTGAATTGCACAAAGTCTCTGAAGTCGACCGGATCCGTCGCTCCAGAGCCACAGGCGGTCCTACAAGGACGGAGCACAAGGAGAGAGAAGAAGTAAAGGCTGAATGTTTGAATCTAGAAATAATCTGTTGGGTTTAAAATAAAAATAATTCCTTCAATTAGCAACTTTGTCATTAATTATTATCTAATGAATTTCTGGTAATTTCATCTAAATGGGCAAAAAATTTAAATAATTTTTCTGAAGTCTCAACAAATTCTGCAGAACATAATTGCAATGAGCATCAGAACCTCTGATCCAAATCAATCTGTACGTCCTGGCCTGGCTGTACTGTAGCTTCTCAGCCAATCATATTCACTGTTGGTTGGTGCAGTTGCCAGGTTTCCACCTTGTGATGTACAGAAGCTCTAGAGAGGAGAAACAGAGAAGAAGAAAAACACACAGAAGCATAAAAATATGAATACATTATATTAAAAAACAGAAGTAAAAAATTTGAACAGCTTGTTACCTCAGCCTGAGCCCAGCCTCCACTCCACCATCTCAGCTCCAGCCTCTCCATCATCTCCAGCACCAACTCCAACCGCCAGGTGTGTTGAAGTAGAAATGCATCTTAAAGTGACAGGACACCGGCCCTCGAGGCTGGAGCTGCCCACCCAGAGACTCTACTGCATCAGGGAAAAACAAGGTTTACAAACACTCAAATTAAAAGGACTAAAACAAAGAGTTACTTGTAACTCCAGCAAATAAAACAAGTTAATCTGAATTAAATTCAAAAGGACAATTTCAAAGAAGTAAGATTGTGTTTGTCATATTTGATATATAGTATTTTGATAACTGAAGGTAACATAGGTATTTAATTATCCTATAGAATGGAGCACACATATTCCTACCCCTTTAAAATGCAGCTTGAAATAGGAAACAATTTACAATAGTGCAGCACAAAGTGCTTTACAAACCAAAATCCAACTAAAACACAAAAGGATGCAACCAGAATATAAAAAACCATAAAAGCGTTGAGTGCTTGCTGGCTGCAGTAATGTGGCAGTACTGCCCCCTGCTGGGGGAAACTCAGACATTTAACACACGTCTCACTCCTCACCTCACAGTCCAGGTACTGGAGTCAAGTTTATTTGTACAGCACATTTCAGAAGCAAGGCAGTTCAAAGGCTTTGCAAAAGAAAACCAGGTGAGTGAATGTAGTGAAGTGCTTTAGTTTTCTCTGGATTTGAGAAAGTCTGATACAAATACAGGATATTCCCCATTTATTGCTGCTTCTGGAGATAAATCATTTGCTTTGTTAGTGTCTGATGTGTGCTCAGATTCATGTCTGCAAATAAATCTGATAAGGTCTGTTGAGTTAAGTCAACATCTGCAGTGCCTGTTGGCACAACAATGAAATCTGTCTCTGTATCATGTGAAACTCCTAACTTCTAATATGCAAGTCAAATAAACCTCACAAGTTTAGATTTTAGACTCAACTGTGAATGAATAAACAATTTTGAAAACTTGTCAAGAAGTTAAAGAAGGATAAGAAGTTTGCAGCGTAAAGTCAACATGGCGTCGAGGTGGCGGGCGTTTGGATTTTGGTTCATCCATCAAACTTCAGCTGAACATTTTCCTCCTTCTCTCAATTCTCACTCACTGAAAATAAAATAAAACACAGACAGAATTTTAAACAAATGTCTGGTGAAGGACATTTAATAAATGTCACCAATTTCTATTGTTTCTCTAACTTTGTGTGTCTGGTAGCTTTGGAGTTTTCAGCCTGTTTGAATACAGACAGCAGAGAAGTGACTTAATCTCACACTATAAACATCAAGGTTTCGTAAAAAGCATTTAATTGTGTCGGTTTGTTAAATCTATGCCCTTGATTTTATTTATCTTACTGAAAACTAGAGTCAATTCTGAATGACCACAATCACAGGTTGATGGTTCGAATGCAATGTTTCTGCTAACTCACGACAGAAGGAAGCTGCGACTTGAGATCAATGAATTTGTGTTCTTGCTTGAGGCCCAGATGTTGCAGCACACTGACATGTGGCGCAGTCAGATTGAGTGGGGCCGATGTTTGAAACCCGCAGTGTAAAGGTGTGGCTCCTTACTGAATCAAAAATGCACAACATTCACCAAGGGTGAAAATCCCATCTCATTATTGGGATCAAAAATAGGAAAAATCTCCTAAGACCAATTTTTTGGGGGTCAGCAGAGTTACAGTGAAATGTAATAGAAAATGTTTTAAAAAGTTTAAACCCCGTTCAAGCTGCAGGAGCAAAAATAACTAGAAATGCAAATCAAACTGTTTTTCTCAGTAAGATTCCTGTTGAGAAGTAAAATTAAATTCAAATGTTGCTTGGATACGAGTTTTGTTCAGTCTCACTGATCTAATCTCTGCTACAAAAAGTTAAAGTTCTAAATAAAAAGAAAAGCAGCTAATCAGCAACTGCTCTTAATAAATTCCTCATAAACATATTGTAATGGCTCCCAATGCAAGCCATGGGATATTTAAATTATAACTTAAGTTGCTTTATTTTAAAGCCTTTTTTAGTTTCGTCATGTCCTGGATGATGGAGAACCAACAGGCAGATAGAAATTAATATCTGAGGAGTCTTATAACTTAAATGGGACTTTAAATCTCCTGGGATTTACAGCTATAGTTAAATCAAGACTAAATCAAGACGCCGTTCATTGTTGCCTTTGAACCATAATAACTGGAACATGGACCAACATATTTGATGTTCATTGATGATTTGATGTTACCAATTTTAAATAATGTAATGCATTTGTGATGGTTTTGTTGACCAGTTTAACGCCACAAAACCTTGCAGCCAGTGGGAGAGAAACATCACATCATTCTGACTGCAACATGTTTATTCACCAAGAGCAGCTTTAAAAGAAAATACAATAATTCAGCTGTGATTCTGAATGATTTTGACATTCAAGATGTTATTCAGAAAAAAGACAAAACATTTTGATAAAAGTATAATTTAAGACCAAACAGACAGTTATTTTTTTATCAATTAATAGTTTTTTTTTCTCCACTTTCTGACATATCTTCCATGTTGTAACTCAGAGAAAAGTCTCATCTCTTTTTATATCTCCTTTTCTCCTGTCATTGTTTTGGTAACTTCTGCAACATCCGACACACAGGATATTTGTTGTTGCATATGATGCCACAAGTTTTAGTCTATATTTATCTAGAAATATCATTCTGTTTAGTTCCTTTTTGTTTATTTTTGGAAGAGGGCATGATTAGACATTTTATGTAAAAAATGTGTTTCTTGATATGGGTTAAAGGTGAACAACAGAGAACATGTGGAAAAAAAAGTTTTTATTTCCCATCCACACCCAATCATTCTGTATTATTGTCAGATATTTGGACACATTTAAGCTACATAATCCAGTCATTTCTCCTCTTTATCACATCAGTGGAGTCAGCCTGAAGCCACTGCAGCAACATTTATACACACATGCTTTGTAATTGTTCTTAATGACGGTCAGTTTATTTGAACCACAGAGAAAAAAATAAAATGTTAAAATTATACTAATAAGTTTCCTGCTCTCTTGATCAGGAAATGGTTAAAACCACAAACATCGGTTCATTTTTACAGGTAACGTCATTTATTGCACATTGAAATCATAAAATAAAATGTTTTGCAAGGAATAATTCTACAGCTATTTAATAATGCAGATATAGATAAGTTTACATTTAAAGTAAAATATTAAGTGTAATTATGATGCCGTCATCTTTTGGTATAAATAAGTCAGTAGGTTGGGACAATTGCTCTCACTTTTTAACTGCTTCTTCTTTTCTGCCACCTGCTGGTCGTTACTAGTTACTGCAGGGAGTTTCTGCACGTCAGCTTTCTGTTTATTCTGGGGTTTGTCCAAAGTGCGGTCTGCGGGCCATTTGCTGCCCATAGACTGATTCTATGGAGTCCCGGAGGACAACTACATGTGATCAATGTGTATTGACTTTATTTAAACTAATTACAGGAAAAATAGTTGGGTACAACAAAGTATTTTAAGAAGCTCATTAATTAAACTCATTTTCTTTGTCTAACATCAGACATACTTTATTTTCTCTGGGAGTGACATAAACAGATCATTAAATAGATATAGATGTTGACATTGACACAGTTGAGCATAAAATTTAGAATTATGGAAGATCTAGTTTTTTCAGTTAGTTGCATTTAACCAAAGATTTGGTTCTAAAAATGTTTCCATTTGGCCCAATTTCTGTTTTAAAACTGGCTTATTTTAATTTTTACTTATAAAACAATACAGACACACAAATATTGCTGCTGGCATCTTATTTATTATCAGAGATGAATTGATTACAGGTAGCAAACTCTCACCAATGATTTAATTAACTGGATTATATTATTAGTAATCAAGTGAACTTTTGACTCATGTTTGAAGCTAAAAGTTGATGGTTGATTATAAGAAAAAGCAACTCATTATTTTTTGCAGGATGTTTGACCTGCAGATTTACTTGGCAGGACGGATCTTCATGCTGATGCTCTTCAGGGAGTAATTAAATCCCTTCCATGTAGACCATTCCACTCCAATATAAGGGAGTGTGTTGTCAGCCCCCCAGCGATAAACCCCATTGGGGTTTGCATTGTGACATTCTTTGTACCAGAAAGCACCGAGATATTTTTTGGCACAGTTGATGCTCCACTGGTCCTGATCTTTGTCAAAGTGGAAAATTTCATTCCACCGTGATAGGCAAGGCTGTCTCCTACAGAAATAATAATAGGATACAAAAACTATATGAATAAACAGACATTCAGTTGAAAGCTTAAATAGTGAAAAAAATACAAATTCTGCATGATCTGACAAAAAATAAAAATTGTAATTTCAATATGTAAAAAAAAATGCAGGCTTTGTGAAATATTGTTAATATTTTGTGAAATAAATAAAAAGTTATGTTAATCTCTTACTGGGATATTATCAATGAGATCAATTAAATTTACTTTACTCAGGTTTTGTGCTGTTAACTACCAACATCAATCTGTTTCCTTCAGAACCATGAGAACAAACTCTGGATTTAGATATAAATGACACAACACATTTAATCCAACCAGGGTGGTTTTTATTTTTATTTAATCCTGTAGTTTAGAATAGACTAGCTACAGTAAATTATCTTTATTATTATTATTGTTGTTATTATACACCTGCACTAACACAGGAGTTCCTCAGGGATCCATACTCAATGCCTTGATCTTTACTTTCTAGACCCAGCACAAGTCGAATTATTTCATTTGCCAAAGGATAAACAGTGATGGGCATCATTCCATCCATCCTGTCTAGTAAAGCTTTGATGAGGTTTTCTCATGACTCACCAGTGCCCCCTTTGTTGTTGAAACCGCTTACATGCAGAAGGTAACCCTCACACTCAGCATCGACTTTAAATGAAGAGTAAAGAGCAAACTTTTTGTTTCCTTCAAGTCCTCCATGTCGACCATCAGTTCATAATTCTGACTCCGTGTCAATTCACGGATGTTATCAAGACCTGCACAGACATGGAAACCATTAAATTTAGATTTTGCATTAAACACCTGGTTAATCTGGGTTTGCAGGAACTGAGTTATAACTATGTTATAAGTAAATAAATAAACCATACATTGACTAACTGTTTAGGTCGGTGTCTCACCCAGCCAGTACTCTCCAGCAGCGTTTCCAAAGCCTCTCTTGTACTCCGCCCAGGGTCTGTAGAAGTTTACAGAGCCATCCATCCTCCTCTGGAAAACCTGGAACAACAAAGGAATCTGATCAAGAAGTGAACAACGTTCTCACTGACACACTCAGGGTGAAAAGGAAGTGGGTACCAACTCTGAATTGGTATCAATAATCAATATTTAACATGATAAAACTGATCAAATCTTATCTCAGGCAGGTGAAAATGGAAGGACAATAAAGACTCTTCTTTCAACAGAACTTGATGTTTGTTGGATGAAATCCCCCAAGAATCCTGAGATAAACCAAGTTGAAGTGTAAACAGAGAGAGTTCATGTAGAGATGGACTCACCGTCCAGCGTCCTCCCTCTGAGTCCATGTCGCAGTAAGCCTTCACACAAACACATTCATGACTTGATACAGTTTTTATTATGTAATGCAATGTCACACTTTATATGGAAAAATAAATACTATCAAGAAAGTTCAGTTTCAAACAGTCAGTTTATGTAATGTGTATGAAGATTAAGTAAAAACATCCTCAGCATTGTTAACAGATAAACCTCCAGTCTTGGTCCTGCACAGAACTTTAATCTGGATCTTCATTTTTATGAACAAACCAAACATAAAGTTCACCTGAACAGCAGATGTAGATCCACTTGGATAGATGATGTAAACTCCACTGGTAAGATTATTATCCTTATTGTAGATGTCATCACAATCAACTGGCAGTTGGTCCTCAGCCGCTTCACAGCTGATCAGCAGTGGAGCCAGGAGGAAGAGAAGTGATAACAGCTGGAAGACAGAACATGACACCTTCTGAACATCATCAGAGAAACTCTGATTAACGTTCATTTAGTCAGATTAAACCTGATCCCTGATCTTGTCCTGCATGTGGCCTGTAAGCTGTGCTGCCAGATTTTCAGTCAGAATTATGCTGAATTCTGCCTTAACAAAGGTTTCTGGTTGGTTTGACCCTCCATTTTTTAACAACTCATTTCATCAGTCCTGTTAACAAATGTTATTTCCAGAGCCAATGATATGCAGGAAGTGTTTAAACAAATGGTAAACATTTACGATGTTGAAAAGCTCAATGCAAATGTTTAGACTGGAAAATCTTTGGATTAAACCGATAATATGTTGTGGACGTTTTCCTTTTCATTGTACCGACTATATTCATTATAAAAGTGATAATTGATTCACTTATGAATCTTTATAGTTCAAGATACAAACTTACCTTCATCCTTACTGTTGAACTGGACAAACTGAAAATCTGTGGTCAGTGTGGTTCACTGTTAATATCCAATACATAAAAATAAATTAACTTTAGTGGCCAAACTCAGTTGTAAATGAATTCATTCGTTCATCTCTCACCTGCAGCTGAATGAACTTGATTCCAACTTCTGCTTCTCCTCTGTGTCTCCGACGTTCAGACTCCGTTATTTTATACCTGCTGATGTGTCACCTCACCTTGATGATCAGGAATCTAAATCAAACATCACCTGATGAAAAACATGAGCTTGGCTTCTTCAACTTGAAAATAAATACCGGATCCAGGATCTGGGCTGAGTGTCAATAACACTGGAAGATCAGTGAACCCAAAGAAGATGAGAGCAATCATCATTTCAGGCTTCCAAGATCTATTTGCTGTTTTCTCTTATACATATTTGTTCAGTTGTGACATCAGGCCTTTCAGTAAATGTATCAGGGACCTGGTTCTGTGTCCTGGTACCAGTGTGACCCAACTGTTCAAGCAATGTAAATAAACTGTGATAGTTCAGAAACTATTTATTAAAAACATTTAATTTGTCAAATGAGCTTCATCAGGATGTCTGTTCTAGTTCAGGAATTTGACTGAACACAAACGTTATGTTGTCAACATGTAGGAAGTTTCTGAAAGAGGAAACTGATCCACTCCATAAGCTCAGCTCCATCCCCGGCTCCAGTTTCGCCTCCAGTTGCCACTGTCTGCTCGTCTCTAGTTCTGTCTTCACCTCCCACTGCTAAAGCTTACTGGTTTCTCACTGCTACAGCTCCAGGGTTCGGGTTTCCCCTCTGGTACTCGGTTTCCAAGCCGCTCTGTTTTTCCTGGGCGTCAGGCTGCATGACTGGGTTCCAGGTCAGAACAGCCGGCTTTGGGGAGCCGAGCCGCACAGAAAGTTCCTGCTCCCCAGGCTGCAGAGCTATCCTCTGATAAACACGCTGGTTCCCAGTCCCCAGTAAGTGGGTTCTCCACCCCAGTAAGCCCCATCCTGTGCCGGCCCTTCTGAGCCCTTTAGTGCAGGGGAGCTCAAACTTTTTGAGACCAAGATCTACTTTTTCTCTCACCAGCCTGCTGTCATGGCCAAAGGTTTTGAGAATGATTCAAATGTTAATATTTACAAAATCTACTGCTTCAGTTTTTATAATGGCAATTTGCATACACTCCAGGATGTTATAAAGAGTGATCAGCGTAACAGCAATTAATTGTAAAGTCAATATTTGCCTAGAAAATGAACTTTATCCCCAAAACACATTTCAACTTCATTGCAGCCCTGTCTTAAAAGGACCAGCTAACAACGTTTCATTGATTGCTCCATTAACACAGGTGTAGGTGGTGATGAGGACAGGGCTGGAGATCAATCTGTCATGATTAAGTAAGAAGGACACCACTGGACACTTTAAAAAGAGGCTGGTGCTTGGCATCATTGTTTCTCCTCTGTGAACCATAGTTATCTCTAAAGAAACACATGCAGTCATCATTGCACTGCACAAAAATGGCCTAATAGGAAAGAGAATCGCAGCTAGAAGATTGCACCTCAGTCAACAATCTATTGTATCATCAAGAACTTCAAGGAGAGAGGTTCCTGGAGAGAAGGAACCTCTCTCCTTGTTGCTAAAAAGGCTCCAGGCGCCCAAGAAAGACCAGCAAGCACCAGTACCGTCTCTTAAAAGTGTTTCAGCTGCGGGATCGGGCTGCCAGCAGTGCAGAGCTTGCTCAGGAATGGCAGCAGGCAGGTGTGAGTGCATCTGCACGCACTGTGAGGCAGAGACTCTCGGAGCAAGGCCTGGTCTCAAGGAGGGCAGCAAAGAAGCCACTTCTCTCCAGGAAAAACATCAGGGAGACTGATATTCTGCAAAACGTGCAGGGAGTGGACTGCTGAGGACTGGGGTGAAGTCATTTTCTCTGATGAATCCCCTTTCCGATTGTTTGGGACATCTGGAAAACGGTTTGTTCGGAGAAGACGAGGTGAGCGCTACCACCAGTCTTGTCTCATGCCAACTGTAAAGCATCCTGAAACCATTCATGTGTGGGGTTGCTTCTCAGCCAAGGGAGTCGGCTCTCTCAGTCTTACCTAAAAACACAGCCATGAATAAAGAATGGTACCAGAATGTCCTCCGAGAGCAACTTCTCCCAACCGTCCAAGATCAGTTTGGTGATGAACAATGCTTTTCCAGCATGATGGAGCACCTTGCCATAAAGCAAAGGTGATATCTAACTGGCTCAGGGAACAAAACATAGAGAGTTTGGGTCCATGGCCTGGAAACTCCCCTGATCTTAATCCCATTGAAAACTTGTGGTCAATTATCAAGAGACGGGTGGACAAAGAAAACCTAGGAATTCTGACAAAATGCAAGCATTGATTGTGCAAGAATGGACTGCTATCAGTTAGGATTTAGTCCTAACTGCTGTTCGTTGTCTTGTTTTTTCCAACTTAAAAACTTTAAAGGCAACATTTTGAAACTGTACAGTTACAGAAACTCTAATGTGTTAATAATGCAAATAAAATCAGCCGAAGCTAATGTGCTTCTTAAAGTATTCCTGAAGTTAAGCCATACTGGATGTACACTGAATTATATTCTTACAAAATCACAAGAAAGAATGAGAACATAATGTTTAAAAATATACCATATAGTCTATTTATGGATATCATTTTAAAATGAGATCCTTTATAAAATGCAGCACTTTTTAAATAAAAAAATGAAAAGATCCAAGACTTTCATATAAAAATGTAAGCAATATTCTCTAAAGAGTCAAATCTTTGTCAAAAATGGGAGAGAAAAAGATGCACTTTCTTAAAAAATGTAAATAAAATGGTTCAACTGAAGCTGCATCTCTGTTATAAACTAAATGTAAACATGAGTCAAGATATACTAATTATTAGTATTTTGTGGCAGGAAGTACATGAAACTGCAGGTGTTCGCTTTAGTGTTGAAGTATACAATAAGTGAATGTCTTTATGTTCTTTATTGCTGTGAAAGCTGCAGGCGACTGAGAAAGTAAAATTTGTTTCTATGTCACATTTTGTCTCAAACAAGTTTATGAAGTTGCATGTTGTGTTTTAATGTTCTAATAAGATAAGGATGGAAAAAAACATGTTATATAAATGCAAATCAAATACTGAAAAGGTTCAACAGGATCTTTGACTGGTCCAAAGGTCCTTCTGGTCTGAACAAGAGACAAAAACAAACACGGCTATCTCCTTCGTTCTGTTTGACCTCCTGGCTTGTCAAACACAAACCGACCTCTGCCTTGTTTTTCTCTTCCTCTTTAGTGTGCCAGAGGTTCAAACAGCAGAAACAAGATGGCCGCCACTCTGCAAGTGGCACCAGCATGTACAGGATGCAACAGTGCTCAACTGGATCGCATCTCTCTCTGTGTTCAGATGATGATTGGGTGAGAAGTCTGAGTCTGAGGAAGTGCTCCTTTAAGCAGTTATTGATCAGTTTTAAACAGATCAATAACTGTGAAATGAAATAGATGTGTAGTTACTGGCAACTGAAAGTGGTAGGTTTGTTTCTAAAGATTTGTTTCTAGTAAATATCCTTTAATTTATTGATAATCCTTTTTATGACTAAAGAATAATGCAGGACCACGGATAGAGCCTTGTGGTGCTCCACCTTTAACTGGATCAGTGTTTTCTTTCTGTTAGGAGCCATTGGCCCCAACTTTCTCACATCCAGCTCTCATCTCCTCCTCCTCAGGTCTCCAAATGCCCGTCTGGCTGCAGGCTGCAGGGTTTGATGTCACAAATGGAAAGTGATGTGGAGAAAAAGCTGCACATGTTCTGTCAAAAGTCGAGTCTTTATGAAATCGCACTGGAGAAGTCCATGACGGAGATGACGCACATCTACAACTCCAACCGCAGAGTCATGGTCAACAGATACAGTTAAGATTCACACAAAGTCTTCAGTTTAGGCTTTTTGGAATAAATAACATAAAGCTGGATTTTGTGTTTAGTTTCAGAACTGAAGTTTGTGGAAAGTGCCGACAAACTGGCCAAGAACCTCGGAGAGCTACGACAGCGATCTCGATTTCTGGCACAGAAGTGAAGGAGTTGAGGAGCCATGTGAGGAAACAGGTGGAGGAAATGCATCGAACAGAGGCGAGGATGCAACAAAACAGACAAGAAATGCAGCTGCGCAAGTTTTTCAAGTGAAAGGAAAATTAGACATTTTGTTCTGAAGGTTTTACAGTTAAAACTGAGAAGTTTTTCTTTTTGACAGAAATTTATAAGTATGTGATTACCTCATACCAGACTCCCCGTTCTTCCATATTTGGTCATCAGTTGCTCCCTTCTGCTCTGGTTTGATTAAATTATAGGTTCCTGGCTGATTTCCCAGAATACATTCAGACCAGGCCTGTTCCCTCTTCACCAGAACTTGTAAAAAGCTTTTCTCTCTGCACCCAAAGCCTGTCCCTATTTCACCATTATTCTGATTTCAGTCTTTTATATGTTAAACAGAATCATAACTTTATCAACATAATCATGATTAATACATTCCTTCAGTCATTACTCCTTAATACTTATCATTTTGATTCGGTATGATAACACATTCAGTTGTGATTTCCTGTTTAACTGGTTTATAAACAACTTCAGAATTTACTCACTTCATAATCATCATCAACACTTTTACATGATATATAACATAATACATATTCCCATAATCAACATTGAATCATAATACAAGATTACTTCAGTCTCTCAGGCCCGTTATGATCTGTTTTCTGCATGAACCCTGGACAGATCTCACCTCCTCATACCAGTTTTTGTAACACAGTGTTGACCCCTCTTCTTCAGGACCTCTGCAATTCTCCCTGCCATGCTCTCAATCAACTTCTGGACTAAATCCTGACTGATAGCAGTCCATTCTTGCACAATCAATGCTTGCATTTTGTCAGAATTCCTAGGTTTTCTTTGTCCACCCGTCTCTTGATAATTGACCACAAGTTTTCAATGGGATTAAGATCAGGGGAGTTTCCAGGCCATGGACCCAAACTCTCTATGTTTTGTTCCCTGAGCCAGTTAGATATCACCTTTGCTTTATGGCAAGGTGCTCCATCATGCTGGAAAAGGCATTGTTCATCACCAAACTGATCTTGGACGGTTGGGAAGTTGCTCTCGGAGGACATTCTGGTACCATTCTTTATTCATGGCTGTGTTTTTAGGTAAGACTGAGAGAGCCGACTCCCTTGGCTGAGAAGCAACCCCACACATGAATGGTTTCAGGATGCTTTACAGTTGGCATGAGACAAGACTGGTGGTAGCGCTCACCTCGTCTTCTCCGAACAAACCGTTTTCCAGATGTCCCAAACAATCGGAAAGGGATTCATCAGAGAAAATGACTTCACCCCAGTCCTCAGCAGTCCACTCCCTGCACGTTTTGCAGAATATCAGTCTCCCTGATGTTTTTCCTGGAGAGAAGTGGCTTCTTTGCTGCCCTCCTTGAGACCAGGCCTTGCTCCGAGAGTCTCTGCCTCACAGTGCGTGCAGATGCACTCACACCTGCCTGCTGCCATTCCTGAGCAAGCTCTGCACTGCTGGCAGCCCGATCCCGCAGCTGAAACACTTTTAAGAGACGGTACTGGTGCTTGCTGGTCTTTCTTGGGCGCCTGGAGCCTTTTTAGCAACAAGGAGAGAGGTTCCTTCTCTCCAGGAACCTCTCTCCTTGAAGTTCTTGATGATACAATAGATTGTTGACTGAGGCACAATCTTTCTAGCTGCGATTCTCTTTCCTATTAGGCCATTTTTGTGCAGTGCAATGATGACTGCATGTGTTTCTTTAGAGATAACTATGGTTCACAGAGGAGAAACAATGATGCCAAGCACCAGCCTCTTTTTAAAGTGTCCAGTGGTGTCCTTCTTACTTAATCATGACAGATTGATCTCCAGCCCTGTCCTCATCTCCACCTACACCTGTGTTAATGGAGCAATCAATGAAACGTTGTTAGCTGGTCCTTTTAAGACAGGGCTGCAATGAAGTTGAAATGTGTTTTGGGGATAAGTTCATTTTCTAGGCAAATATTGACTTTGCAATTAATTGCTGTTACGCTGATCACTCTTATAACATTCTGGAGTGTATGCAAATTGCCATTATAAAACTGAAGCAGTAGATTTTGTAATATTAACATTTGAATCATTCTCAAAACCTTGGCCATGACAGCAGACTGGTGAGAGAAAAAGTAGATCTTGGTCTCAAAAAGTTTGAGCTCCCCTGCACTAAAGGGCTCAGAAGGGCGGCACAGGATGGGGCTTACTGGGTGGAGAACCCACTTACTGGGGACTGGGAACCAGCGTGTTTATCAGAGGATAGCTCTGCAGCCTGGGGAGCAGGAACTTTCTGTGCGGCTCGGCTCCCCAAAGCCGGCTGTTCTGACCTGGAACCCAGTCATGCAGCCTGACGCCCAGGAACTAACAGAGCGGCTTGGAAACCGAGTCCCAGAGGGGAAACCCGAACCCTGGAGCTGTAGCAGTGAGAAACCAGTAAGCTTTAGCAGTGGGAGGTGAAGACAGAACTAGAGACGAGCAGACAGTGGCAACTGGAGGCGAAACTGGAGCCGGGGATGGAGCTGAGCTTATGGAGTGGATCAGTTTCCTCTTTCAGAACTTCCTACATGTTGACAACATAACGTTTGTGTTCAGTCAAATTCCTGAACTAGAACAGACATCCTGATGAAGCTCATTTGCCAAATTAAATGTTTTTAATAAATAGTTTCTGAACTATCACAGTTTATTTACATTGCTTGAACAGTTGGGTCACACTGGTACCAGGACACAGAACCAGGTCCCTGTCAGGGTGTGTCTTTTTCTTCTGTTTCTTACTTTTGTTTTTGTTTTTTTTTTGTTTTTTTTTTTGTCTCCCTGGAACACCTGCTACTTCCTGTGGCATCCAGCAGATGCTGCCAGGAATCAGAGCCCCTGGAGTTATGCCTTGTCGACCCCTTTGACGCACCTGCAGCTTATTTGGAAGGCACGGTCTGGGTGTATATAGGAGCGGCGGAACGACTCCTCTTTGCCTGAGTGTTTTATCTTGGTAACGATCGTTCCATGAAAGGCCATCTGAGATATTCTCCGAGCTAACTTCCTGTTTTTCTCACGCCAGGTGAACCCGCCGTCTCCTCGTTGTTCCCCGAGTTGGCCGTCTGCCCCGGGATCCTGAACAACTTCTGCCACTCCGTTGTTTTGGACGTTTCTTCAAGAAACCACCGGATTCCCTGATCGAGCCCGACGCCATCTGGAGGTTCGTTATTCTGGACCTAGTCGGACCCGACTCTGACCGCCTACTACCTGTCCGCCCTCCAACCCAGCCATCTCCTCCAGCGCTCTGGCAGCTACCATACTCACACCCTCCAAGTAAGAATGAATCTGTTTATCCTGGAGAGACTCACTCAACCCCTCTTGCTATCCTGTAGCCCAGGGTGTCAAACTGGGGCCGCACAAATTAACTCAATGCAAGATTAAATAGAACTAATGAAAGTGGACTCGTTGATCTTTATATTAAACAAATTTCACTTTTACAAAAATATATTATGAATAACTTCAGACTTTTTAAGGAAAGTATATACAATTTCAACAATACTTTAACTCAGTTAAACATTTATTTAAGTGCATTATGCACTTTAATAATGCACTTATTATTAAAGTGCATTATTAAATGCATTTAATAATGCATTATTAAATGCATTATTGTATTGTAAAGTGATTGTATCACTTTGTACAATCACAGTGATTGTACAAAGTTGCAAAACATTTATTCACAGTTTTTGGAACTTCAAACACTGTCCTGCATGACAAAATGCATCAAACAGATAAAAATTAAGAAATGATTTAAAATCAATTTTCTACATCTGGGAAGCAATTTAAACAAATTAACAAACTTCACACATTTGAAATTTTAAGTGTCAGCTGTTTAAAACAGACATTTGATTAAGTACATTTGTTACCTTTCTTGCTGATGCATAAAATATATATAGAAAAACTTTTATACATAACATGTATTGCATGCATGGCAAATATTTCACTCAGCAAAACTGTTTTGTTGTGAATCTGTTACTGAATAACACTAACTTTAATAGAATTAATTTAGCAGACAATCAAAGTTGCAATTTTTGTTTCACTCAGTATTTGCCACTTAAACTTGGCATCAGTGGCGGAGCTAGACTTTTTTTCAAGGGGTGGCTAAAGGGTGAGCAAGGCTTTATCAGAGGGGTCCATATACAAATGATGAACGAAAGGAAACAAATATTTTCTTGCACACACTCAAATTAAAATGGTTTATTTAACAAAGATTTGCCAAGACCAAACAAGACGTTAAATGGCTCTATGGAACAGTGAACATGTAAATGTAAACACAGAGCCCAGAATATGACCAAAAACAAATTCTCAAAAATAAATAAATAAACAGGTGCTTCTGGTGTGCAATAGGTTGTGCTGGGTGGGGGCAGTTCAGTGCCACTTCCTTCTGCTTCACTGTCTTCCTCCCCAGAGTCTGACTCTGAATCTGTATCACTCTCATCTCTCTCTGGAACTTAATTGGAAATGCATAAACAGACACAATAAAACCTGCAAAAAGCATCATGCTAACCTTTAGAATTAGGCTTATTGGATTTTAATACTTAATAACTCTCTGTCACAGCCTCTAACCTGCTGGTGATACACTTGGGCCTGGAGTCTCCTGGCTGGATTCTCCAGGTTGGTCACTGCTGCAGGGTTCTGTCTGGTCCTGGTCACTGCTGCAGGGTTCTGTATGGTCCTGGTCACTGCTGCAGGGTTCTGTCTGGTCCTGGTCACTGCTGCAGGGTTCTGTCTGGTCCTGGTCACTGCTGCAGGGTTCTGTCTGGTCCTGGTCACTGCTGCAGGGTTCTGTCTGGTCCTGGTCACTGCTGCAGGGTTCTGTATGGTCCTGGTCACTGCTGCAGGGTTCTGTATGGTCCTGGTCACTGCTGCAGGGTTCTGTCTGGTCCTGGTCACTGCAGGGTTCTGTCTGGTCCTGGTCGCTGCTGCAGGGTTCTGTCTGGTTCTGGTCACTGCTGTAGGGTTCTGTCTGGTCCTGGTCACTGCTGCAGGGTTCTGTCTGGCCCCGGTCACTGCTGCGGGGTTCTGTCTGGTCCTGGTCACTGCTGCAGGGTTCTGTCTGGTCCTGGTCACTGCTGCAGGTTCTGTCTGGTCCTGGTCACTGCTGCAGGGTTCTGTCTGGTCCTGGTCACTGCTGCAGGGTTCTGTCTGGTTCTGGTTTTTGCCTCTTTAAGAAGAACTGGGACATATTCCCTTTTCTCTTCATTTGGGCTCTACACAAAGTAAGACAGCCTGGTATTTAGACTCCATGATTGTTTGGCAGAGACACTATTTTAACTATCATTTAAACTAGTTTTTAGTTTTCTGTAGCTAACTAAAATAATACTAAATTAAAAATAGATTAATGAAATTAATTAATATAACTAGTGAGGTTATAATTCAAAGCTTTCATATGACAACTTACATTTCAGTCATTATAAAACTTAATGGTTTTTCACATATTCTTACCACACATTTCAAGCAAGAGCTGGGAGATATAAACATTACAGGGCAGCATTTGCACTAAAACATTATGTTAAAAGAATCTGTCTAAAACACCTACCAGCACTAGGGCTAATATAATAAACGAGGCACTACGCAGCGGTGCACAACCATTTTTATTCTTTTTAGAAATGTATGACAAGTGCCGCCTCTCATTAGGAAGGTAACAGCGGTTACTGCTGAGCGGTAAAATGTTCAGAACTCCTCGACGGTGTAACTCTAAAGCCGTTGATGTGTTTTGGATCAAGCAGGAACCACATGTCAGTTTAACCAATGAACAGCGTCGGGCTTCGGGTTGCCTTCAGGGACAGTCGGAAATTACAGTTTTCCTGGCAAATCTTTGCCCATCTCATAAGTATTATATTTTAAAATTACCATTTCCAGTGGGGTGGCAGTAGGGGTGGCCAGGGCTCTGTTGGGGGTGGCAAGTGCTTGGCATCTTTTAGCCTGGACAAGTACATCAATATCAGGCATCATGTCCTGAGCAGCAGCCAATTTCAGAGTCATTTAAGTGTTTATGTGTGAGCTTTGAGCGCAGCTTTGATTTGTTCATGTTCATTAGTGAGAAAATTTGCTCACAAAGGTAGATAGTCCCAAACATGGACAACATTTTTGTAGCCAGTGTTGTCAGTTTAGGATAGCCTGCTGGGAGACACTGGTAAAATGTGTCCAAGCCAACTGATGCAAATTTGTCATTCAATTCCACATCACACTGCAAATCAATGATTTCAAGTTGCATATCACAAGCTCTGACTGAGAATGGTGAGCGAAAAACTGAGCCTTCTGTCTCCAGTTCGTTAAATACCTGAAATGGTTTCTCAAACTCACTCAGCAACCTTGAAATTGTGTCTTTGTTCACGTATGCTGCACACACGTCTCTGAGACAGGGAAAATGAGCAGGTCTCCGTTTGCCATCTGCGTCTCCCATAACGTCAGCTTTAACTTGAATGCACATATGCTGTCATAATACTGTTACAATTTGTTTTGCATCCTTGCAACATTTTGTTCAGATTATTCAAGTGTCCTGTGATATCAACCATAAATGCAAGATCCTGCAGCCACATCGGGCATTCTAATTCCTTAACAGGTTTACCTGTTTTCTCCATGAACTGTCCAATTTCCCCTCGTAGATCAAAGAAGCGCTTCAGCACAGCGCCTCTGCTTAACCATCTAACTTCAGTGTGGTGTGGTAGACCATGGGTAATGTTGCATTCACTGAGAAGGCTGTCAAACTGACGATGACTGAGAGCTCTGGCTCGGATGAAATTAACAGTTCGGACAACCACCTCCATGACATGGTGCATTTTAGCGACTTGCAGTATAATGCTTCCTGATGCAGAAGACAATGAAATGTCCAAAACTCCCCCCCTTTATTTGCAGCTTGTACTTTCTCTCTGAACAACACCTGTCTTTCTCCCAATCATTGACGGCGCACCATCAGTAGCCAGGCTTACGGCGCGGGACCGGTCCACCCCGACCCAGTCCACCCCGACCCAGTCCAGCCCGACTCGCTCCAACAACGGAGCGCAAAATGTCTTCAGATGTCGTGTCGGTCATGGGCACCAACTCTAGAAACTCCTCTGTGACAGTCAACGTCTCATCAACTCCACGAATAAATATGGCCAGTTGAGCGACATCCGCAACATCAGTACTCTCTCTCATCAATTGCAACAGAAAATGCCAGAAATTACTCTGTTTTGCGTTTGAGCTTGTTGTCCAAATCTGCCGATAGTTCCGAAATTCTTTCTGCGACGGTATTTCTAGTCAAGCTAATATTGGCAAAAGCTTGTCGCTTCTCAGGACGCACAACTGAGCAGCCTTCAGCATGCAGTTCTTGACGAACTCTCCCTCACAGGAAGGCTTTGATGCTAACGCTATTTGGCTAGCAGTTAGCTAATCCAATTTCACCGCAGCATCACTGGCCTCTCGACTCCGGGTGAAAACAGATTGCTGTTTCCTCAGACCGTCAACATTTCATTTATCTTCTGATTTCTCAGTTCTCCTTGCAAGTGCTTGTATTTTTCACCATGCTGAGTTTCACAGTGGAGGCGAATATTGTATTCCTTAAGCACCGAAACCTGCTGCAGGCACACAAGGCACACGGGTTTTCTTAAAATCCGACACTCTGTGTCTACCTTTCTCTTTTTTGACAGACATGTTGTTGCTGAGGCTGCCGGGGCCAAAATAAAAGTGATAGAATCAAGCTGTTTACAGAACCTGAAGCTCAGTGCTGCCATCTGCTGTTAGTTCCGATGTCTGCTCTGAATAAAACGGCGCCCCTCGTGGACAATATAGGAATTGCAGATTTTCAATTAAATGAAGTGCATGTTTGTTTTTTTCAATTATAATGGTCCGGCTGGGGGCATTTAGACCCCAGCCCGGACTAAATCATTCGGCGGGCTGGTTCTGGCCCACGGGACGTACGTTTGACACCCCTGCTGTAGCCTCTCATTGACAGTCAGACGGTCCGGTCATCAGTTCCAGAACTCACTTCCCTTTCCTTTTACCCTGGACTCAATAAAACATTATTGTTCTAAACTTCCTCACCTGATTGCGTTCTTGCATGTGGGTTAAGAAGCTTGGAGCCATCATGACAGTCCCAGACATATTTACTGAAAGGCCTGATGTCACAACTGAACAAATATGTATAAGAGAAAAGAGCAAACAGATCTTGGAAGCCTGTCATGATGATTGTTCTCATCTTCTTTGGGTTCACTGATCTTCCAGTGTTATTGACACTCAGCCCAGATCCTGGATCCGGTATTTATTTTTAAGTTGAAGAAGCCAAGCTCATGTTTTTCATCAGGTGATGTTTGATTTAGATTTCTGATCATCAAGGTGAGGTGACACATCAGCAGGTATATAATAACGGAGTCTGAACGTCGGAGACACAGAGGAGAAGCAGAAGTTTGGAATCAAGTTCATTCAGCTGCAGGTGAGAGATGAACGAATGAATTCATTTACAACTGAGTTTGGCCACTAAAGTTAATTTATTTTATTGTATTGGATATTAACAGTGAACCACACTGACTACAGATTTTCAGTTTGTCCAATTCAACAGTAAGGATGAAGGTAAGTTTGTGTCTTGACCTATAAAGATTCATAAGTGAATCGATTATCACTTTTATAATGAATATAGTCGGTACAATGAAAAGGAAAACGTCCACAACATATTTATCGGTTTAATCCAAAGATTTTCCAGTCTAAACATTTGCATTGAGCTTTTTCAACATCGTAAATGTTTACCATTTGTTTAAACACTTCCTGCATATCATTGGCTCTGGAAATAACATTTGTTAACAGGACTGATGAAATGAGTTGTTAAAAAATGGAGGGTCAAACCAACCAGAAACCTTTGTTAAGGCAGAATTCAGCATAATTCTGACTGAAAATCTGGCAGCACAGCTTACAGGCCACATGCAGGACAAGATCAGGGATCAGGTTTAATCTGACTAAATGAACGTTAATCAGAGTTTCTCTGATGATGTTCAGAAGGTGTCATGTTCTGTCTTCCAGCTGTTATCACTTCTCTTCCTCCTGGCTCCACTGCTGATCAGCTGTGAAGCGGCTGAGGACCAACTGCCACGTGATTGTGATGACATCTACAATAAGGATAATAATCTTACCAGTGGAGTTTACATCATCTATCCAAGTGGATCTACATCTGCTGTTCAGGTGAACTTTATGTTTGGTTTGTTCATAAAAAATGAAGATCCAGATTAAAGTTCTGTGCAGGACCAAGACTGGAGGTTTATCTGTTAACAATGCTGAGGATGTTTTTACTTAATCTTCATACACATTACATAAACTGACTGTTTGAAACTGAACTTTCTTGATAGTATTTATTTTTCCACATAAAGTGTGACATTGCATTACATAATAAAAACTGCATCAAGTCATGAATGTGTTTGTGTGAAGGCTTACTGCGACATGGACTCAGAGGGAGGACGCTGGACGGTGAGTCCATCTCTACATGAACTCTCTCTGTTTACACTTCAACTTGGTTCATCTCAGGATTCTTGGGGGATTTCATCCAACAAACATCAAGTTCTGTTGAAAGAAGAGTCTTTATTTTCCTTCCATTTTCACCTGCCTGAGATAAGATTTGATCAGTTTGTCATGTTAAATATTGATTATTGATACCAATTCAGAGTTGGTACAAGCCACTTCCTTTTCACCCTGAGTGTGTCAGTGAGAACGTTGTTCACTTCTTGATCAGATTCCTTTGTTGTTCCAGGTTTTCCAGAGGAGGATGGATGGCTCTGTAAACTTCTACAGACCCTGGGCGGAGTACAAGAGAGGCTTTGGAAACGCTGCTGGAGAGTACTGGCTGGGTGAGACACCGACCTAAACAGTTAGTCAATGTATGGTTGGTTTATTTATTTACTTATAACATAGTTTAACTCAGTTCCTGCAAACCCAGATTAACCAGGTGTTTAATGCAAAATCTAAATTTAATGGTTTCCATGTCTGTGCAGGTCTTGATAACATCCGTGAATTGACACGGAGTCAGAATTATGAACTGATGGTCGACATGGAGGACTTTGAAGGAAACAAAAAGTTTGCTCTTTACTCTTCATTTAAAGTCGATGCTGAGTGTGAGGGTTACCTTCTGCATGTAAGCGGTTTCAACAACAAAGGGGGCGCTGGTGAGTCATGAGAAAACCTCATCAAAGCTTTACTAGACAGGATGGATGGAATGATGCCCATCACTGTTTATCCCTTGGCAAATGAAATAATTTGACTTGTGCTGGATCTGGAAAGTAAAGATCAAGGCATTGAGTATGGATCCCTGAGGAACTCCTGTGTTAGTGCAGGTGTATAATAACAACAATAATAATAATAAAGATAATTTACTGTAGCTAGTCTATTCTAAACTACAGGATTAAATAAAAATAAAAACCACCCTGGTTGGATTAAATGGTGTTGTGTCATTTATATCTAAATCCAGAGTTTGTTCTCATGGTTCTGAAGGAAACAGATTGATGTTGGTAGTTAACAGCACAAAACCTGAGTAAAGTAAATTTAATTGATCTCATTGATAATATCCCAGTAAGAGATTAACATAACTTTTTATTTATTTCACAAAATATTAACAATATTTCACAAAGCCTGCATTTTTTTTACATATTAAAATGACAATTTTATTTTGTTTTCAGATCCCGCAGATTTTTTTTTTCTTTCACTATTTAAGCATTCAACTGAATGTCTGTTTTATTCATATAGTTTTTGTATCCTATTATTATTTCTGCAGGAGACAGCCTTACAGATCAAAATGGAATGAAATTTTCCACCTTTGACAAAGACCAGGACAAGTCGAGCTTCAACTGTGCCAAAAAATTTCTCGGTGCTTTCTGGTACAACGGTTGTCACTATACAAACCCCAATGGGGTTTATCGCTGGGGGGCTGATGACACACTCCATGCTGTTGGAGTGGATTGGGTTCAATGGAAGGGAGTTAATTACTCCCTGAAGAGCATCAGCATGAAGATCCGTCCTGCCCAGTAAATCTGCAGGTTAAACATCCAGCAAAAAATAATGAGTTGCTTTTTCTTATAATCAAACATCAACTTTTGGCTTCAAACATGAGTCAAAAGTTCACTTGATTACTAATCAATATAATCCAGTTGATTGTGCTTTAAATCATTGGTGAGAGTTTGCTACCTGTAATCAATTTATCTCTGATAATAAATAAGATGCCAGCAGCAATATTTGTGTGTCTGGATTGTTTTATAAGTAAAAATTAAAATAAGCCAGTTTTAAAACACAAATTGGGCCAAATGGAAACATTTTAGAATCAAATCTTTTGGTTAAATGCAATTAACTGAAAAAAAACTAGATCTTCCTTAATTCTAAATTTTACGCTCAACTGTGTCAATGTCAACCTCTATATCTATTTAATGATCTGTTTATGTCACTCCTAGAGAAAATAAAGTATATCTGATGTTAGACAAAGAAAATGAGTTTAATTAATGAGCTTCTTAAAATACTTTGTTGTACCCAACTATTTTTCCTGTAATTAGTTTAAATAAAGTCAATACACATTGATCACATGTAGTTGTCCTCCGGGACTCCATAGAATCAGTCTATGGGCAGCAAATGGCCCGCAGACCGCACTTTGGACAAACCCCAGAATAAACAGAAAGCTGACGTGCAGAACTCCCTGCAGTAACTAGTAACGACCAGCAGTGGCAGAAAAGAAGAAGCAGTTAAAAAGTGAGAGCAATTGTCCCAACCTACTGACTTATTTATACCAAAAGATGACAGCATCATAATTACACTTAATATTTTACTTTAAATGTAAACTTATCTATATCTGCATTATTAAATAGCTGTAGAATTATTCCTTTGCAAAACATTTTATGATTTCAATGTGCAAATAAATGACGTTTCCTGTAAAAATGAACCGATGTTTGTGGTTTAACCACTTCCTGATCAAGAGAGCAGGAAACTTATTAGTATAATTTTAACATTTTATTTTTTTCTCTGTGATTCAAATAAACTGACCGTCATTAAGAACAATTACAAAAGCATGTGGTGTATAAATGTTTGCTGCAGTGGCTTCAGGCTGACTCCACTGATGTGATAAAGAGGAGAAATGACTGGATTATGTAGCTTAAATGTGTCCAAATATCTGACAATAATACAGAATGATTGTGGTGTGATGGGAAATAAAAACTTTTTTTTTCCACGTTTCTCTGTTGTTCACCTTTAACCCATATCAAGAAAACACATTTTTTACATAAAATGTCTAATCATGCCCTCTTCCAAAAATAAAACAAAAAGGAACTAAACAGAATGATATTTCTAGATTAAATATAGACTAAAACTTGTGGCATCATATGCAACAACAAAAATATCCTGTGTTTCGGATGTTGCAGAAGTTGCCAAACAATGACAGGAGAAAAGGAGATATAAAGAAAGATCAGACTTTTCTCTGAGTTAGAACATGGAAGATATGTCAGAAAGTGGAGAAAAAAAACTATTAATTGATAAAAAATAACTGTCTGTTTGGTCTTAATATTATACTTTTATCAAATGTTTTGTCTTTTTTCTGAATAACATCTTGAATGTCAAATCATTCAGAATCACAGCTGAATTTATTGTATTTTCTTTTAAAGCTGCTCTTGGTGAATAAACATGTTGCAGTCAGAATGATGTGATGTTTCTCTCCCACTGGCTGCAAGGTTTTGTGGAGTTAAACTGGTCAACAAAACCATCACAAATGCATTAACATTTTGAAAATTAGTAACATCAAATCATCAATGAACATCAAATATGTTGGTCCATGTTCCAGTTATTATGGTTCAAAGGCAACAATGAACAGGCGTCTTGATTTAGTCTTGATTTAACTATAGCTGTAAATCCCAGGTTATTTAGAATAGAATAGCATTTATTGTCATTGAACAGGATTCAACGAAATTTCTATTGCAACTCCCGTGCAAAAAGTCTAATATATACAATATAAAATAAACAAACACACAATAATAATAATATATACAACTAAAATTAACTAAACTAAAGGCTCTCAACCACACCAAAGAAAAAGCAGCAGGTCCAATTATTGTAAAGTGCAGATGATGTGACAGTGCAAAGGCAATGGCTGTGTGTGGGGTGGGGAGTATGTGAGGTTATGATATGTGTGGGAGGAGGTGGCGGGGGGCAGCAGGGGGCGGCAGGGAGTAATGGCTCTGACGGCTGTGGGGAAGAAACTGTTTCTCAGTCTGTTTGTTGTCATCCGTATATTCCTGAACCGCTTGCCTGATGGCAGCGGCACAAACAGACTGTGGCCCGGGTGGCTGGAATCCATGGCTATGGATCCAGCTCTCTTCTTGACCCGGCCTATGTAAATAGAGTCCAGGTCCGGGAGGGGGCATCCCACAATGCCTTGTGCTGTTTCCTCTCCAGTGCTGTGCAGCTACCATACCACACAGTCACGTTGAGGCAGAGGACGCTCTCGATCGTCGCCCTGTAAAAGTTCACGAGCAGCCGTGAGGAAAGTCCAGCCCGTCTCAGTTTCCTGAGGAAGAAGAGCCTTTGAGGAAATTTCCCTTTTAAGTTATAATACTCCTCAGATATTAATTTCTATCTGCCTGTTGGTTCCATCATCCAGGACATGACGAAACTAAAAAAGGCTTTAAAATAAAGCAACTTAAGTTATAATTTAAATATCCCATGGCTTGCATTGGGAGCCATTACAAATATGTTTATGAGGAATTTTATTAAGAGCAGTTGCTGATTAGCTGCTTTTCTTTTTATTTCGAACTTTAACTTTTTGTAGCAGAGATTAGATCAGTGAGACTGAACAAAACTCGTATCCAAGCAACATTTGAATTTAATTTTACTTCTCAACAGGAATCTTACTGAGAAAAACATGTTTGATTTGCATTTCTAGTTATTTTTGCTCCTGCAGCTTGAACGGGGTTTAAAAACGTTTTAAACATTTTCTATTACATTTCACTGTAACTCTGATGACCCCCAAAAAATTGGTCTTAGGAGATTTTTCCTATTTTTGATCCCCAATAATAAGATGGGATTTTCACCCTTGGTTGAATGTTGCATTTTTGATTCAGTAAGGAGCCACACCTTTACACTGCGGGTTCAAACATCGGCCCACTCAATCTGACTGCGCCACATGTCAGTGTGCTGCAACATCTGGGCCTCAAGCAAGAACACAAATTCATTGATCTCAAGTCGCAGCTTCCTTCTGTCGTGAGTTAGCAGAAACATTGCATTCGAACCATCAACCTGTGATTGTGGTCATTCAGAATTGACTCTAGTTTTCAGTAAGATAAATAAAATCAAGGGCATAGATTTAACAAACCGACACAATTAAATGCTTTTTACGAAACCTTGATGTTTATAGTGTGAGATTAAGTCACTTCCCTGCTGTTCTGTATTCAAACAGGCTGAAGACTCCAAAGCTACCAGACACACAAAGTTAGAGAAACAATAGAAATTGGTGACATTTATTAAATGTCCTTCACCAGACATTTGTTTAAAATTCTTAACCTTCTTCTCTTCTTTATTGCAAAATAAAGTTTCTGAAGCATTGAAACAAGTTGGATTTTTTTTTTTATACCTTGAATGACTTTTGAACAGATTAAGAAAACAAGGAACACGGCTGCGGTGTGTTATTGTGTGGTAGAACTTTATAGTTCTATACATTTCCTATGATGACCTTTCACCTGAATAGGTGAAAGGTCATCTACATTAAAGCCACATATTTGGGCCCTGGAAGGAGATAGAGACTGAAATCTGATTGGATGAAACATTAATAATCCACACAGATGAACGGGAAGAAGCTGAGCCAAGAAAAGGCTTCATTAAATTGAGTTATTTAATTAATGACCATTTAAGGTTGTAGGAATATGTCAGAGGCTCTGGTAGTTTAGATCAGCAGAGAAGGACTTTATGTAAAACAGAGTCACAATGACTGCAGATGTGGGTGTGAGACCGAACATGACGAAGGGAAACTGAGATGAGTGAGGCTTAGTGAGTCCTATTTCTGATACTTTAAAGAAGAACAAAAACAACTAAAACATTGTTTTTCTTTTGCAAGATGCACAGATATCAGGTCAAAGGTGAGGTGACGTTTGGCGTCCTTGGTGTCCACGTCCACATCTGGGTAAAAAACATTTCACGAAACAAACACAGGACCAAGAGAAGAGGAGCAAACATGCATGTGAGTTAGAGTATTCACTACTGCATGACAGCAAAGCTATTGTGCAACATACAGAAATGTATGTGCAACATTTCTGTCTTGTTCAATACTTCCTCCTGTGAGTCAAATAAAATAATTCAGTTAAGGAATAACAAGCAAACTGACAGTGAGAAAACATGAGAAAAACTTTTAGCCAAATTTACAAATGACCTAATAATAATAGATGCTTCTGTTGAATATGAGCATTTTATGATGATGCAAAATATAGAATGATGATGTTGTGAATGTAATTTTATGACCAGAAACCACAAGATAATGATAGTATTATTGCTAATAGGTACAAGATTTTAAAAAAGAAAATAATGGAGATAATCTTCAGGTGGCACAGGAGCAAAAGAAAGATCAGTGGCAGCAAACATATTTACATAAAAAGAATAAAATAATAGAAAGAGTGCAGCAGAATTGTTTACAATGTTAAGAGCTAATAACACAATAAAAAGGTAAAGCTTCCTGAAATGTAAATTAAGAAACATGTACATAAAGTGTGGAGAAGAAAAAAGTATTTTGTTTCATAACATGAGAAATTGTGAATAAGTTTAAGGGGCATGAAGACTTTTACAAGTTCCTGCATTAAACAGCCTTTCCTCTAGTCCTCTAGTCATAAAGAAAGTTTCAGCTGCTTTGTTTGCTCCTTCAGATGAAACAACATAGATATGAAATTATGTTAGAGGAACAAAACACAAGTAGCATTTCAGTTGAAGATTAGAGGAGCAAAGCACCAGCAGCTTAGTGTTTGGTTGTAAGATCTGTGGACATTGGGACAACAGAGCTGTGGGGTTGGTGGTCCTGTTCTGGGCCAAGTTCCAGTCCAGGCCTGGAAAAAACATTTCACAAAATAAAAAGAGGATCTCACAAAAGAGAAGTTTGTTTCACAACCGTACTTCCACTAGCTTATTGAGTAATTCCTTTGCTCATTAAATATTTTAGCAAATCGATTGCACAATGCATGTGAAACATTTTTGTACTGTTCATTGTCTCCTCCCTTGGGTCAAATGAAACATTTCCATTTAAGGATGTGAATTCAGGTCAAATACTCATTAGATAAAAGAAGAGAATGAAAGAGATGCTTCCAGGCTTAAAACATGCTTCCTTTATGATTTATCCAAAACATGAAGGAAGTAGGACTGGAATTTGCCACAATGCATATTGACAAGCCACAAAACTTCTGGGAAAATGTTCTTTTGTCAAATGAAACAAAACTTTATGACCACAAACTCAAAATGAAGAGTGAAAACTCTGTCCCACTGAGAAACATGGAGGAGTCTTGGCTATGTTCTGGGCTGCTTTGCTGCATCTTTAATCTGTTCAGGATACAATAAAAATCTCAAGACCATAAAAGGCCTTAGGGACAGAAATGTTCTTCCTGGTGTCAGAAAGCTTGACCTCCGTCACAATCAAAGGCCTTCCAGCAGGATAATGACCTGAAACATGCAGCCAAGAACACGCAAAAGCAAAACAACGGATTTTTCTGCAAATGCTACTGAACATCTGAGGACAAACCGAAAAACAAACTTCAAACCTGAAAGCAGTTGGCCTGAATACTTGTGGACAGTTACTCTGTCAGTGTTTCATAACCTGGGGTTGCCAACAACTGTGTGCATGTGCATGAATAACAATAACAGACTTTAAAAAAACAGGAATGTTTTCACTCTGTAACTTAGAAGAAATTTAATTTACTCTCTGAGGAAGAAACAAAACACTTCATGTTCCATAAGTGATTGTTGATCAGAGTATGCAATTTGCATACGGTCACCCCTTCTTTAATGTTTCAGTTTCCTCCTTTAAGATGTGATGTTAAGATAAATGTGTCTATAAAAGCCGACTTACCGTTTCTGTATCTGACCTGAAACTTCCTGATTCAGAGCTCAGAGTGAGAGGCTGATTCTTTTCTGCAAGCCCTTTTTGCTTAACCTCGTCCTTTTTTCTGGTTCTTGGTTGTACTTTGATTTTGTATGTTTCTTTTTTCAGGAGGTGATAATTATCTCCCAGTGACCTGCAGCCATGAGGATCCTGCCTCTGCCTCTGCTTCTCTGTGGCTTGATGCTTCTGAGCAGCGTTAATGGTGAGTATTCTGTCAGTAAGTGTGAGAAGCAACAATCCTTTGAGTTGTGCAACTAAAATTATTTGACTGAAGAAAATCAATGTCATTTTTAACATTAAAAATTTCCATCATTTATAGTTCCTGAGACTCTATATTTCTATATTATTGGTTCACTTTCTTTTCAGGATTTTCTTACACCGAGTCAAAAGTACTATAGTACTGCAGTGTGAAAATTAGAACTTTTATGCCATATTAGTGAAGATTAGTTTGATATTTTTCAGGGCAGTATTCACTATGAGATAAATGGTGTCATAGATAATGTTTTTTATATTTTTTCCCACAAAGAGATCAATGGACATAGAACTTACTGCCCTCATGGTTGGCGTCTGATCCATGGACGCTGTTTCAAGTATGTCCCGAGACGTATGACTTGGGCCAAAGCTGAGGTACGACTGGACTATGACTCATGTTTATATTCTTTAATGTTGCGTCTTCCTAAATAAAAAGCAGATAATTATATTCACAATTGTTTACTCTTCTTTCTTCCGATTGATTGGCAGAGAAATTGCATTTCCATGGGAGGAAACCTTGCATCTGTGCACAGTTCTGATGAATACCATGGGATTCAGGGGCTCATTTTGCAGGTCACATGAGATGAAGCAAGCGTGGATCGGCGGCACTGATGCAGCTGAGGTTAGCATTACCCAGTATTACTCTATTCATCAAAACCTCCTCAACACAGACTCTAAGAGGTTTTCTCTTGATGCGTCTTGCAGGAAATCATTGGCATTGGTCTGATGGGACGCTGATGACGTTTACATACTGGTGTCCCGGAGAACCCAACAATCTTGCTGGCCACCAGCACTGCATGCAAATGAATTTCTCAGGTAAAACTGTTCTTTCTTTTAAGCACGAAAAAGTCACTTCTTATAGATTTCTGATCACATGCAAAAACATAAAATAAATAAAGATATATTTTATTTTTAGTGGTGGAAAGTTTTTTCAGTTTGAATGCCCCTGTTACTTTTAAAAAGCTTCAGGCTTTTTTTGGTCTAAAACTGTTTTTCTGTCTTTTTCTCTTACAGGAGAAAGGTGCTGGGACGATTACAGATGTACGGGCCGCCTACCCTCTGTCTGCGTTTTGAAGAAATGAAGCAGGGCTGAGCTGAAGACATGAAGAATCTTCCTCATTTCACCTCTTTTATTTTCCATCTATGCTGCTTGACGGATGACGCGACGCAGCACATCGACAGAGGAACTCTGTCTTGCTTCTCATGCGATCAGAACAAATGTACTGTAAAGTAACTGCTTCATGTACTTTCTTGCTGATTAAACTTTCATTCTTGTTCTTTGCAAAATTAAACAGCAGGCATTAAAATATGCTGGTCTGGATGTGTTTGTGTTTGGTGTGTAAAATGTTTTATTAGTTTCAGCTGGCTGGGTTCTCAGCTGCAGCTCAATCAAGTTAACTTTATTTTTATTGTACATTTTAGCAACAAAGCAGATCAAAGTGCTTTACATTATGAAACCATAACAATGAGAAAACACTGTAAAAGGTTTGAGGCACATTTAGTTGTTTCTACTAACTTCTAGACTATACATCAAATAAATCTTGCAAATTTGACATTTTGAATTGAAATGTGTGTTTGTAAAAAACAAACAAAAAAAAAGACTCATTAAAATGTCATTGTGAGGCTAATGCAATCAATCTGAAAGTTGAGTTTAAACCTTTACACAAAACATGGACCAGTTCTGTAGCAGTGAAGGATCTGGGATGGACTAAACCAAAAAACTTTTGTTTGAATTATTTAGTTTTACTCCTTTAGGTTTCACAAGAAAAGAAAAAGAAAATTTTAAGGATGGATAAAATTGGTTTGGCTGTTAAAGACTAATTTTATTTGAAAAAGGGCAAAAATAACTTGTTGCTTTGAGGAGATTACTGACCACTGAACTGCCCGTACAGGTGCGCCCTCTACTGGTGAAGCAAAATATTTTTGCAATTCAGATCATAGATTCTGTTCTTCAGTGCATTGGATAAAAATGTTGAATGTAGCAGTATAGGAACAATAAGCTGGGATTCGGGAGGGACTGTGGCCAGTCAGAAACACAGAATGCAGAATAGTTTTTTTATTTTTTTTTTACTTTGTTCAAACAATAAATTCTTCCGTCTTGTATGAAACTAAAATCCAGTTTCTCTCCTGATTATTAAGCCTGCAGTATGTAATTTCTGAAATTTTTCTATATTTTTAAAAAAATATCACCGTGTTGTGAGATTTTCATATGAGACAGATAATCTGTAAAGACACTGAACTCCCCCACGATCTCCCAGTGTTACTACCGTTGTCTGCAAAAAGCACCAAAAACAACCAATCAGAGCCAGGAGGCGGGTCTTAGCGCCGTCAATCAACCTCCTTTACACTGATCTGAATGAAAATGGTGGAAAAATAACTTCCTACAGAGGAAAACCATTCTACTATCATCGATGTTCAGGCTAACTTAGTAAATGGTCAAAGTTGAAAAGGTCAATTATAATATTAATACATTGTTTCCTGGAAGAGTGAATGAAAGTGGAGCAATGAAAGAAGTACAAAAAGCTAAAAAGAAATAAAAAATAAAAAGTTCATAGACTGAAATGACATTGATATAGTTATTGTGGAACAAACATTTACTGTATTGTAAAATCTCACCTGTATTCATAGCTGATTATTTTTAGTTCAAGCAAAACAAAGATTACTAAGTTATTTACCAAAATAAAATGAATGAATGAATGAATTTTAAGAATACAAAAGTGGTGATGAGCAAATTTTAACAAACGTAAAAAAGAACCAATATTAAAGATAATCTGACTGAAGACTTCCACTGTATCCACTTTATCTGCTGATGATGTTTTTAATATGCTTTAATTGTTCTTGAATAGCAAAATAAAAAACAGGTTTGACATTATGAATTTTAGTTGAAACAGTTTTTTCCTGTTCTAAACTAATTCATTCTATAGAAACAAGGGCAACAATAACTGGATGCTTTAACCAGGTTATTGATCAGTGAACTGCTCCCTCTAGTGGTTTAGAAAAAATGTTTTATACTTTTATATCATCCATTTGATCATAATTTAAAAGATAACAGCTAAGAAATGAACAATTTGATATATCTGCTGTAATATCAACACCCTAAAGCATAATCGATGTTTATCAAACTTGAGTATTTATTCTAAATGATTAGAATTATATATAAAATTCTGTTCTAATTATTAAATGAGGGAAGTTGTAAACTCATAGCAACAAAGTTATTACTCTCAATGCAGTAGGCAGCTTTTATAAAAATGTGGGACATCAACTTAACAAATATTTTATAAAAGTTTCCTACTGTAGTTTTATTAAGTTTAATGTGTTACAGGCGTCCCATCTGTTCTAAATAAACGAGATAATGACAGGCTGATGATTTGTTGAGGCAAGGCAGGATGGTTCATGCTGCCCCATTTATTCACAAGCTAATTAATTACAGTGATTTATTTTCCATGAAAGGAAAAACAAAGCAAAGCAAGAATCCATGTCATAAGAGAATAATATACTAAAATACACAATCAAGGCAAAAAACCTCAAAACAAACTCATTTGTCAGTTTGTTTGATCAAAAGTTTTAATAAACACAAATGTTTAATGTAAACCAGAGTTCTTGTTTTGCCATTATTTCCAGATAACGTCTCTTATCAATCAAGGAAATGTGATTTATTTCCCTGTGGAAGGATTTCCCTTTTCCCCAAGGTCAGACACGACGTTCTGCAGGATGGTCATAAACTCCTCCTCTTGTTTTATATCAAATATTCAGACATAAGCAGTTAAACTGTAAACGTCCTGGTTGCAATGCAGACTTAGAAAATCTAAAGTTTGTATTTGATCATGCAGAAAAGATTATTCTGGTTTGATCCTGACATTTCAGAGGAATGTGAGACATTCACAGAAACTCCTGTTTAAAATACATATAAAGCAACATTTTATGTTTTTGTTCGATGTTTTTGTTAAGTTGGCCTTTTATAATGACTGTATGATGATATGCATCAACATTGTTGCATTCTGTTGTGTTGTGTGACTGAGCTGAAATCAAAATGCTAAATATTTCATTAAGGTTGCATGTTAATGCTACTTCAATGATATAATTTAAAATTAAACAATGGAACATTTATGTTCTTCAAAAATAACGAGAACTTTATTGACTTGCAAAATGTGCTAAACGTGACTCGCAGATGCAATAACTCTGTTTTTGTTTTCCACGTAAACTGTCCATTTTATGAGTTATCAGGGAATCAACAGTTATTTAAAGATATGAATCATTTGTAAATGTATAAAATATATACCAACAAACAATTGATACTAATTTAGAAGAGAAAAATGTACTTCCTGCTTCCAGGTGTTGCAAGTTTTATGAATAAAGTTCCATATTGTGATAATGTTCAGTTAGTTTGAATCATGACCCTTTTTATGAGGATTAAACATTTGCAGTCCCTACGTGTCAATCTGGGTGTGACATTAATTAGACAATCAGTGGCTCCAGTTAATGGAGATCTTAGCAGTGTGCATGTATTATTAAACATTACTACACTTTGATTCAATGCAAATTGTCACTGATCAAGTAAAAATGACAAGATCACCTCTGAAAAATAAAGTGTTGCAATATAAAAGTTTGCACAAGGCACGTTATAAAAACCACATTTGGACTTTGATAACTGATAGATGGAAACAATATTGTTCAAAAGATAAGAAATCAAGAGGGGGATATTTTTCAGAAATTCAGACGCCAGCTTCCTTGTTTTGAGGCTGGAAGAAACAGAATATAAGCCGCTGTGTTTCTGGTGCAGCGCATTCAACCTGCAGACCGACTGCGTGGAAACTTCTTCCTGTGGTGTGATTGGTCGAAATTATTATCTCTTTACTGTCTTCAACCTGCATCATCAACGCCATGATGTCTCCTGCTGCTTCTTTGTGCCTTGTTGCCTTTGTGTCAACTGCTGGTTTGTATGCATATTATCTCTACTGCTTTACCAATGTAATATTATTCCACCTTTAATCTTATGTTAAATTATGATATTTTTATATCTGGTATAATTCTGTAATTCATTGCTGTGTTTAATGCAGTGCTTCCAGTTGCTGTGGATGGGGCTGAGAGCCATGAGGCTCTTCCAGAAGGTGAGGCTGTATTTCATCAGATTCATTATTTTTTTTATGTTTTTTGAAACAGCTTCCAGATGTATTTCTAAACATCTGTCTTTCTGACTACATCCAGTGTTAGAAACAGGCCTTTTCTTGCTGCTGATGTTTTCATCCAGAGTAGTTTGATGAAGTGCTTTAATTAGTGAATCTTCTCTGTCTTAATATGAACAGTGAAAAACATATTTCAGTTCAATTCCAGTTACTTATATCTTCTGCAAATTCAATTTTTTCCTGCCTTTTGAACTAAGTGCTTTATGCTTGTGTTGTACAACATTTATGGATTCTGTTTTGGCTCTGATAGGCTCTGTTGCTACACCAGAGCAGTTGTTTAGTTAAAAATAAATAACAATAAAACAATCACTAGTCTTTTCATTAGCCCTAATCCTGATGTTGGTTTTTAAACATCTGAATGTTGCAGAGTGGCGACTAAATCAGACTGAGACGTTTTCTCAGGGACACCGGGAAGCAAACTTATAAATGAAATCGTTTTTTTAACACAGTTCAGGTTCAGTTTGTGTATCTATGCTTATTTTTATGTCTTTTATTAGATGAAATATTCCCATGCATTTATATCAGAAAGAAATGATTGTTGATTTTATTAAGACTGGATGAATTTTTTTCAGTTCCCAGCTGAGTTGCTTTTTCCTCGATAGAGAGACTATATGGACACCCTTTCATCAAACTCAATTTGACAGGTGGCACGCCCCTTTTTAACCGGAAGTCCCGCCTTCCAGCCCATCCCCCCGTCTGCTGGTAAAAGGTCGTGCCCTAGAGAGGTTTTCTCACGACCCTAGCTGCTGGGAATGACCCAAAAGAGGTTTTCTCACGACCCCCAGGTCAGCGTTCAGATTACATCCCCTCCCTATCTGTCATGAGTCTGAATGAGTCTGAATGAGCCAATAGAAAGAGAGTGGGTTTGGTCTTTAGTATTTCTGCTATAAATAATCCTGGAAAAATGGAGTACTCTACTTGCAGCAGTCACTCCTAGTAGAACTTTACAATGAATGGGAATAAACGAGTTCATTCTGCTATTGAGAAAAATGAAGCTATCTCCCCTGCATCATGTATTGCAGATTCGGAGGTACCTAAACCGATCGATATCTTTGAGATAATGACGAAAACTCCGGTAGTGAATAAGGCCTGGCTTGCTGAACAAGAACCTGCTATTTTGTATGAGATCCCAATAGCGGTGAATCCTAACCTGCAACCTGTGAAGGGTAAACCTACAAGCTCACCTTCATCGCCTGATGCATTAACCTCAGAAATGCCGGATAAAAGAGAAGTATTGACGAGCGGGACATCTGTTCTATGCGAGACACCAATATCCATCTATGACGACTCAAGGCTGGGATCGGATGCTCCCAGGAAATCGACATATTTTTTATGTCGTGTGCAGAAGCCGGTATGGGAAACCCTTAAGGAAGACTGGTCTTTGGAACCTCACGGACTTTGGGGTTCATGGGGTTATGTCTTTCGCTATGAAACTGGGGAGCTTCTCTTCTACCAACTGGATAAGGATGAGGAGCTTGCACGTATAACGAATACCTGCAGCCTTACCTATAATGACTGGGCGGTGCTAAGGCTGGCTATTCCTCGTGCCAATGAGGAAATGGAATTACGGCGCTCGGAGGAAGATACAGAAGAAGAAGATGAAGCTGACCCACGATCTGCAAAGAAAAGCAGAAGACAATGCTTCCCGACCGATACTGAAATTGGAAGGGGACGAGTTCTCTTTAGCGCCATATGGGAATCGAAAACTACTGAATCCGGCCGCTGGTCTTTTCGGGCAAGAAGGGTTGCAAGGATTTCAGACGCCAGACCTCAAGAATGGAAGAAGAAGCAGGACGTTATGGACCATGAGGGACATACTGGGGGGAGCCCTGTTATTCGACAGAGAGCCTCTTCTGTCCGCCATCTCCCGGAAGCTACTACATGGGTCCATATCACCCATATCATCCGCCTTCTCCTGTTTTGTATTCCTCTTCTTCGGAATCATCCCCCGCTCTCTCTCCTACTAATTTTCTGATACCAAGTACCATTGCTGAAGAGGGGATCCCTCTAACATCGGCGGCGACGGACTCTAAAGACCCTGCTACCGGTTCTACCGGTTCTATCGGTTCTACCGACTCTATCGGGTACTCCCAACCTCCAGCACGGCGATGGAACATTCTGGAGAGTCTGCTACCGGCTATGCTACCGGCTACAGCCAACCTCCGCCTTCTCCCATGGAACAAGAACAACTAGAACAACAAGAACAACAAGAAGATGAAATTGACGGTTGGATACAGAGTAGGTTAATTGCTAATGTAAAAACAGCCTTGCTGCATCTATTCAATTTGATTTGTGTGAAATATGTCAAGGAGACCTGTTACAGTTGTGAAATTCAACACCCATCGCAGAGGCAACACCAGTGTTTAGAAATTCCTGAGGAAGATAACTACCAGCTCAACTTTCATCGCATCAAGCAGCGACTTCTAACTCCACGCTTCATACCGGCTATCCAGCAGCTCCTGAGCCACTGCCGCATTCAGGCAGAGGATGCAATAGTGAAGGTGATTGCAGAGACTGTTTTACACAAACTCAAATCGGCAAACAGAATCCAATCCGCAATTAATGAGATGTATCAAAATATGGACAGTGATGAAAACATCAAGCAACTTCGTTCTGTTTCAGAATGTTACACTCTGAATGAAAAGTAATCTCTCTCTCTCTCTCTCTCTCTCTCTCTCTCTCTCTGTGTCTATCTATCTCTCTCTGGAGTACGCATGCGTGAGCGTCTGCTGCTGCATGTGTGGAGTGGAAGGAGGACGAGTGTGAGGTTTTCTAAAGGTTTAAACTTTCACTTTTCACAGTGGTGTTTCACTTTTTTTTCGCACTTTAACACATTCTGTTTTTATTGGTGTTTTTGATAGTTTTTTTTTCGCTGCACCAAGCTTTTTAGCTTGGTGCGATGGCCGGGAAAAGTTATGGTTCTGCAGGCTTTAGGAGCCTTTCACGAAGACACGGTATTAAATACCGGTTGGCGTGGATTTCTCGGTTGAGGAGTGTGGTTTGGCTGTTGGGGAAATTGTCGGATGTGAAAGTGTGAAAGCAGCGTCCAGAATGAACAATGCAGTGGTTTTATTTTTGGACTCAATTGAAAAGGTGAACAGCGTAGTTGAGAGGGGAATTGTTTTGAGAAATACACAAACTACTGTTTTCCCTTTAATAAATGCAAAAAAGATCATCTTGTCTAATTTGCCGCCTTTCATTAGTGACGAAGTGTTACTGAAGGAATTGTCACGTCACGGTCAGATCGTGTCAGCAATGAAAATGCTCCCTTCCGGTTGCAAATCACCGAAGTTGAAACATGTTGTGTCTTTTAGAAGACAAGTGTTTATGATTCTTAAAAATGATATTGAGGAACTGAGCATAGTGATGAAATTTAAGGTTGACGGTTTTGATTATACTATTTTTGCGACAACGGAAACGATGAGGTGTTTTGGATGTAATCAGGAGGGACATTCAGTCCGAAACTGCCCTGAAAAGGTTCAAAAGGAGACTGTTCAGGTTAACGAAAATCCAGAGCTGATGACACCAGCGGATACGGTGAATGGAGCTCCAGTGGGCGCAGTTGGGGAGGGAGCTCCGGAGGCTGATGCTGGGGAGGCAGACCCGGTAGCTGCCGGTGGGGAAGGAGCTCAAGAAATTAATGATGAGGAAGGAGTTTCACCTGGAGAGCAAAAACTGTCAAATGTTGCAGAACGTGACATTGAGGATGTCATTAGTTCTGTTGAAAGAACTGAAGAGAGTCAAACGACCACACCTGAAGGATTACAAGAAGAAATGGATTTTGATGATTTAGTTCACAGTGAAGGAAGTCTGATTAGGGATGATGAGAGTGTTTTCAAAGTGCCAAACACTAAAAGAAAATCTAAAGGACCGAAAGGGGTGAAACCTAAAAGAGTCAGTTTGAAAAAAGTGGGAAAGAAAGTGATTCAGAGACCTTTTGTGACTCTGATAGTGACAGAGAATCTTCTGATTCCTCTATTCCTGATGGCCAGAGTACTAATGGCTACAGTCTAGAACAGATTAGAAGGTTTTTGGAAGTGACAAAAGGGAAACGGGATGTGGTCATAGATTATTTTTTTCCTAATAAAAAATTGTTTGTTGACTCAGTTAAATGGTTAATGAGACAAAGGACTTCTGATGGGCTAAGGGATACTGAAGTATATAGACTTCGAAAACTTGTGCAAAAAGTCAGAGCTCGTATTAAGTAATATGAAAATTAAAAAGCAGTTTAGATGCTGTTTTTTCTTGTTTCTTTGGATCTTTTTCTATGTGATTATGAGTAGATTTAAAATATCATCTTTGAACCTTAATGGTGCAAGGGATGTGAAAAAAAGGGCTGTGTATTTTGAACTTTTAAAGTCTAAAGGCGTTGACATAGCTTTTGCTCAAGAGACTCATAGCAACGTTGATAATGAAGTTGATTGGAACAAGAATGGGATGGAAATCTTTTTCTGAGTCATAAAACTTCACTAAGTGTAGGAGTAGCTATTCTTTTCTCAAGAAATTTTCTTCCAGTGTCTATTGAAATTGAAGATGTTGTATCTGGAAGATTGTTAAAAGTTATTGTTAAATATGAAAATATAAAGTTGATTTTACTAAATTTATATGCTCCTGTGAATCCAAGTGAACGCTGTGTTTTCTTAGAAGAGTTGGCAAATACACTTTTAAAGTGTGGGTCAACAGAATATTTAATTTTAGGGGGTGATTTTAATTGTACAATAGATGATTTAGATAGGAATCATTTGGAGCCACATTTACATTCAAGGAGAATTTTGAAACGTATTATTGAAACTTATGATTTAGCTGATGTATGGCGTCTTAAAAATGGAAACATAAGGCAATATTCCTGGGCTCATTATAAAGAGAATTATATAACTTTGGCAAGGTTAGATAGATTTTATTGTTTTGGACATCAGTCACAAATATTTAGATCATGCACTATGTGTCCAGTAGGTTTTTCTGATCATTGTATGATCATAGGGAATGTGTTTATAAATAATTTTAAAAACTTAAGAGTGCATATTGGCATTTTAACACCGTTTTGTTAAATGATGGTTGTTTTAAAAAAGGATTTTTGTATTTTTGGAAACAGTGGAGACGTATGAAATGTCAATTTACATCTGTACAGCAGTGGTGGGATATTGGTAAAATTAAAATTCAGCAGTTTTGTAATCAATACACTCACAATGTCACAAGAGAAATGGTGAAATCTATTGAAAAATTAGAGACTGAAATTGTGGAACTTCAGGTTTTTGTGAGTCCACAGAAAATCGAGGCCATATTCAGGCGCTCAAACAAAAAAAAGCTGCTTTGGCTGATCTGCTTGGGGTCAGAGCACAGGGAGCTCTGGTACGTTCACGTTTTCAAAGTATCTCTGAAATGGATGCTCCTTCAAAATTCTTCTTCAGTTTGGAGAAAAAAATGGACAAAATCGTTTCATCCATTGCTTAAGATCTGAAGAAGGGAAAAAATTGATGGATCCTACTGACCTGCGGAAAAGAGCTGTGGACTTTTTCTCAACATTATATGCCAGTGATTACAGAGAAAACTCTGTGATAACAGAAGAATTTCTTAAAGACTTGCCAAAGGTGTCAGACAATGACAATGTTGTTTTGGAGCATGCCATAACGTTGGATGAACTGCAGGAGGCGCTGCTGAGCATGGAAAATGCTCAGCAGCATTTTCTGGAGCAAAGCTCCAGAAATAGACGGCTTGCCTGTGGAGTTTTATAAGTCGTGTTGGCCTGTTCTGGCTGAAGATCTCTTGGAAGTCCTCAATGACAGCGTGGCAAGGGAATGTTACCCCTTAGTTGTCGAAGAGCTGTGCTCACTCTTCTTCCTAAGAAGGGTGATCTTTATGAAATAAGGAACTGGAGACCGGTCAGTCTTTTGTGTACAGACTATAAGATCTTCTCAAAGGTTCTGGCAAGCAGATTGAGAAAAGTGATGGATCAAGTTGTACATATTGATCAGTCCTATTGCATCCCTGGCAGATCAATAAGAGACAACATAACTTTAATTCAAGATTATTTGGACCTCTCTAATTTATTGGATTTAAACTTTGGTCTAATTTCTATTGACCAAGAAAAGGCATTTGATCGAGTGGAGCGCCAGTATTTATGGAATAGTTTGAAGGCTTTTGGTTTCTCCTCTGGGTTCATTGCCATGATTAAAACCCTTTATTGTGGCATTGAAAGTGTATTGAAAGTCAATGGTGGTTTAAGTGCACCTTTTAATGTAAAGAGAGGTATTCGCCAAGGTTGTGCAATGTCAGGAATGTTGTATTCTTTGAGCATTGAACCTTTGTTATGTCAAATCAGGAAAAAGTTACAGGGGGTGAATTTAAATGAAATATCTTTACCTTTTAAACTTTCTGCATATGCGGATGATATTATTGTGGCAATCACAAAAGAGTCAGATGTCTTTATTTTAAACAAAATTATTGAGTGTTTTGGGAAAATTTCTTCATCCAAAGTCAATTGGAGCAAGAGTAAAGCTTTGTTAGTTGGTAAATGGACAAAAAGAACCTAAATTACCTGATGAATTAAAGTGGTCGAAAAATGGTTTTAAATATTTGGGTGTTTATCTGGGAGATCAATTTGAAGTAATGAAAAATTGGGAAGGTTTTCTTGAACTGATGGAGGGTAAATTAAAGAAATGGCACTGGCTTTTGCCACGAGTCTCCTACAGAGGTCGTACACTAATTATTAATAATTTGGTAACTTCAACTCTGTGGCACCGCTTATCTGTTCTAGAACCCCCACCAGGTCTTCTGGTAAAACTTCAGACAATCATTTTGAATTTCTTTTGGGACAGATTACATTGGGTCCCTCAGTGTGTTTTGTTTTTGTCAAAGGAAGAAGGAGGGCAAGGTTTGATTCATTTAGAAAGTCGGAAAGCAGCATTTAGGTTACAGTTTTTACAGAGTTTTTTGTATGGTGATCAAAATGTTTTGTGGAGGCATGTCACAGAGTTTATTTTTTCAAAAGTTGGTAATTTAGGTTTTGGTAAAATGTTGTTCATTATGGACCTTTCAAAATATTGTGTAAAGTGTTTATCACCGTTTTATGTGAGTGTGTTAAAAGCTTGGAACCTCATGGAAACAAAGAGAGATGGGACATCCACATCTTTACATTGGTTGTTACGTGAACCCGTCCTCAAGGGATCTCGTTTGGGTTCAGCTTGGGACAACATGGTTATGATTCCTGAACTGTTGATGAAAAGAGGGGTGGTTACGTTGAGACATCTGCTTGAACTTGTTGGATCTGGAATGAATGATGCTGTTTCCCTGGCTCGAAGATTGGAGATTCACTCTTTAAGAACTGTAGGCACTATGCTGGCGACATTTAACCGGATGTTATCAGAAGATGATAAAAGACTCATAAAGGATGGTTTGATGGCGTTTTAACGCCTGATAAAGCTGATCCATTCTTTAAGTTGTGTGTTAAGCCACAATTGAAAGATCTTGAATGTTCTGGACTCTTTTTACAGAAAGATAAAAAAATGGACACTTTTGGACTCTGTGAATGGAAAGATATTATATATGAAATGTGTAAAGGCTTTGAACAAAGTAAAATTAAAAGATAAAAAAGATACTCCTTGGAGAGATTTTTTCAAAGTCGGTTTTGAGTTTAAACCTGTATGGGGATTACTTTATAAACCACCATTGACTAAAAATGTTGGTGATCTACAGTGGAGAATTTTGCATGGAATTATTGCAGTTAATGCTTTTGTTTCTATTATTAATCCTGGTGTGTCAGATAAATGTCCTTTTTGTTCATTAAGAGAAACCATCTTTCATTGTTTTGTACAATGTTTTAGGTTAATAGATTTATTTACATTATTAAGAAAAATTTGGAAATTATTTGGAGAACGCTTTACAGAACAGTCTTTTATTTTGGTTTCTTATATAGAAAAAAAAGAAGAAAATTGGACGACTGTTAAATTTTTTCTTGGTCAATCAAAGCTTGCATATATTTGAGTAGGAAATTTAAAATTAATAATGAACAAAATACTGATTGTGCAAAACTCTTAAGAGTATGGTCAGAGCAAGAGTGATGTTAGAGTATAAATATTATTTAAATGTGGATGAACTAAATGTTTTTAAAAATATTGGGATTATGAAGGTGTTTTATTTACTTTAAATAATTCCGAATTATCATTTATGAATGTGTTAATTTGAAATTGTGGTGAATGTTTATGTTATGTGTATCATCACTGAGTGAATAAATGAGTTTTTAAAAATCAAAATCAATCTTATTCAGTGTAATTTTCTAGTTCTATAGATTTAGTTCAAGTATTTTATTCATACTTTCATTATTTTTCATCTTATTATGCATGCTTATGTATTTGTATTCGTTACTGATTTTTTTTTAAATAAAAAAAAAATAAAAAAATTACCAAGTTTTATAACTATTTGACTAGCATTAAAGAAAAATCTTTACATGTATTATCGGTTAACATTTAATTGTAATTTCTAGAAAATAAATGTATTGTTTATGACTTCTCACTATTCAAGAAAAAAAAAAATCCTTTGTACCACGATCTTGTTTTCTCATTATTTAAGAACCGGTTGCTAAAAGCGGGTGACAGGATGGCGGAGAAAAGGTTAATGAAGAAGGTGTATTACACTCCGTCACATCCCGGTAGTTTAGGAGGAATCGAAAGATTGAAAAGAGCTTTGGAGGATGAAACGGGGGAGAAGGTTAAGACGGAAAAAGTCCAAGATTTTTTTATCTGAAGAAGACGCGTACACTCTTCACAAGCCTGCACGCATTCATTTCCCAAGCACAAAGTGATTCAATGGTTTTAACAGTAAATTGATTCCTCTGTGTATGATTTAAGTTATTGATATTATTTCAAAGTGATTTCAGCAGTTTACGAGAGTTATGATTCATTGCCAGGCAGTTGTAAGTGCTGCTGCTTGGAGGCCCTGAATTGCACAAAGTCTCTGAAGTCGAACCGGGATCCGTCGCTCCAGAGCCACAGGCGGTCCTACAAGGACGGAGCACAAGGAGAGAGAAGAAGTAAAGGCTGAATGTTTGAAATCTATAAATAATCTGTTGGGTTTAAAATAACAATAATTCCTTCAATTAGCAACTTTGTTCATTAATTTATTATCTAATGAATTTCTGGTAATTTCATCTAAAATGGGCAAAAAATTTAAAATAATTTTTCTGAAGTCTCACAAATTCTGCAGAACAATAATTGCAATGAGCATCAGAACCTCTGATCCAAATCAATCTGTACGTCCTGGCCTGGCTGTAGCTGTAGCTTCTCAGCCAATCATATTCACTGTTGGTTGGTGCAGTTGCCAGGTTTCCACCTTGTGATGTACAGAAGCTCTAGAGAGGAGAAACAGAGAAGAAGAAAAACACACAGAAACATAAAAATATGAATACATTATATAAAAAAACAGAAGTAAAAGATGGTTTGCTCATCTGAACAGCTTGTTACCTCAGCCTGAGCCCAGCCTCCACTCCACCATCTCAGCTCCAGCCTCTCCATCATCTCCAGCACCAACTCCAACCGCCAGGTGTGTTGAAGTAGAAACGCATCTTAAAGTGACAGGACACCGGCCCTCGAGGCCTGGAGCTGCCCACCCAGAGACTCTACTGCATCAGGGAAAAACAAGGTTTTACAAACACTCAAAATTAAAAGGACTAAAACAAAGAGTTACATGCAACTCCAGCAAATAAACAAGTTAATCTGAATTAAATTCAAAGGACAATTTCAAGGCGTTAAATAAGGAAGTAAGATTTTGTTTGTCATATTTGAGATATAGTATTTTGATAACTGAAGGTAACATAGGTATTTAATTATCCTATAGAATGGAGCACACATATTCCTACCCCTTTAAAATGCAGCTTGAAATAGAAAACAATTTACAATAGTGCAGCACAAAGTGCTTTACAAACCAAAATCCAACTAAAACACAAAAGGATGCAACCAGAATATAAAAAACCATAAAAGCGTTGAGTGCTTGCTGGCTGCAGTAATGTGGCAGCACTGCCCCCTGCTGGGGGAAACTCAGACATTTAACACACGTCTCACTCCTCATCTCACAGTCCAGGTACTGGAGTCAAGTTTATTTGTACAGCACATTTCAGAAGCAAGGCAGTTCAAAGGGCTTTGCAAAAGAAAACCAGGTGAGTGAATGTAGTGTGAAGTGTTTCAGTTTTCTCTGGATTTGAGAAAGTCTGATACAAATACAGGATATTCCCCATTTATTGCTGCTTCTGGAGATTAATCATTTGCTTTGTTAGAGTCTGATGTGTGCTCAGATTCATGTCTGCAAATAAATCTGATAAGGTCTGTTGAGTTAAGTCAACATCTGCAGTGCCTGTTGGCACAACAATGAATCTGTCTCTGTATCATGTGAAACTCCTAACTTCTAATCTGCAAGTCAAATAAACCTCACAAGTTCAGATTTTAGACTCAACTGTGAAATGAAAAACAATTTTGAAAACTGGTCAAGAAGTTAAAGAAGGATAAGAAGTTTGCAGCGTAAAGTCAACATGGCGTCGAGGTGGCGGGCGTTTGGATTTTGGTTCATCAACATCAACTTCAGCTGAACATTTTCCTCCTTCTCTCAATTCTCACTCACTGAAAATAAAATAAAAACAGACAGAATTTTAAACAAATGTCTGGTGAAGGACATTTAATAAATGTCACCAATTTCTATTGTTTCTCTAACTTTGTGTGTCTGGTAGCTTTGGAGTTTTCAGCCTGTTTGAATACAGAACAGCAGAGAAGTGACTTAATCTCACACTATAAACATCAAGGTTTCGTAAAAAGCATTTAATTGTGTCGGTTGTTAAATCTATGCCCTTGATTTTATTTATCTTACTGAAAACTAGAGTCAATTCTGAATGAGCACAATCACAGGTTGATGGTTCGAATGCAATGTTTCTGCTAACTCACGACAGAAGGAAGCTGCGACTTGAGATCAATGAATTTGTGTTCTTGCTTGAGGCCCAGATGTTGCAGCACACTGACATGTGGCGCAGTCAGATTGAGTGGGCCGATGTTGAACCCGCAGTGTAAAGGTGTGGCTCCTTACTGAATCAAAAATGCACAACATTCAACCAAGGGTGAAAATCCCATCTCATTATTGGGGATCAAAAATAGGAAAAATCTCCTAAGACCAATTTTTTGGGGGTCATCAGAGTTACAGTGAAATGTAATAGAAAATGTTTAAAACGTTTTTAAACCCCGTTCAAGCTGCAGGAGCAAAAATAACTAGAAATGCAAATCAAACATGTTTTTCTCAGTAAGATTCCTGTTGAGAAGTAAAATTAAATTCAAATGTTGCTTGGATACGAGTTTTGTTCAGTCTCACTGATCTAATCTCTGCTACAAAAAGTTAAAGTTCGAAATAAAAAGAAAAGCAGCTAATCAGCAACTGCTCTTAATAAAATTCCTCATAAACATATTGTAATGGCTCCCAATGTAAGCCATGGGATATTTAAATTATAACTTAAGTTGCTTTATTTTAAAGCCTTTTTTAGTTTCGTCATGTCCTGGATGATGGAGAACCAACAGGCAGATAGAAATTAATATCTGAGGAGTATTATAACTTAAAAGGGAAATTTCCTCAAAGGCTCTTCTTCCTCAGGAAACTGAGACGGGCTGGACTTTCCTCACGGCTGCTCGTGAACTTTTACAGGGCGACGATCGAGAGCGTCCTCTGCCTCAACGTGACTGTGTGGTATGGTAGCTGCACAGCACTGGAGAGGAAACAGCACAAGGCATTGTGGGATGCCCCCTCCCGGACCTGGACTCTATTTACATAGGCCGGGTCAAGAAGAGAGCTGGATCCATAGCCATGGATTCCAGCCACCCGGGCCACAGTCTGTTTGTGCCGCTGCCATCAGGCAAGCGGTTCAGGAATATACGGATGACAACAAACAGACTGAGAAACAGTTTCTTCCCCACAGCCGTCAGAGCCATTACTCCCTGCCGCCCCTGCTGCCCCCCGCCGCCTCCTCCACACATATCATAACCTCACATACTCCCCACCCCACACACAGCCATTGCCTTTGCACTGTCACATCATCTGCACTTTACAATAATTGGACCTGCTGCTTTTTCTTTGGTGTGGTTGAGAGCCTTTAGTTTAGTTAATTTTAGTTGTATATATTATTATTATTGTGTGTTTGTTTATTTTATATTGTATATATTAGACTTTTGCACGGGAGTTGCAATAGAAATATCGTTGAATCCTGTTCAATGACAATAAATGCTATTCTATTCTAAATAACCTGGGATTTACAGCTATAGTTAAATCAAGACTAAATCAAGACGCCTGTTCATTGTTGCCTTTGAACCATAATAACTGGAACATGGACCAACATATTTGATGTTCATTGATGATTTGATGTTACTAATTTTAAATAATGTTAATGCATTTGTGATGGTTTTGTTGACCAGTTTAACTCCACAAAACCTTGCAGCCAGTGGGAGAGAAACATCACATCATTCTGACTGCAACATGTTTATTCACCAAGAGCAGCTTTAAAGAAAATACAATAAATTCAGCTGTGATTCTGAATGATTTGACATTCAAGATGTTATTCAGAAAAAAGACAAAACATTTTGATAAAAGTATAATATTAAGACCAAACAGACAGTTATTTTTTATCAATTAATAGTTTTTTTTCTCCACTTTCTGACATATCTTCCATGTTCTAACTCAGAGAAAAGTCTGATCTCTTTTTATATCTCCTTTTCTCCTGTCATTGTTTGGTAACTTCTGCAACATCCGACACACAGGATATTTTTGTTGTTGCATATGATGCCACAAGTTTTAGTCTATATTTAATCTAGAAATATCATTCTGTTTAGTTCCTTTTTGTTTTATTTTTGGAAGAGGGCATGATTAGACATTTTATGTAAAAAATGTGTTTTCTTGATATGGGTTAAAGGTGAACAACAGAGAAACATGTGGAAAAAAAAGTTTTTATTTCCCATCACACCACAATCATTCTGTATTATTGTCAGATATTTGGACACATTTAAGCTACATAATCCAGTTGTTTCTCCTCTTTATCATCAGTGGAGTCAGCCTGAAGCCACTGCAGCAAACATTTATACACCACATGCTTTTGTAATTGTTCTTAATGACGGTCAGTTTATTTGAATCACAGAGAAAAAAATAAAATGTTAAAATTATACTAATAAGTTTCCTGCTCTCTTGATCAGGAAATGGTTAAAACCACAAACATCGGTTCATTTTTACAGGAAACGTCATTTATTTGCACATTGAAATCATAAAATAAAATGTTTTGCAAAGGAATAATTCTACAGCTATTTAATAATGCAGATATAGATAAGTTTACATTTAAAGTAAAATATTAAGTGTAATTATGATGCCGTCATCTTTTGGTATAAATAAGTCAGTAGGTTGGGACAATTGCTCTCACTTTTTAACTGCTTCTTCTTTTCTGCCACCTGCTGGTCGTTACTAGTTACTGCAGGGAGTTCTGCACGTCAGCTTTCTGTTTATTCTGGGGTTTGTCCAAAGTGCGGTCTGCGGGCCATTTGCTGTCCATAGACTGATTCTATGGAGTCCCGGAGGACAACTACATGTGATCAATGTGTATTGACTTTATTTAAACTAATTACAGGAAAAATAGTTGGGTACAACAAAGTATTTTAAGAAGCTCATTAATTAAACTCCTTTTCTTTGTCTAACATCAGATATACTTTATTTTCTCTGGGAGTGACATAAACAGATCATTAAATAGATATAGATGTTGACATTGACACAGCTGAGCGTAAAATTTAGAATTAAGGAAGATCTATTTTTTTCAGTTAATTGCATTTAACCAAAAGATTTGGTTCTAAAAATGTTTCCATTTGGCCCAATTTGTGTTTTAAAACTGGCTTATTTTAATTCTTACATATAAAAAATACAGACACACAAATATTGCTGCTGGCATCTTATTTATTATCAGAGATAAATTGATTACAGGTAGCAAACTCTCACCAATGATTTAATCAACTGGATTATATTGATTAGTAATCAAGTGAACTTTTGACTCATGTTGAAGCTAAAAGTTGATGTTTGATTAAGAAAAAGCAACTCATTATTTTTTGCTGGATGTTTGACCTGCAGATTTACTTGGCAGGACGGATCTTCATGCTGATGCTCTTCAGGGAGTAATTAAATCCCTTCCATGTACCCATTCCACTCCAACAGCATGGAGTGTGTTGTCAGCCCCCCAGCGATAAACCCCATTGGGGTTTGTACCATGACAAGCATAGTACCAGAAAGCACCGAGATGAATTTTGGCACAGTTGCCGCCCGACTCGTCCTGGTCTTTGTCAAAGGTGGTAAATTTCATTCCATTGTGACGGACAAGGCTGTCTCCTACAGAAATAATAATAGGATACAAAAACTATATGAATAAAACAGACATTCAGTTGAAAGCTTCAATATTGAAAAAAACAAAATAAAATTGTAATTTCAATATGAAAAAAAATACTGGCTTTGGGTTAGGGATTTATTTCACAATGTTTTGTGACATAAATCACAAAACATTGCGAGTTAATCTCTTACTGGGATATTATCAATGAGATCAATTAAATTTACTTTGCTCAGGTTTTGTGCTGTTAACTACCAACATCAATCTTCCTGCTTCAGAACCTTCAGAACAAACTCTGGGTTTAGATATTATTGACACAACACATTTAATTCCATCAAGGCGTTTTTCTCTTAATCCTGAATGGTCTAGCTACAGTAAATTATTTTTATTATTATTATGGTTATTATACACCTGCACTAACACAGGAGTTCCTCAGGGATCCATACTCAATGCCTTGATCTTTACTTTCCAGACCCAGCACAAGTCAAATTATTTCATTTGCCAAAGGATAAACAGTGATGGGCATCATTCCATACATCCTGACTAGTAAAGCTTTGATGAGGTTTTCTCATGACTCACCAGCGCCCCCTTTGTTGTTGAAACCGCTCACATGCAGAAGGTAACCCTCACACTCAGCATCGACTTTAAATGAAGAGTAAAGAGCAAACTTTTTGTTTCCTTCAAAGTCCTCCATGTCGACCATCAGTTCATAATTCTGATTTCGTGTCAATTCATGGATGTTATCAAGACCTGCACAGACATGGAAACCATTAAATTTAGATTTTGCATTAAACACCTGGTTAATCTGGGTTTGCAGGAACTGAGTTATAACTATGTTATAAGTAAATAAATAAACCAACCATACATTGACTAACTGTTTAGGTCGGTGTCTCACCCAGCCAGTACTCTCCAGCAGCGTTTCCAAAGCCTCTCTTGTACTCCGCCCAGGGTCTGTAGAAGTTTACAGAGCCATCCATCCTCCTCTGGAAACCTGGAACAACAAAGGAATCTGATCAAGAAGTGAACAACGTTCTCACTGACACACTCAGGGTGAAAAGGAAGTGGCTTGTACCAACTCTGAATTGGTATCAATAATCAATATTTAACATGACAAAAAAACTGATCAAATCTTATCTCAGGCAGGTGAAAATGGAAGGACAATAAAGACTCTTCTTTCAACAGAACTTGATGTTTGTTGGATGAAAACCCCCAAGAATCCTGAGATAAATCAAGTTGAAGTGTAAACAGAGAGAGTTCATGTAGAGATGGACTCACCGTCCAGCGTCCTCCCTCTGAGTCCATGTCGCAGTAAGCCTTCACACAAAACATTCATGACTTGATACAGTTTTTATTATGTAATGCAATGTCACACTTTATGGAAAAATAAATACTATCATTGCCTCACTAATAAGTGAACGTATAATTAAATAAAATTTCTTATCCATGAATAACTGATTTGGTTATAGGAAGAAAAAACTGGAGCTTGAACTGAAACAAGATACTAAACATCAAGAAAGTTCAGTTTCAAACAGTCAGTTTATGTAATGTGTATGAAGATTAAGTAATAACATCCTCAGCATTGTTAACAGATAAACCTCCAGTCTTGGGCCTGCACAGAACTTTAATCTGGATCTTCATTTTTATGAACAAACCAAACATAAAGTTCACCTGAATAGCAGATGTAGATCCACTTGGATAGATGATGTAAACTCCACTGGGAAGTTTCTTGTCCTTATTGTAGATGTCATTAAATAAGCTGTGCTGCCAGATTTTCAGTCAGAATTATGCTGAATTCTGCCTTAACAAAGGTTTTTGGTTGGTTTGATCCTCCATTTTTTAACAACTCATTTCATCAGTCCTGTTAACAAATGTTATTTCCAGAGCCAAAACTATGTACAGTGTTTACATGCATTGAGTGTTTGGATAAATTTAAACACTCAAATTCACTCAACATTTCAGTGACTGAACAAAATATCAAAACATTTTAAATAATTAACAAACTCACTAGAAGTTGTTTAATTTTTAAATTTTTTGACTACATAGTGAAATATCTTGTTGTTGTTTGTGTTCATATTCTAATCATTATTGATGTTTCATAATTTGTACATTTTATGTACAATGTCTCTGCGCTGGTTTTTATTTTGGTCATTTGTTAACAAGATTTTAAACATTAAAAATACCTTTCCTTGTTAAAATAAATAAAGATAGATGAATTATTTTTTACTTTTTTACAGTGCAAGTTACAGGCTTACCTTCATCTTTACTGTTGATCTGGATAAATTGATCAAACTTGATGAAAATCTGGAGTTTGACTTGCAGCACAATGAAATTCCCTGTTAATGTAAAACATAGAGAAACTTTAGTGGACAAACTCAGTTGTAAATGAATTCATGTGTTCATCTCTCACCTGCAGCTGGAATGAACTTGATTCCAAACTTTCTGCTTCTCCTCTGTGTCTCCGACGTTCAGACTCCGTTATTTATACCTGCTGATGTGTCACCTCACCTTGATGATCAGGAATCTAAATCAAACATCACCTGATGAAAAACATGAGCTTGGTTTCTTCATTTTACAGAGCAAATACTCGATCCAGGATCTGGACTAAGGTGTGGATGAAATAGAACACCAGTGAACTCAAAGAAGATGTGAGCAAACAATATTTATGCCTGGCTTCTAAAAATATTGTATCTTTTCTAATAGACATATTTACTCAGTGTTTTCATCAGGCCATTTAGTCAATACATCTGTATCCTGGAAGAAACCTGACCCAACACCAACACACAAGCAAAACATTGGCCAGCATCCTGTTGGTATTGGATTAGAATTGATCATATTGATCATATCTAATGTATTTCATATCGATTAGATCCACATTCAGCCGATCAAACATCTTGCTGTTGCATGTCATTATGTCTGACTTCGTCATGCTGCTTCGCGCTGATGAACGCAGGCCTGAGAACAGGTGTTTCTTCTTCTTTAGGTTTTAACGGCAGCTTGCATCCATTTATTGTTGCACTACTGCCATCTATTGGATCCCAATATCTATCTCTTAAATTCTCAAATAATCCCAATGTTAGAACAGGTGTTTATTGAGGGATCGGCTTTTTCACAGTCACATGGCAGCAGCTGGACATCAGGGTGATGATGATCAGGTGTGACTTGTCAAAGCTCTCAGCAGCAGCTGTGACGACTCTCATGCAAACTAGTTATCTTAAACAACACAGGCAAATGTCTGCAGGACAGAGAAACATTTCCCTGCAGCCAGAAGAAAGAAACTTGATTTGTTTTCAGGCAAACGCTGAACTAAGCCGACTATCATGAAACCTTCAGGTAAGATTGTTATTTTGGTTGTTCAAAGGTAAGAAAAATAAATTTACACAATTTTGAAATAACCTAGAAAGTTCATTCGCTCTAATTTAACAGGAAATTTTTATTGACTCTCTTTAACACAGATAAAACTATCAGTGATAATTTTTTATTACAATAAAATATTAAATTTATTTCTATGAAAGACACTGGCTCATGAAGAAAACAAATCAAATGAGTGTTGCATAACATTATCAAGGTTTAAAGTTACTGTGAAACATTTTAAGGCCAATTAATTCAGGAGACATTTTGATGCAAAATCTAAGTTGTACAACTTGTAGTCAGACTCCATAGATTAGGAATTTCATTATCTGATATATTTATAACAAGGCAAATAAACATTGCTTTTACAAGCACTGCTTGTTTGAAACAGAATTAACAAAGTAAAGCTGTTTTATGTCTGTTTGGAGCAACATAAATTCATATTGTAGTATCAGGAGCTTTCAGGAAGAGAATAACACCAACAAAAGGATTTATGATTTAAATCTCAGGTTAATTTTTTTCCTCAGACATATTTCAACAGGATGTTCATCATAATTTATTACCTGTTGCAATTTACCTGGTTATCGATCGTTCTGGCAGCAGCTATGCACATTTAGTTTCAGTTTCGTCAAGCCAAACTTTCACAGGCCTTTTAGGATCAGCATGAGGCAAAGTTTAGATGAGCCTCTGCTGCACCACCTGGGTATAATAATTAGGTCATTAAGACGCTGGAGATCTGATCCACACAAGGAGGTAATTCAGACAATTCATTCCAGTGTTTTATAAAAACTGGAGGTCTGGAGTTTGACACCCCTGGCATGTATAGTATGTCTAAAAAGTGAGACGGGACATTTAAAAAAGTAAAACCAAATACTTTTTATATTCATCAGGAACCTGAAAAAAAAAAATCAAGTATCAGACAGAAGAATAATTTTGCTTGTAATGTTCAGTTTTGTCAGAGTTGACAGAAATTGCTCTCTAGTGAAAGGACTCATTATCAACCTTCCTCCAATCAACTCAATCAGTTTAAATTCAACCTTCCAACTTAAGGAAGTGAATGTAAAGTTTGGAAAAAGGAACTAAAACTCATCTCTGTAATTTTGCCGATTGAAATAATTCTGATCATCCTATCAGAAAAAGGGTTGTACTGATTTGAGATATTGTGAAAAAGGGAAAGGAACTTTTACAACGTAATTAGTTTTTGTCACACTTTCTGGATTCAGATATTTTCTGGCCTCACCTTTATAATATGTAGATGTCAGAATATTGTTTCTTCCTTGACCAATTCTAAGTTGTGTATATAAGATAATCCAATATCTGGTAAATAATCTCCTGGTTTTGTTTCTTCACAGCTTCTGAAATGGAATTCTGGATCCACATCATTGTGCTGGTGACGGTTCTCACTTTCTCATTCTTGGGCATGTTCTTCATTTTGCGGGTCTTGCTTTATGAAATCCACAGATTTGCAAGACATGAAACCAGCACTGGTACGGTTCGATGTTCCTGTTTCACCCCAGTAACACTGAAAATGATGCTTCCTGTTCGACAAAAGGTCGAATTAAAACCAGGAGAATGAAAAATGAAAGTTTAATTGTGCAGCCGGGAGGTCTCGGGGCTTTGAGGCAAAAAGTGTGAATCAGATTAAGTACTGGACTATTAGTAATATAGTAGGAATATAGTAGGAATATTAGTCTTGTTTAGCCTTTCAGCCCAATCCTGACTAAACCTTTGACATTTAAATATTCCTGTGAAGCGGTGAGCTTAAGTCCACCAGACTGTAACTATTATTGGGAGTTTTTTTTTCTTTTTTTTCTGAGCACCAGAATCAAATGTCTTAATTCCCTCATCAGCAGTCGGTCACTCAGACCTGGAATAAGCCTTTAGTGTGAACTAAAGTGTTGGAGCAGAGAGGCGGGAAATGGACATGGCTCCCCAACAGGAAGTCAGGAGTTTCTGCAGAGACACAATCGAACCATTGTTTGTCTAGTTTCTACTGAAAATATCTTATTACACTTCAAATAAGATATTTAGTAACTTTTCAGCTAGTTGATTGCATAATTCTGCTAGTTGAACTGGAAGTTTTACAATTTTCCCCGTTATAAGTGAAATGTGTAACTTGTTTCTTCTGATTTGTTCACAGCCGTCTTTTCCTTCCACTTATTATTTTGCATCCCGCCTTTGATGGGTTTCCTTATATTCCTGTTCCACACTTTCAAGTACATGATTGAATCATCTAGTCAGGCATATATTCAGTAAGTCAAACGCCTTCTCGTCGTTGTCTGTGTTCAGTGAGATGATTTAAAGGCTGTCTCACAGCTTCGTTTTGTTGGCACACAGATGGATGAAAGTGGTGATGGAGAATCGGAGGGATAAAGAGCCTCAACCCTTGGCTTTCTGAAGCTGCTGCCTGCAACTTCAATTCATCTGGGCATGAAAAAAGCTGTTCTATTAGATAGCATGTGATGAATGTACTTTAACTTTTAGGCTTGAATTTTCTCTGGAAATGATGAGGGGTTGATTCTCATTCTCTGTACACATTTATGAATTAAAAGTAAAAAAATAAACTTTTTCTTAAATTCTTCATTCTAAGTAATTTAGTTTCTTAAACCACTGAGGCAAAAGGGAAACAATTCCTGTGCAATTCTTTTACATCTCTTTCCTACTACATAGTTTTGCTTAAGATGGCAGAACTTCCAGATTTAAATCATGACCTGCTATGTTTTGACCTCCTGGGGGAAAATTGTGCCATCTGGTGGTCAAACAGAAACGCTGAAAGCTAAAACAAGTTCTTGTATTTTTTATCATTTTTTATTTTTTTTTTTTTTTTTACTTGAACCAGCACCTGTTACATTATGGGAAACTGGCAATAACAAGAGGAAATGTTGATGAAATAAACAGAGTAACTGGGAAACGACAGAGGGAAAAAAGCCCAAACAATGAATGGAAAAAGAAAAGCTTCAAACTGTCTTGCAAAGCCAAATGAGAGGGAAAAAAACTGTTATGATTTATGTTGGGAGTTAATTAGGCAGAGGATCTAGTATAGCTTGTATTTAGAAGACATGTTGGATATAAATCAGGTGTTGAATTTAATGTATTTTACTATTTAATTTGTAAATATTTATTTCCATGTAAATATTTCCACATAGGAAATTTGGATTACTTTTGATGACTATAAAGAAATAGTCAAATGGCAGGTTTGTTTTTTCTTCCATTCAGCAGCAGCTTCATGCATGGTGTGGGAGACAGTCCTTCTGTCTGCCACCTGTACTGGGTCAAAGATCATTGTAGGACAGAGCTGAACATAAATCCCATGATGCCACAGAGTTGATCTGCGCATCAACACCGCAGTTGAAACTGATGCCGTCTGGACCTGCAGCTTTTTGCACCTTGAACTTTCACAGCTTGTTCTTCACATGAAAACACTAAAACCATTGTCAGAGTTCACCTCCTTCTCTCTGCCAACACCGAGACGCCAACGCCTGTTTTTACCATTTAGATACAAACTGTGCATATTTTACTGGTTTCTATAAAAACTGTCCAGCATTCAGCTGCTGCAAAACTCTAAAAACGGCTGCAAGGATCTAGATTACGGTTTTTAGTTTCGCACAGTGCATTGAGTTGCTTGCCACTGTTGAATGACGTCCTGCAACTCCCCGGTCCAACACGCTTCAATAAAAGCCCTGAATCACCTCCTTGATGTTTTTCTGTTTCTGGACAACACTGAGACTCTGATGCATGTTTTTTTTGTTTTGTTTTATTTGCCATTTAAACTACTTCTGGGCTGGTTTCATTCAGCTTGTACAGAACTCAACTGCTCATGTGTCGACCACGATGAGGGTGCAGGATATTAAAGGGATCCACAATTAGATGTAACAATTCACTTTATTCATGAAATATGTATTTTAGATGTAAGTACAATACAGTAAGAGTACTGCAGGGTATTTTAAAAATTTTCAATAAAATATTGTCATACGAGTTACAAGTTTGTTCACACCACAATGCATTCTGGGTAATTGACATCTAATGGTCCAGCAGCCAAAACAGAGAAGAGTAATGTTATTGAGCCTTTTCAAATTGAACCTTTGAAATCGATCTGTCAGTAGAAGATCAACGGTCGATGTCCCCGAGAGTGGAGAAGATGATTTCCACTGTGCATATCAATGCTTATTAGGGTGAAAGTGGTTCATCTATTCAAATAGTAGTTCCAAGCAACTAGAAGAGGTTGTTTGAAGGTGAAGCCTCAATATTTCCTCTAATCTACGTTTCAAACTGGGGAAGTGAAGACTACGCGTTGTGCTTCTGGCAGAAGGCCAGCAGATGGGGCTGGTATTTGTGGGATGCCATTTCATGTAGAAATGATTTACATATGTAAACTAAATTAAAATGTTATGATCAAAGGTTTGGCTTTCCATTACACTTTTGTCTTTTAGAAGCTAAACTTGGACTTTGGTGTTGCTAAAATCTCCTTTTTTGTTTTTTTTATTTCTGCAGCTCAGCAAAACAGCCTTCAACAAAGATGCAATCAGACACAAGAGTGGCAACTAGTACCAGCATGAGCTGTGCTTCAGATGTGAATGATGAGTTGGAGCAAAGTCAGAACATTTACCAGTAAAATGAGACTGACAAAGGTCAACGAAGGTTGCGACAGGATTCTGCTTCAACTAGAATGAACCAACAAACCTGCGGAGTTTCTCCAAATCATTCCCAGAGCCCCACCAGACATCTTCAGACGTTACCACAGACACCCCAAACTTCCAAAACAATATATTTAAGAACTGTCAGTTTTCCTTCTCAAACTGGGTTAAAAATGTGAGAGTCAAAGGTCAAGATGCAACCAGCAAATCCCAAAGTGAACATCAGAATAAAAACTGATGGCTTCAGTTTCTTCAACCAGCTGCAGAAAATAACAAGAGTTTCCTTAACGACTGACTTCAACACCCAGAAGAGCGGCCTGGTCAACTTTCCACTCTAACAACTCTTACAATCTTTGGCAGATTTCCCAAAAGACATGATATCAATCAACAAGCTCAATAAAATGCCACCATTTTTGGTTTTGGGAATCTGCCTGGCAGATGTAGTTTGAGGTGATACACATTCATCTTTCCATTTTCAGGCAACAGAGGCTAAACTAAGATGATATATGAACATGACATTTGCATGTTAATACTATTGAAAGCATGAAAGAATATTAGTGAAATTCAAACTGTAGTTTTTGCAAAGCACTAATGAACGATATGAATATTCATGTTTAGATGCCTCCTAGTCTAGACCTTAGTAAGGACGACTCAGCGATTTGTGAAACCCTGAGAAGGTGAAGCAAACACATAATGACAGTTTTAATTTATATTCTGATTTTATCTTAGGCATGTTTCTTCACCCAGCACTCAATTGTATGTTAAGTCAATAAGTCACTCTAAAACATGTGTCAAACTCAAGGCCCGGGGGCCAAATCCAGCCCGCATAGCTTTTTATGTGGCCCTCCACAGTCTAGACTAAACACTAAGAGTGATTAAATATTATATTATCAATCATATCAATACAGTTTTTATCTGTTTACTGCCAATATATATCAATCAATCCCTCCAGTTTCTTGAGAATTTAGTTGATGTATGATCATAGTCCATGATTTATACAGCGACTAAATAAATAGTCGCATTTATTATTAGTTCCTGAAGGGACTGAAAAGATCTTCAATAATATTATGTCATTTTAAGAATTCATTGACATATTATCAGTTTGTGAACAGGTTTCATCAACACATTCTGGGACAACCGGCCCTTTAAGAGCCTTCCTGACCTTGATTGGCCCAAAACAAAAATGAGTTTGACACTTTAGACTCTAAACTGTCCCTAAGTGTCTATGAGTCTGAATGATTTTATGTCCTGTGTTGTCCAGTGATGGACTGGCTCCTTGTCCCCAATGCTCACTGGAGAGACACCAGTGTGGAGAATAATCATTTCATCATTTCTCCTGGCTAAATTACAGACTTTGACCTTTGGAAAATGTTCATAGAAATAAAAACTACCAATAAATGGTTAAAAACCAGCAGTGTTAAAGTACAGGCCTTAGTCGCTACTCTTTCAGTTAATATTCATGCAACCTTCTTGCTGCAACTGTCACATCCATGACAAGCACAAACTTGAGGTTTGGTTTTGGTCAATGGTGAAAGATGAAGCAAGGTGTGAACTAGATCTGGTTATGTCGTGCAATTCTGTGGACTTTTTACCAGAATCATTTCCTCATGTTGTGTCAAGATTAGAAGCTCTATAAATATCCAGTGATTCTGCAGTGAAGGCTGCAGGAGCTGCCTGGCTAAGAACACGGATCACTCTTCATCAGGTTCGCTGAACAAATTTCTGCTCATCTTTTTTACCAACATGTTTGAATTTTATTAACACATATGCTTTATTTCAGTTTGCCTTCAGCTTGCCCCATCACTTCATCTCCATCATGAAGTTGTCGGCTGTGTTCCTGATGGTTTTCTCCATGATGGCTCTGACCAGTGGTTTCCAGTACCACATTTGCAGTGAGTATTTCTTCCTTATCAAGCCCTGCTTAAGTTACTAAAACACAGAAACACAAACCAACTCTAGTTTAGATTATCTACAGCTGCTCCAGATTGTAGCTCTACTGATAAACATTATCTGGTGTTTTTTGTCATTGTTTTCTGATTTACTCAATGTGACTGCTTGGAATCACAATTCTGATCCTTAGTAAATGTTCTTGTAGTACACTTTAATAAAACAATACTTTTTCTTCAGTATATTTCATATATTTATGATTTGAATGTCTTCACTGTTCATTGTACACTGTACACACATCCTGGTTCTGATCTGCACAAGAGTCACTGGTTTTCCTGTCATTGAGGGAGTTAGCTTCTTTATATAATTGTAATGTTGCATCATTAAGACGAATGCCACAAACACTAGAGGTGATGATAAATCAGCAGAGGTCAATAGATCAACCACTGTCCTCCTCTGATCTGCCATGACAGAGATTTGACTGAAATACGTGTCCAGCAGGTCATGGTTGCTCATTTTCATTAAACAATGGTCGCCCATCTGTTGCCAATTCTGTGACTTTCTAACTATATTTAGCAAAATAGGATATTTTTAAGACAAAAACAACGGTCAGACTTTTTAAATGTTGATCAGACAGAAAACTGGAATCAGTGAACCACCGACATACAGCTGTTGACTGGAACTCTGCTTTTGTTTGGCAGGTTACCGACCTTTCTACTTCCCTCATGTTAAGTTGTGTCCTCCTGGCTGGACGAAAATCAGAGGTCGCTGCTTTCTCTATGTTGCCAGAGCCAGGACCTGGGCTGATGCTGAGGTGATTTCCAACAAAATATTCTCTTTTTTCCTCTTGCTCTCTTTTATTTCACTGATCTTAATGAACAAAATCCACTTCATACCTCAGAAAATTGTTGTGCATTTTTTTGTAGAAAAAATGTCTGTCCATGGGAGCAAACCTTGCATCAGTTCGTAACGCGTACGAGTATCGATGGGTTCAGGCTCTGATACGTGCAAGAAGTCGCAGGTCTGGAGAAACATGGCTGGGAGGCTCTGATGCACAGCAGGTATTTCTGCCATTACACTTTCTGTGTGTATTTTGTGACTCTGAATGAAATGTGTCATCTGCTGACACCATTCTAGGAGAGAACGTGGCTGTGGAGCGATGGAACTCCGATGAGGTACACAAACTGGTGTCCAGGAGAGCCTAATAATGCTGGAAATAGCCAGAACTGTTTGCAGATGAACTACTCAGGTAAAAGAAAATATCACGTCTGTTTTACAAAAATAAATAATTCTAGTGACTCTAACTGACCTAAAAAAGAGAAATTTGAACTTATTTAACTTCAGATAAGATAAAAATTGTGGATGTTTTCAACAGCAGGAGTTTATATTCATTTTTTGTTGCAAGATGATTAATTTCATCATCCTTTCCAATCATTTTCATAATCCTGCGTCGGTGACTTCAGGGATTTCAGTACGTGATATTTCACTGATAATTTGTTCTCTTTCTCCTAGGGCGCAAGTGCTGGGATGACTTGTGGTGTAATCACAAGCTGCCTTATGTCTGCGCCAAGAAACTCTGAAAACTGTGAAGTTACTAAAAAGGCCTGATGTGTTGAACAGAACCAGTGGAGGATCAGAGCTGCTGTTTCTGTTTTCCTGCCTTTTTGCATCTTCATAGAAAACCCAAAAGATATTTCTGCTTCTACTTTCTATCATTCCTCTCTTTAATGCAACCTAAGCAATGAAGCGACAAGCAAACAGCAGCTGGATTGTCTCTCTGTAATAAAGTCAGACTGAATGAGTTTTAAGAAAGAATCTTCTATGCAAAACTTTCTTCTATTCTTTGGCTGAGCAAAAATAAAACTTTGAGCAATCAAAACAAGATGATGTGTGTTTTATTCTGTCCATGTGTTGTTCTGATGTTTTCATTATTTTTAACACAATCAATCATGTATGAGTTATTAAAATACAAATATCACATTATAACAAAGAACTTTTCACATTCTTAATATAAAGTATTTCTGTGTGAATGTGATTTATTGTTCCAGCATAAAAAGTTTTCTTGTACATTTCCTGTTCACGTAAAAATTACTTCTTTGTATCTATACAACATTTAAGTTCAGCTTTTTCCTCTTCCATCATCACCCATATAAAATGTCACAGATGTGATACTTGCACTGAATCACAATGCAAAGAAAAATATTTCAAAAATATATTTCATGATTCTGAAAACTTAGTGTGTAACACATTCAAGGTTTTACGTCGTCTGCATCACTCTAATGACAAACTTTCTAGAATAAACCTCAGTCCATCTGAGATGCTACATCAGCTCATGTATTTTGGTGTTTTCTACTATTAAACAGTTTTTTGGGGAACTTGTTTCTTTGTTTTCCGGGAGCTTTGCCCGGTGCCAGAGCTTCTCCCCATGATCTTCCCACTAGAAGTTGGAGTTACTCATTTAAGGCTCACAGACTCAATCTTCTCCAGTGGACGTCTAACAAGCCCCCTGATTACAGACATGCTATCCATGTGTATATATAAATCTATATATACACATTTATTAATTTTTTATTTTCTTTTTTTCTTGGGTTTTATTCTGTCAGAGAGACTGAACATGTTGTTGCTTTGTTTATGTTTTGTTAATATCTTATCTGACTGTATTTTACTCCTTTAGGTTATTTGTAAAATATACAAATAAGGTTAAAAAAAATCTCGTCTGTCTTGTTTGAGATTTGGAATAAAAGTAAGTGCAGAGTTAAAATGCATATAAAGGCATATGTAGAGTTGAACAATTAAAATGGCAGCTATACTGTTTTTAGAGGAGATCTCAAACATGTGGATCTAAACTTGTGACCAGTTCTGGTCTCTAATCCCAGTGGTACCAGGGATCCATTGTATTTATATGTAGTGTGCATTTATGCTGACATCTAAAATCACTAAATAAATTACAGAAGCCAGCAAAAGCATGGTAAATAGTTCATCTGTTTGTAATTTAATCACTGTTTTAATCCAGATATTTCTTGATTTTCTTTGGTATTGAAGAAAATCCAGTCTGAGACATCGAGGTCAGGATTTGGCCTGCAGTGCAGGAAACACTAAGATGTGATCTAGAAGAGGTTGAATGAAGGTAAAGATGTTTGCGAATGTAGCAAACATCTTCACACTTCAACACAGACAACTCAACGGTCCTGAGGCTTCGTCAGTGCTCCAGAGAATATCAGGATCCACTGGATCAGAAACAACTAGATCCAGCAGGACCAGTAGAGACACAGGTCCATTATCTTAAGTCATCAGAGAATCATTAATGACTTTTAAAAGTGCAGCCAGTGCAGTGAAGGGCTCTAAAGCCAGACAGAAACTTTCCAAACTCTTTCTCTGCTAACTGTTTTATTCCAGTCTGTTAGGTAGGAAGGGAAGGTGACTCAGCGGTTTCTAACGGTTCTGTTCAAATGAACCAAAGTTAGCTTTCAAGTGTCTGATTCATTTGTAAGTTCATATTATTGAAAGCATGAAAGAATATATTAGTGAAATTCAAACTGTAGTTTTTGCAAAGCACTAATGAACGATATGAATATTCATGTTTAGATGCCTCCTAGTCTAGACCTTAGTAAGGACGACTCAGCGATTTGCGAAACCCTGAGAAGGTGAAGCAACACATAATGACAGTTTTAATTTATATTCTGATTTTATCTTAGGCATGTTGTCTTTACCTAACACTCCTTATTTCATAGCAGGTTATTAAGCAAAATTAAACTCAATTTTATCAATTGATATGTTTTAACTATATTTGATCTTTTTATGTTTCTTGCTTTGTAGCTCAATAGAGCAGTTGATGGGATTATTGTCTTGCGACAGTTTCCTCATGTTCTCTGGGTACAGCCTCTTCCTCTGACGCCTAAATATGACTGTTGGGTCAACAGGTCACTCAAACTGACCCTTTGTCTCTATGAGTCTGCATGATTGTATGTCCCATGTGTTTGTTTTGTTCTGTGATGGACTGGTGACCTTTCCAGGTGACTTTTCCAGGTCCCCCTGCTTTGTCCCCAATGCTCACTGGAGAGACACCAGCAAACACAGAGCCTGCACTGATATCTGATGAGGAGAGTAACCATGCATGTTCTGACCTGAATGAACTGATAACGTACTGAACAGTGAGTTTTCTACACCTCTACCTGACATGTGTTTAGGAATTTTTGAGGGAGGCCAGAAATCATAGTTGGTTTGCTCTTTGACTAGGCCACTCCAGAACTTTTGCTTTGATGGCCATCAAATCATATCTGCTGTGTAGATCAGTTGGATGCTTTGGATTCTTGTTTTGCTGGAAAGTAAATATTCTCTGAAGCTGTAGTTCTTTTGCAGATTAAATAAATAATCATCCAGGATGTTTTTGGCATTTTGCTGCTTTCATTTTATCTATCTCAGGATTGATCTCTTTTTTCACCAGTAGACTTTTTCTATTCCACTTTCCCAAAAGTCATAGATGAGCGAGATCCGTCTCATATCTGAGCTGCTGAAGCTTTTGGCTCCTTCATCCTGTGTCCTAATTTCTCCTGTTGCATTCCCTCAGTTTCTGAAGATGACCCCAGAAGCGGCAAACTGCTGTTTTCTATGTTTATGTGCTCAACATGGAAATTGAAACATGCAGACACTAGGAGGAAAATAAATTGCTCTTACAATTGTCAGTGGAGGCAAAGATTTGCTTTGTGACCTTTGACACGGTGCACATAGAAACAATGCCTGCCGACAAACATTTAATAACAATTAGCATTAAAGAATAGGCCTTTAGTTGCTACACTTTCAGTTAAGTTTGCTCAATTACCAAAACCCTTCTTGCTGCAACTGTCACAGCCATGACAAGTACAAAGACCAGGAGAGGTTTTGGTCAATGGTGAATGATGAGGCAAGGTGTGGACTGCATATGTTAATGGAGTGCAATTCTGTGGCAATTCTGTGAAATTGCCCCGAGTCATAATAAGTTAGAAGCTCTATAAGTATCCAGTGATTCTGCAGCGAAGGTAGAAGGTGCTGCCTGGCTAAGAAACATCATCCTTCATCAGGTTTGCTGACCAATTTTCTGACCATCTTTTTTTCAACACATTTGAATTTTACTAACATGTTTGCTTTACTTCGATTCGCTTTCAGTGTGCAAATTTGCATCAGCGTCATCTCCATCATGAAGCTGCTGGCCAGACGGCTAAGAGCAGTGGTGACAGTGAGTATTTTAAGTATAATGAAATCACAAAGTGACTAAAAACACAAATTAACATCAGTTTCAAATATACGTATAGAGCTTCTGGCTCTGCTGATAAACATTATTTGATGTTTGTTATCTTTTTTGTTTGGCTCTAGTGGCTTTTTATTTGAAAGTGGTTTGACAGGAAACAGGGTAAAGAGAGAGGAGGAAGACATGTGGAAAATGTCACCAGGTTGGGAATTGAACTTGTGACCACCATCAATACGTGGGTCGTGGTTTGACCCCATGCCAACACAGCACCTCATATTTGGTGTTTTATGTCATTGTCTCCCAAATGTAACTGCTTGCAGCCTCGGTTCTGATCCGTAGTACTTTTGACACATCTTCTTGTGGTACACTTTACTAAAACACATACTTTTCCTTCAATTTTGGGAGATCAATGAACTGTTGATAGTTACAGATGAAAACTGATCTTTTCCACCTGGCTTATCTACCTCAGCAGAGGCCTAAAGACCACCGCTGTCCTCTTCTGCTCTGCCAGGTCTATCAGAGCCACCAGGTCATGTCTGCACATTTGCATTAAACAATAGTCGCCCTTCTGTTGCCAAAACCGTGACTTTCTTGGTATATTTAGCAACATTTCAGACAAAAGGGTAAAAAATCTGCATCAGGTCAGGCTTCTGAAAGTTTTTGACTGGCGATTGGCCAGAAAACTGCAATCGGTGTAGATAGAGGTGTAGAAAACTCACTGTCAGACCCCTCTTGACTCAAAGTCTCCTTCTGTTTGCCATCAGAACGACTTGCATTGCTCCAGAGGTTTAATTGCTGTCCTTCTGGCTGGACTCCAATCAACGGTCGCTGCTTTCGCTATGTTGTCAAACGCATGTCTTGGGCTAAAGCCGAGGTGATTTTAAACCCCATTGTTCTCTTATTTTCTTTTATTTCACTGTTCTTCTTTAACCAAACTAGCTGACAAGTTTCTACGCATTTTTCTATAGAAAAACTGCCTGTCCATGGGAGCAAACCTTGCATCAATTCACACCATGAACGAGTACCATCAGGTTCAAGCTCTGATACATAAAGCAAGTGGTAAATCTGGACGAACATGGATTGGAGGCTCTGATGCACAGCAGGTACTTTTGCCACTGCGCTTTATTTGTCGTGTGTTTTGTGAAACATTGAATGAAATGTGTCATCTGCTGAACACTTTTCTAGGAGGGAATTTGGTTGTGGAGCGATGGAAGTCCCATGCTGTATAAACACTGGTGTCGAGGAGAGCCTAGTAAGAAGCCAGCACTGTTTACAGATGAACTGGTCAGGTAAAGAAAATATCACACCAGTCTGTTTGTTCTGCTGGTTTCAGGGCTCGTGGGTGAAAATCCATTTACTCTACATGGAAACATTTTAGTTGACCTTTGCAAACAGTTGACCCACATTTGACCCACGTCATTCAGCTAAAAACAGATACTGAATTAACTTATGTAAACTTCTGGATTGTGTGAAAAATGTTCTGGAATTTACCAAATAGAAATAATTTTGTAATCCCGACAAGTTCGGTCTGATTTAATTTCAAAGAGTAGGAAAAAAATGTTTGTGTTTTTATTTTGCGTGTTTCAATCTCTGGCTTCAACTGTGCATTTACTGCATAAACAGGAGCTTATCTTAATATTTTTTTGTGGCATGAAGGTTTAATAAAACAACCTTTTCGATCATTTTCATGATATAGTTTTAGGTCACTTCAGAGTTTATTTATGGGAAGTTTGACCGATTTGTTCTCTTGCTCCTAGGCTGGGATGACTCGTCGTGTAATAACAAGCATCCTTCTGTCTGCGTCAGGAAACTCTGAAAACTGTGAGCTTCCCAAAAAGGCCTGATGTGTAAAACAGAACCAGTGGAGGATCAGAGCTGCTGTTTCTGTTTTCCTGCCTTTTTAACCTTCATAGACCTTATAAAGGTCTATGTTTCTGCCTTTTTGCTTTCTATAATTTCTGTCTTTAATGCAACCTAAGGAATGAAGCGACAAGCAAACAGCAGCTGGATTGTCTCTCTGTAATAAAGTCAGACTGAATGAGTTATAAGAAAGAATCTTTTATGCAAAACTTTCTTCTATTCTTTGGCCAAGAAAAAATAAAACTTTGAGCAATCAAAACAAGATGGTGTGTGGTTTATTCATCAAATTCTTGTGATGCTCTGTTTTCTGAACTATTTTTTAAAATCAGCACTATCTGGTTAAAATAAACAGGAGTAACATTTGAGAAAGATACTGCAAACAGTTAATGTAAAAACTGCATAAATAAGATGTGTTTTAATGTAAGGTCATGCAGAGGAACCGGGATTCTGCACTGGCACAGAAAGACCTGAAATGTTCAACTTTGACCACTAGATGGCGCAATGTGAGAATAATTTAATTGATATGTTCTGGGTCACACAGTGGATGTGTGTTGTTTTTATATTCATTGTGATAAATGATAATATTGTTGTTTTTGCTCATGGAAGAACAGATTCTCAAAGATCAATACACCTGAAATTCTGATGAACATTTATCACTGGAATTGGAAGATATTTTAAATACCCAAAATTAACAAACAAACACGGGCGTTTTACTGTTCTGTAAAACCCCTGTCCTGCCTATTTTGGCTGATACGGGTAGCAAGGAAGTTGCTGAATAAGCAACTGTGGGGCGACTATTGTTACTTGCTGCTGTGCAGACATGACCTGGTTTTTTGTACTGTCTGAATTTACAGTTTATGCTAATGAGCTATATGTGAATGTTCTCTGCTTGTCACCTGCCAGAGCTGATGTCTGCAGCTGCAAGAACCAGATGAGTAAGACACTTCTCAGCACCAGACCCCTGCAATCCTGCAAGGATAAAGGATGTTTTCCTTCAAAATCTAACATCGTAGGTGTTCCTAAACTTTAAAGATCCACTCCTTATAATTCCTAGTATGACACTGCTCAGTTTTCCCGTTCGCCCATGTGTCGTATCTTTACAAGCACCTGCTTCAGGCTGGCGTGGGAGCTGCATTCTGTCTTTGGGTGTGGTTGGACTAATCCAGAGACACTGTTTATTGGGCAAATATGACCGGCAAGTTTTGGAGTTGAGTACACAGAGAACCGGTGCATGCACAGAGAGAGCATTTTTGGACTTAGTCGTAAATACGTTAAAAAACAAATCAATTTTATCTCCTCCAGGATTTGATCTTAAAGTTAAAAAAAATCCCAAATCCAGATGTGTTCATGGTTCAGAAACTAAACAAAGACAGTTGAGACTAAATCACTATCATCTGTGGCGCTTGATGCCAGTACAGAATATTCTAGTGAAAGTTTGAGTCATATCCTCCCTTCAACACCTGAGGAGAGATTTGATTGACCTCTGTCAGAAGCCCCGCCCACAAGAGAGAGAGAGAGAGATTTTCTGAATGAAGTTTGTTCACATTCATATCAGATGTTTGAACCTGATGGGGTCAGGTGTGTAAAGGTTTAGTCAAACTTGAGGGTTTTTCTCATAAAAGCAGAGAACAGTGATGCATTTTTTCTTTACTTTGTCCTGGGACTGCTCTCATCAAAAGGTATGTGTAGTTTGAAGTTATTTCCTCTGGAGTTCATCTTAATGAATTATAAATGTGCCTTGACATGTTAAATGTGTTGTGGAACTCAGTAAACTGGCAAAAATGCCATTTAAAGTGAGATTTTATTTCACTGGAACTAAAGAAAGTTTTTAAAGTGGAAAAAGTTTTCTAGTTTCTCGTTGCTTTCTATGATGCAGTGTAAACAGTTAAAGTGCAGCTGCTCCAAAACCAGTTTAAACTGGTATTAAATTGAACATGAAGTGAGGTTTAGGTTTGCTTGACGTCAGTGTGTGGAAAACTTTCATTCATTTTACACTGATCCACGTAAGAGGGGACTTCCAGGGTTTGTTATCTTATCTGCTTTGGCTGCAAGGTTCAGGCTCAAGTTCAACACTTTTGTTTAGTTAACTCTCTGCCCCATTTGCTTGTGATAATAGTTTGTTCCGTGGTATTTGGTGTCAGACAGGGTTCCAGCAGCAGGTGTTGATACGTGATATGGAAATGTAACAAAGATAACAAAGCCCTGTGGCAAAGTGTGTCACAATCATTGCTGCTTGAAATACTGTGAATGCTTTCTCTTTTAAAGATTATCTTAAGGTTGTTTAGCCATGCAGCTGGTAATGCTGCTGCCTTTTAGGCTGGGCTCCTCATTCAGGGTTTTCTCTGCATGTCCTGGTTTCCTCCATTAATGCAAAACATGACTGTTGGACTAATTGGGTCCTCTAAATTAACGCTGAGATAAAGGAGAATGTAAATTGTCATTTGTTGTGTGTGCGGCGCTGTGATGGACTGACATTATTGCATCCAGCCTTTCGGCCAATGATGTCTCAGCAGGAACTTCTGGTATTGAGGGGAAGCCTATGGCAATACTTGAAGTAGAAAGAAACAGCTATTTGCAGACTATTTGGGCTTGTGGTTGTCATCCTGATGGAGACCACAAGCTGAAACACGTTGCTCTGCAAATAAAGTCTTTTTAGTTTCTGCAGGTGCTGATGGAGTTTTCCCTTCAGCAGATCTTTGATCTCTCTGCTCTCCAAAAATGGCCAAAACATTTTTGGATTTCAGGCTCTGGTTCCCTGTGTGGTGATAAACCGTGTGGACGGTTTCTGAGGTGCATTATACGGCACATCGTTTGAGATTGAGCATCACAACTCAAGTCCAACAGTCATGCAATAAAAACAGTATTAAGACTGGTTTCATTACTGTCGACTCAAGATCTTGATGTAAGTTAAGTTGATGTAGGAATTGGAATAGAACAGGAATTCATTTCTGTACAACAGAACAAACATGACAGGCAATCAGCACAAAAAGATTCATACAAAGATATACAAATACAAACAAAAGGAAATAAAAATACAGTTACAGCAAGTACAGTTTTTCAACATAAATATTGCATTGCCATGAAAAGCAGTATATCCCAGTCCACAATAATGAGCAGCTCAGTAGGTTAATTTAATTTTATTGCACAAAATGTGCATGTGAATTAATTAGATCAACATTCCTTTCATATTTAGTGATCCTAATGACGCTGAAACATCAACGTCAACAACCACGGGAATTTCCCTTCACATTCACTGCAGAATGAAGCCAAGACTTTGATGATGACATTTGTTCATGATCGTAACATTATGTCCTCCTGCATTTAGCTGGGTACTTTTTGACTGACCAACTATTTTCTGAGTACATCTGTTTCAAAGTTGCACAACATTCAAACTCTTACAGTTGTAGCTTGTAAACTGAGAGCGTGAGTCACGTCTGTGTTGTGTCTTAAGGCGGTACTGAAACTGACGACGGTTTATTTTTGACATTCCAGAAGATTTATTTGCTTGATCCATTTGGGTTTCCAGGCTTTGCATGTGAACTGCACCTTCAGGAGTGGAAAAGTTTAGTCTGCGTGAAAAGTGATCACACCCTGAAAGAGCTGCAAACCTGCTGCTTTTTATCTTATGAACGCTTGAGTTATTGTTTTATACTTTGCCTAAACAAGTTGTCTGAATCACGGGGCTGATATGTTTGGTTCTTCTCACTTGATGGGAGAGTCTTCCGTGCAGAAAAGTGGGTCGGTTTGGGATCAGAGGCCTGTGAGGAAAGTACAGGATTGCATAATTACATGAAGAATGTGGAAGAGCTTCTTCAGAAACCTGTTTGCATTAAGAGTCAAATCAGTTTTAGTGACTAAAACTGAAAATCTCTAAGACCGTCTTAAAGCAAGAGTTTTAAAAGGAGAGAAAATATGTTTCTATCATTTTGTCATAATTTACTAATCATCTATTACTTTTATTTTAACCTAAACAATATTTATTTCACACAAACATTGTTTGTGAAATTAAAACTTATATTGCATTTTGCATCCTTAATCTTGTCTTGCAGGTTGTTTCTCTGAAAATCCTGACCCCCAGAAGGTCGTGGCCTTTGCAGGTGAGAATGCCGTCCTGCCCTGCAGTTTGAAAAACTCTGGCAGCGATGATCTGCCTACAGTGGAGTGGTCCAAGGAGGGCCTGAAGCCCAACGTGGTCTTCTTGTACCGCAATGGCTTTGAGACGTTTGAGATGAAGAACCCGGCCTTCGAGTTCAGGACGAGCCCTTCATGAGGGAGGTGAAAAACGGGAACGTCTCGCTGAGGATCTGCAACGTGAAGCCGTCGGACGCCGGGATCTATCAGTGTTTGATCATCCAGAGGAACGGAAGCAGAGATGCTACCAACATGCAGCTGGATGTTGGTATGACGGCTTCAGCTCCTGTCGGCTCAACATTTTCCATATTGATGCTGGATTTTAATGTTTGCTTATTTGTCCAGCTGCAGCGTCTGACCCAAAGCTTTCAGTGGATTCTGTCCAGAACCAGAGAGTGACGGTGGCCTGTGAGGCGACCTGCTGGCTGCCGGCTCCACTGATGGAGATTGTGGATGAAAACGGGAAGAACATCACAGACACTGTGGAGATACGAGCAGCAGATCCCACTGAATGTTACACAGTGAGGCAAACGGCCAGCGTGCCGAGTCACACAACCAGGTAACAGAACAAGACTTCAGGTTTTCTTCTGCCTTTTTACTCAACTGGGCAAGAAAGTCAGGATTTATTTCAGTTTGTCGGTCAATTAACCAACCAACTATTTAATTATCTACCTGCTTACTGTTAAACCTGCTTTTCTTTTCCTTACTTTCCAATTACCAGAACAAAGAGCAAGATATTTCTTCACAACAGAGCTACTAGTAGGGTGGAAAGATTAAATTGGGAATAAAACAAAGAAATAAGAAAGAAATTAAAGTCAAGATTATTAGAATAGCACATTTCAGAAACAAGGCAGTTTGCACCAAAAACATATAATAACCAATTAAGGAACAACCAACAAACATTAGATTTAGTCAAATGCCATCATCAAAATCACCAACCAAATACACATCAATGATGCAATTCTGCCACCTGCTGACAGCCAATAGTAGCTGCAGCTGAAAGAGTGAAAATATTTCAAGATTTTATTTATTTGTTTATTTATTTAGTTTCATTTTAATCGGGTCTTGAGCCTCCAGAAAATGGTGCTTGTCTCCCTCTACAGTAGGGAAAAGAATGGTGGCTTTTCACAGAATGCTGTATCCAAGCATAGTTAAAGAAAGTTGAGTGGAAGAAAAAAGTGTGAATCAGAAACAGTGATGATTGCAGCCTTAAGAAAAGTGTTAGATCCTGAAATTTTATGAAAAAGGCTTAACAAAAACGGTTGTTGAGTGTTCTAATATCAACAAGCCTAAAAGCAAGTCAACATGGCCTTTCTGTGTCTGATTATTTTCACCACTAGAGGGAGCTCAAAAGGAGTCATTAGGAATTTGACAGTTTTAGAAATTTTGGGAGATTAATGTTGTCATCTGTTTAATATTCTTTAAATGGTTAATAACAAGTCCAAGACAAAATGTTCATAATGACACAAAAAGTAGGTCCAGAACTAAAAGCATAAAAATAAATTTATTTAAACACTGATCTGTGTCAACAGGATCGTCTGCAGAGTCAAACAGCCGCAGACGAACCAGAGCAGAACTGCAGAAATCCTCCTTCCAGGTACAAAGATGTCTAATCTAATCAATATGTTATATTTCATTATAGTCGCACCGTTAAACTATTCTGTATTCTATATGTATATTGTGATCTAACATTTTATTGGAGACAACATAAAATAAAATGCAAAACAGGCTAAAATGCTTTATACCAAAGATCATTCAGTGATGCTGGAACAAATTTAGGATCCTCCAGTGAACGGATTTAATTGCTGAATAAATTTTTAGCAGTTGATCTGAATGTTAATCTTTCCATATTGTTGCTCCAGCTCAGTGGATGAGGTCCAGACCCGTCCAGCTCGCCGTCTTCTCCATTGAAGCGACAGCTGCAGTTTGCTCTTGGACTCTGTGTCTGGCGTCTGGTGGGCATGTTCCAAACTCGGTAAATCTGAACTTTATTCAACAAATTAAACATTTTAAAAGGAGATTGTTAATGCAGTAGTTGTTTGAACGCAGACAAGCAGAGCTGATATTACAAACTCAAGATTTTAAATGTAGAGTATGGTTTTTATTCCACGCCTTTATAGTGGCCAATAAAAGGAGATGTCATTAAATCCTGATTATTTTTGTTTTTGTCTGTGTAGCTGAGCGAAAGCAGCAAACCCAGGGAATTTCATCGGATCATGAATTAATAGGAGTCACCTGTGAAGGTACGTTCCTACTAAACCCACCAAGTGAGACTGATGAGGTCGACAATACGGCAAACAGGATCATCGAGAATCTGCAAACAGAGTTGGCTCATCTCAAGTTGGAGAACTGCAACAAAGACCAGACTATTCTGAAACTGTTGGGGAAAATCCAATCCATGCCTGCTGCTCCCCAACACAACCAGCCAAGAAACTCCCCTCACTGGGATTACCCACAATTCTTCAGGTCTTCAGACCACAACTCGAAGAGCACAGAGTTTCCTGTAACAAAACCAGGCTCCTCAAAACTGCTGAGCTCCCAAAGCCAAAGTGGGAATCTCGACCTTGGCCACAGAAAACACAGAGTCGTCCGTATTCACAGCTGCCCAGCTGAGCTGATTTCAGCACCGGTGGTCCGATGGGACGAGGAAACCGCTTCCCGCCTCACATGGTTCTCCACAGCGACTCACGTCAGAACGCTCGGCTGCTTCAACGCAAACACTCTTTAGGGCTGCTTCCATCTTTTCCTTCCAAAAACGTTTACTTTCCTCTCCCTCGTTTACCAGAGCAGTGAAGAACCTTTCAGCAAATGAGTGAAATCTTCTTAATCCAAGTTTACCTCTGAAATGTGGGCCTGATGTTTTACAAGAGGATCAACTATGAATTCATGAGGATGACTTTCATACAGTAAATATGTATTTTTGCCGTGTGATGGTTTATTGCAAGATGAATCACTATGCAGTCAAGAAAGGTGAGTTCTTGACTGAGTGACTTAATGTTTTTGCCAGAAAAACCTGCTGAATTCTAGAATTAGAATAAAATAGAAACAGAATAGAAAAGAAATTCCTTCTTCCAGAGAGGAAATTATGGTGCAAATGGAAATTAAAGCTTGTACATTCACACAAAAATAAAATTATAAAAATGCTTGAAAGTGGAATAAAGAATTATGTCTTAATGCAATTTAAATTTTTAACATTTTCCTCTGCTGCTTTTTCTTCTAAAAAAGTTTTTGATATCAGAGTTCATCGTAGTGAAGATGAAACAAATTTCTCTAATGTTTGTTGAAAGATGAAGATTAGAAACTAACTTTGGTGTTTTCTTAATTTAAATATTCCCTCTCATGCTCCGAGGTGTTTCTGTCCTGCTGCAAAGACACTGACTGTGTGCAACAGTTTATCTCCAGATACGTTACTGTTACATTGCTGGTTGGATAATTGAATATTTAATCTCTAACACTAGTTGGCTGGATGGAAATGTGAGAAATAATTTTTATTCTCAGGTTTTTAAAATGCTATGTAATGGGTCCATTTTGCTTTTATTGTAGTTGCATCCAGCTTCATTTTTTGTGCTCCTACTTTTAGAGCGCACTTTTATTATTTATTTATTTTTATTTTTATTTTAATGTTTGAATTTAGTTTCTACACTATTGAGCTCTGGGATGGTTTCCATCCTTTTCTTTTCTCCTGTTTCCTACTGTAGATGTTCATGTTCATGTAAACTTCTGCACTTGATAAATTTTTTTTTAACAAGTATGTGTGTTATTACCTTTTGTATATTTTTGTTACGTTGTAGAATAATTTTCACAAATGTTTGTTCATTTATTCAGAATAAAATGTAAATTGTAATGATCAAAACTGTTTTATTGATATCTTGGACTAGACAACAACTTTGTGCTTGAATGTAAAATATATTTATTTATCACCAAAGTGCAATGTCTTCATTATGAGCACAAGGAAAACAAAGATGAGAAAAGGAACCAATAATTAACTGTTGCAGAACCTAGAAAGTTACAAATTATTGAAACCTGCAGGAATCTTATGATGAATAAGATATTTAATCAAATAAAACTGAAACAGTGTTTGTAAGTTTCTTGATTTTGCTGTTTCTTTAAATGTGTTCCTTGGAGCAGCTGCAGGAAGCGGCTCCTCCTCGGCGCCGTTGTGTCTTTGTGAATCCTGAATGTTTTACTGCAGGCTGAACTCATGGCCTCCGATTCACTGGAAGTCTTTCAGTCATTGGAAATTTGCAAAGAGGAAACTGAATGTTGCTTCAATAAAAGTGGCATCCGCCCCTCTGTCTTCGCCTTTCAGACTATTTACCAATTGACTTGTTTTCAGTGTCACCTCAGTTTTAATTCTACAGCAATGATCAAGAATTATTAAACGAATTTAGTCTTCAGTGAAAATGACATGCTTTTTATCCCCAATTGTGTTTGTTTGTTTCAACAGCAAATATATTTGACATCAGTAACAATTAGACTAATCAGAAAAACAAAAACAGGTTTCCCTCCAGGAACGCTAACCTCCACAAAACGACTATAAGAGCTGCAGAAAATTTGAGATTTGTCAAATCAGAAAAAAGAAACTCCAAACATCATTAAAATTACTACAATTTAGTTTTTTGGTTTTGCTATTGGATCTTTTCTGCTGTTCTTTTTGTGTAAAGAAATGTAGACATTTTTATTCTCGATCCATCTCTGTTTCCTCTCTGGATGCATAATGGCTACTGGACACAGGAAAACAATTTAACAGAACTTTACTTTTGTGACTAAATAATAAGTTGTAAATTATTTTTATTTTATTTTAAATTAAGTATTTGCTTGAGGCAAACAGAAAATGGAACTTATTGCAGTTTTCTTTATGGACAAAAACAATTATATTATTTATAAGACTGTACATTATTAATGTTGTGATAGTGTTTCTCTAAGACTTTCTTGCTTCATTATTATAATTTGAGCCTCGTGTCTGATCACCAGACAGACACAAGGACAGGTTAAAGGTCATCTGTCAAAACAGTTTGATTAAAGGAAGAACGTTTAATTTTCTCTCAGATGCTAGAATTACCAAATATTTCTTCTCTTTCGCGTCTTGTTGTTTATGACATGTCTTCTACTCCGATTAGGCCGGGTCCATTGCAGGTTGAGGTTAAATTTGAGTTGAAAATCCAGCCAATCAGATCAATCAGGAAAGTTACTAAATGGAAAAATGAAGCTATATTTGCATTTTATTTATGGGATAAAAGCATAAAGCATCCTGACCTCTGGCAGGTTCAGAACAGAATGGCCTTTAGGAAAATCTCCAGACCGTTTGGCCAATCTGATATCTGAGCTGCTGCAGCTTGGAGCTCCTTCAGCCTGGTCATGGTTGTCCTGCTCTCCTCTCACTGCTCTCTTTCTTCCACAGTCACTCAATCTGTGAGGACGACCTGATTAGAGGCAAATGCCTAATTATTGTGCTCAGTCTAACGGGTTCATCTGCATTTTGCCTTCTCAATAGAAATGGAAAGATAAATATCTTATTTTGATATGTGAACTTAGTTGCAACACTTTAGTTCCTGTTCAACCAGATGTGAACTAACAGTTCATTTCTTTGGAATTTCATTTCCTCATCTTGCGAAAGTAGCAAAATCAGAAGCTCTATAAATATTAAGTGATTCTACAGTGAAGTTAAAGGTGCTGGCTTTCTAAAAAGACAGATCATTCTGCATCAGGTTTGCTGATCAAATTCCTGCTCATCTTTTTTGTGCCATTGTTTGAATGTTCTTGACATGAATGCTTTATTTCAATTTGCCTTCAGCTTTTATATTTCCATCGTCTCCATCATGAAGTTGTTGGCTGTGTTCCTCGTTTTCTCCTTTATGGTTGTGACCATTGCTACCTGTGAGTATTTATTACTTTTGAAGAAATCAGAAAGTGACTAAAATACAAGCAGAAACTAATTCCTGTTTTAAATGTCAACAGCTGTCTCCAATGATGGCACTCCTGGTGATGATCGGTGGGTGTTTTTGTTATGTTTTATTTCCTTAGACTGAATACTCAAACACAAATTCTAAAATACGTTGATCTTCTTGTCAAGCACTTTATTAAAACATAACACATATTTTCTTTTCAGAATATTTAATAGACTTTTATTAAAATGTCTCCACTGTTTTTTGCAAAGCACACATGTAGTTTTGACCTGCACAAGTGTCAGTCTGTTATGTAATTTATACTTAATTTAATCTTACATAATTTTGATTCAACGGAACAATGTCACTGTATAAAGCCACATAAGGCTCTTGATCTGAACTCTGAATCCATTTGTTTTTTATCAGATCTCCTTCTTGTCCTTTCGGCTGGACTCTGATCAACAGTCGCTGTTTTCAATATGTTGCCAATGAGATGACTTGGGCTGGAGCCGAAGTGACTTCCAACGAGACTCCTCTCTGATTTTCTTTCACACATTTCTTCAGCACATCATTATTTGTTTATCTATAGAGAAACTGTCTGTCCATGGGGGCAAACCTTGCATCAATTCACAACATGAACGAGAACCATCAGATTCAGACTCTGATATTTACAGCAAGTCATGAGTCCAATGAAACATGGATTGGAGGCTCTAATGCACAAGAGGTATTGTTACCAGTGCACTTTATTATTTTGAGTATATTGTGAAAGATTGAATGAAATGTATCATCTGCTGAACTCTGTCTTCCAGGAGAGCATCTGGTTATGGAGTGATGGAAATCTATTTAGCCACACAAACTGGTGTCCAGCAGAGCCTAATAATGCTAATGGCATGCAGCACTGCTTACAGATAAACTATTCAGGTAAAAGAAAATTATTTTTGAATTGCTATAACAACTAATAGGTAAAGGCTTATTTACTGTGCATGCAAACTTTTTGGTTGATCTACATCTACATTTATTGCAGTAGCAGTAGGAGGATATGTTAAAAAGCTTTAGTTGATCAAACTTTATAAAAAATGATACTGTGTCAGGTTTTATTAGGATTCTGTGTTTGCGATGACTCATTTATTCCCTTACTTCTAGGTGCAAAGTGCTGGGATGACTTCGACTGTGGTGCCCGTAAACCTTCTGTCTGTGTCAAGACAATGTGAAAACTGTGAGCTTCCCAAAAAGGCCTGATGTGTAAAACAGAACCAGTGGAGAATCAGAGCTGCTGTTTATGTTTTCCTGCCTTTTTGCATCTTCATAGAAAACCCAAAAGATATTCTGCTTCTCTACTTTCTATCATTTCTCTGTTTAATGCAACCTAAGCAATGAAGCGACAAGCAAACAGCAGCTGGATTGTCTCTCTGTAATAAAGTTCAGTGACAGACTGCTGCTTCCCAAGTGCCGGACCAATAGATTCAAGAACTCCTTTGTCCCCCACGCCTTCAGACTGTACAACTCCTCACTGGGGGGTCGGAGGTGACACAGGACAGAGGGAAGAAGGAGTAGTTTTTCTACAAATGTGAACTCCATATTTATCAGGCCAAACCATACAGTGCAATACCATATCACTGGTCAATCTATCGACCAAATTGCTATAATTTCCTTTTTTGTTGTATTTATATTCTTTGTTTTGTATTTAATTTGTATTTTTTTGTATTTTGTGTATGCTTACTGTGTGCCACATTTTTGCCTGTGAGCTGCTGGTAACTATAATTTCCTGAGGGAGTCTTCCCAAGGGATCAATAAAGTCAAGTCTAAGTCTAAGTCTAAGTCTAAGTCTAAAGTCAGACTGAATGAGTTATAAGAAAGAATCTTCTATGCAAAACTTTCTGCTATTCTTTGGCTGAGCAAAAATAAAACTTTGAGCAATCAAACAAGATGATGTGTGTTTTATTCTCAGTCTTTGCTGTGTTTAGTTTTAACACTATCATACACTAGTTATGATGTCATTAGAATTTAAATATCACAGTAAACATGACATTTTGCAAAGTGTTGTCATTACACGTCAAACTGTTGGTCAGTGCTGTAATGCAATGTGTTGTGTTGCTAAGGCATTTATTGATTTATAAACTACCAACAGTATTTTAAAGTGTTTTCTCTCAGTGGAAGAACTTTAGGGCTGGGTGATGTGCTCGATCATCCTGTTTTAGTCAGGCTGCCAGCAGCAGCGTTCTGCAGAAGTAAAGTACTTCATTAAGTAAAGTTATCTTCATTAATTAAAGAAATTAATTCTGTTGATTCCATTATTTAGTCATTTGGAATCCACAACTTTTTCATTTAAACTTAAAATAGATCCTCATTGACTAACATATTCTTGATAACATGACACATATTTGCTTAAGTCACAAAGTCCCAGGTCTTTGAAGAAGAGAAAACTTTAGTCTTATCACAACAGCAAACGCTCTCACCAAGCACCACAAAAATAAAATGTCACAAGTTACAGAGACAAACATATCATAACTCGGTGTATAAAATGTCAACTGTTGACAAAATCTACAAAAAATATGTTTTAACAAATCATTTTAAATGTGTGGTGGTTGTAGAAATTGCAGCTATTTAAAGTTCTGAGAGAATTTGGATTTTTGTGAATGTTTGAGAATCATTGAATGTTAAGTTTCTATCTGAGCTTCCACCTCTCCTCCTCCTCTCAGCTCCTTCAGACTAGTGGCAGCAGCATTTAGCAAACAGGGACTGCACATCTACAACACTCCTAATAGCGACTGTAAATAGCATCAGTGGACTGGAGGAGAAATGTTGTGAAGGGAAGGTCTTTCTTAAAGAGACAGAGCCCAATTTCAATGTAACATGTCATTTCTGTTCAGTTGTTTTACTTCATTGTGCTAGAAAATGGAACCATGTGATATAGATATATAATAGATAAATAGATGATAAAGATGATAATATCCCCTTTAGATGATGTTAGAACCTATTAGAGTTAACTTAATTCAGACATTAAAATAATCGAACACATGTACATGAATGCAGATTAAATGTATTAAGCAAACAGCACAAAAAGAATAAAAACTTAAATTTGGGAATCTGTGGAATCCAGTTTATTTTTTACTAACTGCTCGATGAATTGGTTAAAAAGTTTATTTTCTCTATTTTTTATGTCTGTAGTTCAGTTAAGAGAGTTTAGGTTTAAATTTGAGAGGCTGGGAAGTTTCCAGAAATGATTTAGTAACATAAAGCTGCATGTAGAAACATCTATTTTAAATCGTTTGCTTTCACTTTAAAACCAGACAACTTCAATGGCATGAGTTCAGACCAGGTTACTCAGTAACCAGCTGGACTTTGTCTCAACATGAAACCTGACCAGCTCGTTTTACGGTATAGAACCGGAATATTTCATACTCCAACTTAAATGCTATTATTATGGACTGACAGTAGAGAAAATTCAGTTTATACCGCCTGGTGATGTGTTATCTTCTTTGCTTTGTGTTTGGAGCGCTCCTGATCAAAGGTAAGAAAGAAAGCATATTACAACACTTACGTCATAGTTTACAGAACTTAAAATAATATCGAAGTGGTTGGATTTCTCTCAAATAAAGCAAGTCTGTTAATAATAAATGTTACAAAGGAGTAAAAGGCTTTAAATGAAAATGAAACAGTTTATTGTGAAGCCAAATCAGATCGTGTGTGTGTGCGTGTATGAAGAAATATCAGGCTTCCTCTAATCTCTGACGGCCAAATAGTTTCACTGTCCAAGCTGCTTTTTGCCTTCTTGTCTCATTGTTTATTAATCCAACTCAATCTAACAGAGTTTGCTCTTCAGTCGGATGCACTTGCTAGGATTTAGGACAGAAGTTTGTCTTTTGTTTCACCTGTACTACAAAAACCACACTTTGATTCAGAAGGTAAGTTCTCTGCAGGCAGTTACTGTAAATCACGTGAACATGACAACGCACTTTCTTCAGCTGCCTTTACAACATGGAGAAAGTCCATTTGGAAAAACCCATCATCCAGGCCCTGCTTCTATATTTAGGTAAATGCAGACACACTCAGTGTGTATTCTGCAGAAAAAGTTCTGTTGCAATCAATTTTTAGATATAAAATAAGAAAATTGGGCAGCAATGGTTTCTAAATGGAGAATTAAAAATGTATTCGTCTGATAGGGATGTTTTAATGAAACAAAATATATCTGACTTCATTTACACATTAACAAATATTAAATAAAGGAAGTGGAAAATTATTTGTATTGAAGTTACTGTTAAAATAATTTTTAGATTTGCCAACTTCAAGGATTAGAGCGATAAAACTTTATATCTGTTCAGAATCTGTTTTTATTTCCTCAGCTGTTTTCCAGCTCAGATTATTTAAACAACATAAAGCAAGTAAACTGTTGGCTAAAGTAGAATAATTCATCATAAGTTGCTTCCTGATGATGTTTGTTGTATTTTACAGGACATGCGTGTCTGTCTGCTCAGCCTGGGCAGGTCGAGGCCTTCACTGCTGGGATCGTCGTTCTCCCCTGCAGACTGAACATCCGTCCCAGTGACTATGTTCAGACAGTGGAGTGGTCCAAACTGGTCGAAGGCCAGAAGCCAGTCGTCGTTTTCCTGTACCGTCACGGCTGCGAAACCTTCGAGATGAAGGATCCCGACTTCGAGTATCGGACGAGCCTCGCCATGAGGGAGGTGAAGAACGGCAAACGTTTCGCTGAGGATCTCCGGCGTGAAGCTGTCCGATGGCGGGACGTATCGGTGCCTCGCCATTCAGAACAACGGCCGCAGACAGGAAACCAACGTGGAGCTGCTGGTTGGTGAGTCAACTGAAGTGACCTGTCAAGTTTAAACCAAACAACCTGATGATACAAACCATGGCAGAACAGCACACACTTAAAAATATATCCTCTTTATAACACTGTTTAATCTTTATATAACAGAACTGAAGTCTTATTTTATCCTTTATCATGTCTGATTACATCATTTCTGAAAACCACTGTTTACTTCAGATGCTTTTATTTTGAAGTAGCATTATCATTTTGGCCTCTGTTCACAATTTGCTTTCCATCTAAAAAGTTCACATGGAAAAATAAGGATTTTAATTTGACATTTTTGTTTGTTTAGTGCTCAATATGAAACTCAGAAGGAAATAATCTGACTTCTGAAACTCAACAGTTCATATCTGGCAACAGTTCTGAACATTTTACTTATATTCTGATCTTAAACATAAAGTTTCTTTGTCATTCCAGCTTCCTGGGTTGAATCCACCACCACAACCACTCTGATATATGTTGCTTTAACAGTTTCATTTGCCTTTAATCTACTGTTGGTGTCATATCTGTTGGTAACAAAGAAGCCAATGAATTGTGGTAAGTTAATGTTCTTATTTAGCAGAATAAATACGTCAATAACTAAAGTGATGGTATTTCCAGAGAGAGACCAGATGGGGAAATATGAGCAGAAAAAACTGACGTCACACAGGAATTAGGAAAAGAACATTGTAATATGAATTACTTTTGCATATCTTGTTATCAGTTGATAAGAGAAAATATATTTGATTGAATGAGATCTGCTAAATGTGATATTTATCCAAACAGATAACAGAAACTCCATATGGCATATTGTACAATTTACTTACATCAGTTTTTCTGTGAAACTGAAAGAGGATAAATAAAAAATACATATTAGTATCATTGTTGTAACACAGTCAAAATCACTACATACATAATTTTTATGCAGACACACATATGATCTTTTCATTAGTGACAAACAGAGCAAACTATAAAAATGCAGAACTTCTCCCCAGATCAAAGTGTTTGTAGCAATTTAACTTATAATATACAACAGTGATGTTTCAACAGGCAACAAACAACAAACAGGACTGAGAAACTGCTGCTGATTTTCAGAAAACTGACCAGGAGCGACCACTAGAGGGCATAGTTTAGCAAGAAATAAGACAATACTTAAACAGCTAAGCAATGAACATAAGATAATTTTAAACATAATTTACTCTGAAAAACTAGATTTGTTATGTAAACTACTTCTCTTTGAACCTTTTTATAAACACTAGTGGTTGATTAGGAACCTCTAACTGTTAATAACTGATTATTCTTCTTTAAAAGTTTGCACTAAAATGGGCTTTTAGTGATTTGTAAGAATCCCCAGATGTGTTATTTAAAGCTCTAAAACAATAAAAAATTGTTTAAATTTTAAAAGGGGTAGATCAAAAGAGAAATGTAAACTGGAAAAATTAATAGTGTGAATTATAGTAACTTAGAGAAATTATACAAATGGGATAACAGTCTCACTTCTGCTCCTTCCATTCTGTCCATTTCCTGTCATTCCTCTTTGTGGTTTTGTGGGTTTTTTAATACAAAACGCTTCATACCTCATTCTGCATAAGATACATTTTTTTCACACATTGTCATATTCCCAAAATAAAGGTTTCATCGAGTATTTTTTTATTTATTTTACTTTTTTGCCTTAATCTTTTTCTTTTCTTTTTTGCAAATAAGTCACATTATTTTAGGAAGGTGACAAAATGCTTGTGCCTGGTTGCTCATGTTTTCCTTATTGTTAAAAAAAAAACATTCTTAAAAACATTAAATGTTTCTGATGTTTCCATCTGGCTCTTTTCTGACTGTCTGAACCCAGATGGAGAAAAACCATCACAGCAAAAGGACAAGTTGGACCAAACCGTGACGACTGACGTCAGTGAATCCAATTCCCTTCTGAACCAGCTGAGTCTGACTGAAAACAAGCAGAACTGCATCTTGGAGGAGCTGCACCACCAGAGGCGCAAAGCGGACACCATCCAAATAGAGGACATCAGTTTCTGGAGCCGTTCGATCTGTCGACACCAACATCCAACAATCAGCCAGAGCTCCACCGGATCGCCTCCGGATCCCTGGAAAACCCGATCTCTCATGTCTGATCCCGATCCCGACGCTGAGGCAGCAAACTCACCAGGAGATCAGGAGCCAAACCAGGCCTGTTCCTGACCCGAAACATCTGTCCAAAAACCAAATGCAGAAAAACCTCTCAACTCCTGAATGATCATCGTTCACAAAGCAAGTTAACAAATGTTGTTGGTTTAACTCTGAAGTTGAGGTTAATATATTATGACTGATCTTAAATAAATCGTGTTCCTGAATGTTTCTAAGAAACTGAATGACGGACAGCATGCAGACTTGTTGCCGCTACTTGTTGCCTCGACTTGTTTTGGTGTTTTTGATTTAAGCTTTTGATGGATAAACTTCATGACGATCAGAGTAAAACTCTGAACTGAACAAATGTTTATTCATTTATTGACGCTGAAGTGAATCAATAAAGGAAACCTGAAACTTTTCAAAAACATCTCGTGTGGGCGGAGCCTCAAGGTCACGTTATAATATTAGAAAAGGTTAAAAGTTTAGTGAAAAACTTTCCAAGGTTCTGTAAATATTCTGAATGTTTAGACCGGAGTTAGCTTTAGACTAAGTTAGATTATTAAAGATTGTGAGAATTAAATGTAGCATATTTGAAAAGACAATCTAAATTGTTATTCAATATAAATGGCTTTTAACCAAGATAATAGGCCAGTTTCCTTTCTTTTTTCTTTCAGAAGAATAGGTCCGACTCAAGAAAGAGCAGTTAGACTAGAGTTTTGCAGCTGCGAGTGTTTTGTATTTGCAATGTGAATATCATATATACATATTTACAACCACAACATTGGGATATGCAAATGGCCATCAAGGAAAAAAACAAAACAATGAAATAAAAAGAAAAATAGAGGAGAAAAGAAGAAACACAACAAAGGGGAAAAAACAAATTAATCAATCGTTCCCAAAGTTCATCTTACAACTCCTTAGTCCATCCACCCCGAATGGGGATTAATCAGGCTCGCAAACAAGGCGAGTATCCAGGGCGTGGTTCACGTCCTGGGTAAATGAAAGTCCAATCAAAGAAGGAACAGAGTCCTTTGTAGGATTCCTACCAGCTGGGTAGGAGAAGTAAGCAGTCTTCTGTCATCAACAGGTGAAATCTTTCTTGGCTCTAGGCCTCGTCTCATAGCTCACCATCCACCTGGCCAGTTCCGCAGTTTTGCGTCATACTACCGGATCTTTTTCATCTCCCTTTCCCGGCTCACAATAATGGGCTCCTGCCAGCTCTGCTCCTTCCAACGCGTTCTACCCTTCACGGCCTTCCGCTAGCTAATATACCTAGCCGGTAAACTGAAAGGTACATGTGACCCCAGTACTCAACCGCGATTGGCTAAATGATAATCTCGCGAGAATCACTCATAATACTATTAAAACATCGCGAGATTTGAGGCTAAAAGGCAAAAGAGTAGAAAATCAGAGGAAATGAAGGTTTAAAATTACACTCGGGTTACATAAAGGATATGAAATAAATGTTTGACTCTGAGATTAAACTGAGATTTGTGTGGGACTAAATAAGAATTAAATATTTTGTTCTTTTAATAATCTTATAAGAGTAAAAAGATAGATAGATAGATAGATAGATAGATAGATAGATAGATAGATAGATAGATAGATAGATAGATAGATAGATAGATAGATAGATAGATAGATAGATAGATAGATAGATAGATAGATAGATAGATAGATAGATAGATAGATAGATAGATAGATAGATAGATAGATAGATAGAGAGAGAGAAGCTGTTATGTCCGACTGCAGTGAAAGCAGCATGACGCACCATTGAATTAAATAACCCATAAATCTCAGTTTTCATGGTTTACCTTTGATTTATACTGACAAATTGAAACCAAGCACTTCACTACCAGAAGTTAAATGACAGCAGAAGGAGCTTAATGACCATTAAATCGTCACTATTACTGATCAATTTTAAATGTTTCGTGAGAAATGCAAGAATCGAGTACATGAATGAATCATTTTCCGGAATGCATTTTTGTAATAAAGTTTTTTTTGCGGAAGTCTCAGTTCCTGTCTGGTTCTGATTGTGAATGAATCCTGCTGCTGTATCTCCTGTAAAAGACAGGAACTCCGTTTTCATCCTCGGTGATGTATTTGCATCTCTTCCTGGTTGGACTGTCGCTGTTATTCTCAGGTAAGGGGTCAGAGGTCATAAATGTTTTTTTCCTGTAGTTTCAGAGACGATCTGTGGAGAATTTGCTCAGTCATCCGATAACGTCTTTTGTTAGTGATCGATTACATAAAGTTGTATCTATTGATAAGGACCAAGGAGTTAAATGACAGCAGAAGGAGCTTAATGATCATTAAATCGCCTCTATTATTGATTATTGACGAATCAGGAGTAAAATATTGGTTTGTACTCCATGATTCATTTTGACTGTGTAAATGTGCGCTAATAATAGTCTATTGTTCTCACCGCAAGCTGTTGCTTTCTCTTTTCCTTTTAAAACAATGTGACGTCAGATGAGATGTTATTCAGATAACTTTATATAAACCTGGAAGCGTAAAAACTAACTGTGACTCAAAGGGTATGAGGAGTTTCTTCTGCTTCCTCTCTATGGCTCTTGACTCCAAGTTCACCACCAGTTTCACAATTTGTGCACAATTGTGATGGGTTTTTTTATGTATCTATTTAGTCCATTTAACACACATGTCCTGTGTTTACATTTCAGTCTGATCAAGTTGTGTCCTCATCCTAATTTTTAGCTCCCTCCACAAATTTCCCTGCTAATTGTGATTAACCCTGAAAACCCCTATAGTTGGAGTTTAGGTTGATAATTAATTGTAAATTAATTCATAGATGATTGAAAAATCCCATCTTTACTTTCAGTTTTATTATGCCTAATCAGCCGATGCTGTGGTAACGTTTTTATTTGATGGGGTGTTTACAACACCCCATCATAAAAATGAAGGAGTCTTCATAAACGTCTGGCTGTTGTGATGAAACGTTATTAGATAAATATGACTCTTTTAATGCAAAATTGCACTAAAAGCCCATTAGATGTGTTAACTTGCATTACAAGTGTCATTATTTACTGAATGATATTTCATGACAACATTCATAAAGACTCCTTTATGATCATAACATCATGTTTATGATGTCAATAAATGTTTCCGATGCGGCTAATATTTTGGTTTTGTCTGGAAAAGTCAGTAATCTGCTAGTGATGCTCATTTTTGCAGGAGTTTCTTCCACAGATGCTCAATCTAATCAAGTCGATGCTTTTGCTGATGGAGACGTCATCCTTCCCTGCACCTTCAACATCCCAGCTAATGAAGACATTCCCACAGTGGAGTGGTCCAAAGTGGTGGAAGGGTCCAAGCCAGTAATCGTCTTCTTGTACCGCGACGGCTGCGAGACCTTCGGGATGAAGGATCCAGACTTCGAGTACCGGACGAACCTCATCTTGAAACGGCTGCAAAACGGGAACTACTCACTGAGAATCTCCAAACTGAAGCTGTCCGACTCCGGAACGTACCAATGTTTGGTCATCCAAAAGAACGGAACCAAAGAACAAACGAGTGGAGCTGGTGGTTGGTACGTTTCTTTCAGTCACTTTTGTTTGGTAACTCCTCTGTTATTGATGGAGAGTTAACGCAGCGCAGTATGTCATTTTTATTCTAATAGCATCTGTTAAAATCAAAGTTACAAAGGGCTTCATCTATGATCTTGACAACTGGGGAAAACCTTTTTTGCTGTAAGCAGGAGTCCAATATTTTGTTGTTTTAGAGAAGAAAAAGAATTGTGTCATGATTTGGACTTATGGGCTCAAATCAGTGACATGCAGTGAGACTCTACCAGCTCAAATGCACCAATCCTCAATCCAACATAGAAGCTGTATTTTAATTCTGATCACACCTAAATAAAGTGTCTAACAACATGATTACAAGAAAGATAAAATAATATTTAATAAGGTCAAATGTTTCATTTGGCTGACCTCTCTTCTGATTAAAACTGATTATTTTACAATGTCAAATATTTCTTTCATTCAGTTAAAAAGAAAACAAATGACATCCTTGTTTCTCATTTTTCTTTCACTTTCAAGTATCTGGCAGCTGAAGAGCGTGACCTTGAACGGTTCTCTTCAAGAACATCTCTTGCTTGTTGTGTCTGTGGGGCTCAACACTGCCCCCTGTCAGTGAGGCATGATGCTTTCTGCCTCTGCATTTTCTCTGCATACTTATGGCCGATCAGAAATAAGTCACATTAAATGTATCAAACAGACAAATACATTGGGAATATAAAGACAGACAGCAATAAGTAGTTGAAATAAGACCCATTTTTAAATACCGGGATTACAGGCCCACACTTCACTGTCTCCAATCTATACATATCAGCAAGTAACAGAGGAAACTCTCCCTTTGAGTTGGTGATTTTTTTTCTTTTAAACACTCTTCACAGCAGTGGTAGTGATGGTCTGTGATCTCTGTCTCCACAGATTCGTGGTCTGAGCCGAAGCTTTCTGTGGTTTCTACCGACGGCGGAGAAGTGACCGTTGAGTGCAAAGCCCTCTGCTGGAGGCCAGCGCCGCTTATGACGATCCTGGACAATGAAGGAAACAGATTGACTGAAGAACCGGCGAAACAAGAAGAAGATCCCAGAGGATGTTACAACACGAAGCAAAATGTCACCCTGCTAAAAGCAGTAAGCAGGTGAGTTACCTTTAGAGTCTCTTTATTCCTGGTGGTGTTTGAACAGACTGACGGATAAATGTGATAAAAGTGTTTTGGAGCATGAGCATCTCTTTTTATGCCAACCACTAGAGGGAGCTAATGCCTCACTGGTGTCCAGAATGAAGGATTTTTACATTATTATTAGATCAGCATTATTTCAATTCGGCAATTAAACTGTTTGTTTCACTAAATGTCTCTAAGATCTACTTGGGCACTTTCAATTTTACTGCAATTCTTTGTGTTGTTAATACCAACATTTCTCAGAAAAAGCTGCTAATTTTGTTACATGTTATTTAATTCATTACAGGGTTTTTGCAGAGTCCAGCAGACAGAGAGGAATCAAAGCAAGGTGGCAGAAATACTCCTTCCAGGTACAAATATGATAGTTTTCATTTTCAATCATTTTTTAAATGATTTTTCCATCTTAGGCAATAATTTATTTCTTTACATGATGCTGGATGATGTCAACTTATTAAAACATGCTTTAAACGAGAGATGCATGATCCAATATTAATATCAGTGACAATGTGGCCACTCCATGAGGGCAGATCTATTCAGTCTATTTCTATGCTTTGTGCTCTGAGTGACATCATAGTTTATTTATTTTACATTATATGTAGAATTTCTAATTTCTGAACCATTTCAAAGGTTTGTTGACGTTTATTTTGTACATATTTGACCAACATGATCAGTTTAGTTTATTTTCTATTTGTGTTACTTTGGCTGTTTAAACTCACTAATTGAACTGACTGAACAAATTCAGGATGTTTTTACATGTTTGACCACGAATGCGAAGCCATTGGTTTACTGGTGCAGAGTAAATGTGTTGTTGTCTGTTTTACAAAGAAGAAACAAAAAAAAGGACATAATACAAATTCTTTAAAAAATAAATCTTGGGTATATTTAGGGTTGATTTTTATCACATGTTTCACTGCAGGTCTCTGGAAGGAATCCCACACTACAGTCATTTCAATCTCAGTAGCAACAACAGTGATATTGTGTCTGACGGGTTTTATTTTGTATTGGTATTTCTGCAAGAAACGCTCCAGTTCTGGTAAGTTGTCATTTTAAATCACGTTAAAAAAATACAAATCTATGAGTGAAACAACATGGCAGACAAGCTCCAATAGATTATTTATATATTGTATTATATTTACACACTCACCGGCCACTTCATTGGGTACACCTGTCAGCCAATCACATGGCAGCGACTCAATGCATTTAGGGATGTAGAAATGGCCAAGACTATCTGCTGCAGTTCAAATCGAGCATCAAGACGAGGATGAAAAGTGATGTAAGTGACTGAATGTGTTATGGTTGTTGGTTCCTGACGGGCTGGACCGAGTATTTCAGAAACTCCTGATCTGCTGAGGTTTTCATGCAACCATCTGTAGGTTTTACACAGAATGGGCCGAAAAGAGAAAATATCCATTGAGCCTCAGTTCTGTGGGAACGAAGACGTTGTTGATGCCAGAGGTCAGAGGTGAACGGCCACACTGGCTCAAGCTGATTGAATGACAACAGCAACTCAAATAACCACCGATTGAACCAAGGCCTGCAGAAGAGCAGCTCTGAACACACAACATGTCAAACCTTGAGGCGGCTGAGCTACAGCAGCAGAAGACCACAGCGGCGCCACTCCTGTCAGCTAAGAACAGGAAACCGGCTCCAATTCACACAGACTCACCAAAACTGGACAATAGAAGATCAGAAAACGTCGTCCGGTCTGGTGAGTCTGGATTTCTGCTGCCACATTCGGATTGAAGGGCCAGAATTTGGCCTCAACAAGAGGAAGCATGAATCCATCCTGCCTTGTGTTAACAGTTCAGGCTGGTGGTGATGATGTCATGGTGTGGAGGATATTTTCCTGGTACTTTGGGCCCATTAGTACCAACTGAGCATCACAGCCTACCTGAGTATTGCTGCTGACCAGAAGACCATGGCTACTTCCATCAGGATAACACACCATGTCATAAGCACCAATCATCTCAGACTGGTTTCTTGGACAATGAGTTCACTGAACTGGAATGACTCCACAGCCACCAGATCCAACAGAAACCTTTGGGATGTGGTGGGAGATTCATGTCATGGATCTGCAGCATCTATCAGGTCAATATGGACCCGATTCTCTGAGGAATGTTTCCAGTACCATGAAGGATTAAGGAAGTAAAAGGGTCCAACCCGGTACTATCAGGGTGTACCTAATAAAGTGGCCGGTGAATGTATAGATGCAGCAGCATAGATCTGCTGCGTGGAGAAGATCTCAAAACCAGCAGCTAACAACCAAAGTATATAATTAATAAATGACATACAAACAATTTAAGAAAAGACATGTAAAAAGGATAAACTTAGGTAAGAAATAACAGAATTAAGACAAAACTGATTCGGATTAAAACCCAAAGAATGAAACTGAGACTTTTAAGTGGTTTTAAAAATGTCTAATGTTTGAGTGGACCTGATATAAGAGACAGTTTGTTCATAAATTTATTTTATCCAGAGCTGGTGTCAGTCAGATCAGAAATATATGAGAACTGAACAAACCTATTGTTCATTTTTTGACTCATGCAATGACTGTCCAATGAGAGAATCTATGAAACACTGTTGATATTTAATGTTTTCACACAGAGAGAGGGACGAAACTACAGATGACCATCAACTCGGACCAAATCAAAGAAAGTGACTCTCCTGACTCCTTAATCCAGCAAAGCATAACGGACAACAAACTAAACAGCATGAATGAACAAAAAGAAACAAACGATCCTAACCTGAAATTCTTAACAAGTCAAGTTACTGGAAAACCTAAAACATGTCCTTCATTTTCCTGAAAGAGTGGCTTGAACAAGCACATTGAAACACTAGCAGAGCAGATGTCTTCAGTTCATCAGCTCTTCTGGTGCTGCTGTGACCCAATCTGTAAAAATCTGTGTGCCAGAAAAATTCAACCAAAACTTGAAGACATCTGACAAATATGTTTCCAAATAATCTTAACAAAGGCGCATGTTTAATTTTTAACCTAAAGAAAACAAACAGCTTCAATCATGAATTAACTCATAATTAATTTTTTTTTTGAACACAATTCTTTAAAACCATTAAGAAACATGATTCTGTTCAATAATCAGAGCTGATGACTGTGTGCAAATATATGTCAGCCAAATCCAGGTGAAGGTGTTGATTTTTACAGGAACGGTTTCAGAAGGTTTAAGACAGAATATGTTGCACAGCTTACTGAGCAAAGCAAACCTTTTAGAGAAGTTAGAGGAATATAATGCCAGATATTAAGCATTTAAATGTATTTTCAGTTACTTTTTCAATAAGTTTACCAGTTTTAATAAGCACAGACAAAGTTGTGGTCACTGTGTCATGAACACTTTTAGCACCTCTACTGTATTAAAGGCCATTTTAGTTTTTGAAGTTCAGTAAATATAAATCCTGTTGAATGTTGTAACATAAACCTAACAGAGCCATCACTCCTACCTAAATATATTCTTAGCTTAAAACAAAAAAAAAAAACATTAATGACCTGCTGTACATCAGGCTCTGGACGTTTTTAGCTCTCGCCAGCGAGCGTCTGAGTGCGGACTGTCTGAAGGGTCAGTGTGGTTGATGTTTGCCTTTCTTTAAGGGCTGCATGTTTTCAATGCTCCAGCATATCCACTGGATGAACGGTTTGAATCTTACCCATTCAGTTCTCCAGAGGCCTTGTAATAAATACTCAGGTGTAAAGTTAGAGGAATGATTATGGACGATGTCGGCCTTAAAGACTAACTTTGGACGTCTGGAAGAAAAGCTGGAGTCAAAAGTAACGAACATGAAACTTGTATTTTTATGACCTATCGCATCTTTTTTCTCAGGGATTTATTTACAAGGGAGGAATCACTTGCTGCACTTGAGCCAGTTTGACATTTTTAGAAAGAAAAGCTGGTGACTATTTTTTGTAAATGTTTTTTATTGTAGGAACATATGTATATTTTTATATTTATCTTTACATTATTGTTACTTATTGTAAAGTCTGACATTTGTCATACATGAACTTGAGGAAAAAAGAATGCTATGATTAGCATTATGATGTTTATATTATATACAGCATTGGTTCTGGTTTTCCAAGAACCAAGTTTGTAAAGTTTGGTCAACTTTAAAACGTACCTTAAAACTTAAAAGTTTTTAAGGCATTATATTTTCAGAAATGACCTTGACTCTTGCTCAGAAATTGCTGACAGTATGCACATGAACCCCTGTCAGGTAAAGTGTTTGGTTGACTGCTCTATTTAAAAACTGTTTTATTCCCAATTATTGATGTTTATTTAATTGTGATACTGTATTAATAATGTATTTGTTCATCCATGGTGCTGGTACACATCCAAAGGACACATCCTTTGTGTCCATTTGTTGATGTTTGTTATGTATATGTGTTATTAAGCTGCAGGTTTCTCTCATGTATTTGTTTCTACACAAATGCAAATGAACAAGAATAAATAAAATAAACATTTGGATAAAGTTGCATTTCAAAAGTCAATATTTTCTCTGGATTTTCAGTTATAGATGGAAACAGCTGAACACAGAACTACAAGTTCCAGATATTTAGCATGATCAGCAAGTTACAACTGATGCAACACCGTAACGTTCATGTAAGGTTATGGTGTTGATGTTCTGCCTGATGCTCTGCTTGATACCATCAGTGTATTCAGACAGTTTGAATTCACTTTTTCCATCTTGAAGCTTGACTATTTGTGCTTATCTTGAAGCTTGACTATTTGTGCTTCCCATTTGGTCTGGATGTCAAACACAATCTGCCTGCCTTCTGAATAACTTCCCGTTTTTCCACCTGCCTGTCTCTGTTGTTGAAAACGAGATGCTAACTCACAAATGAAATCCAGGGCAATCCAGGGTGTTGTGTGTGTGTGTGTTAGCATCTTGTGGTATTTGTAGGCCTGCATTCTCCATGTGAAGATGGTCTAATTAAAGTACAGATCCACTATGCCTGACAAACACCTGCTGACCTGCATAAGGCTCATCCTGCCACGACTGAGAAAGTGTTAGAACTTCCTCTAAACCAGGGACTGTATTAGTTTTTCTTTCATTTTAAAGCAGTTTCTGTCACTTATGTCAATGAAGATGTTTTAATCTTTGTTGCAAGTGGTAGCTTCAAGTCTGCTGCTTTCTCTCAGAGAAAATGTAGAAAATCTAGCTCTCTGGCACCCTTTCTTCAGACATTTGTGCTGTATTGGATTTAGACTTAGACTTAGACTTGTACTTTATTGATCCCTTGGGAAGACTCCCTCAGGAAATTAAAGTTACCAGCAGCTCACAGGCAAAAAAGTGGCACACAGTAAGCATACGCAAAAGAATACAAAAAAAATACAAATTAAATACAATACACAGTAAATTAACCCTCAATAAAGAACCATTCCTAGTTGGAATAGTTTGTACAGTTTGTTCTGTGAACCTTCATTTTCAGAAAGGAATGCATGTATCCGACACCTTCAGTAGCCTCTGCAGATCTTTGCTTCTCACAAAGGAAGTGAAAAGCGTGTTTTTCAGTCAGTCGACGGTCAGACAGGATGCTGGTAACAGAGTTCTGCCTGATGCTGAGTGAAAAACATTTTCCAACCTTTTGTCTGTTTGTAATCTCTCATTATGTCCTAAACTGATTGTATGTTTTTCTGATAAAACTGTATACAAATATTTTCCAGCACATTTTCTTTTTTCCTCTCAATGTTCACGTTGATTTTCTAGAGCAGTTTCGTTTCATACTGTCTGTGCAACTTCCTCTGTTATTTTTTCTGTTTCAACTGCTCACCATTTTTTATTTGTTGATTTCTTCAGTTTTGTCTTATAGTCAATGAGTTTTGCTCTGTTTTTTGTTCCTAATGCGACATTGTGAGTTTGAATTCCACTTCATCCTCTCATCAGTTCTCTATTTCGATCAATTAGTTTGATTGTGTCTAAAATGATATTTTCCTGAATGTATTGCTGATGTGAGCCGTCTGATCCGCCTCAGCCTGCCTCCAGGTCAGCCCTGACCGCTCCCAGTTCTTCCGGTACGACTCAGTCGCCCTGAGCTGCAAGGATCCGATCAACTCCACCGGCTGGAAGGTGAAGAGAAGACTTCAGACGGCGGGGTCAGGCCGTGCAACTCCGGCTGGGGCTACCCCTCGGTGGCGTCCACCTGCACCATTGGCAACACCTACCCCACCGACACGGGGTCTACTGGTGTGAGCTGGACACAGGGGAGCGAAGCAATGAGGTCAACATCACCATCACAGGTACAGTGGGATGTTTAGAAATAAATTCTAGAAATCTGTCAGTTTGGGTTTTGATGACCTTCTGCAAAATGGCGACTGTTTTGATCCTTATTTGAAGCTTATTTTGTCTTTTCTGTGCCAAAAAAATTCAAACTGTGTTTTTTATACGTTTTCGATCATTTGGCTTTTATTAAAAAGATGACTGAAAGCACATGAATGAAACTAACCTGTTATTGTGCATATTATGCATACAATACAACAGTCTGACCATTATTTTCTTCTAACACAGTTTACCTTTCTGATGTTGCTGTTAAACATTTTCACTTCCTGTTTCTTGTTAGCCGTAAACTTGATTGGAACGAAGTGCAACAAAAGTGGAAAATTACCTACAGAAATGTCCAAACGAAGCCACAAAAGTAAAATCAAAGAACAAAATGTAGATATGGCCTGGATCTGGAGTTCCCCTAGGTTCCATTTTGGAGCCCCTCATTTTTCTACTAGTTCTAATAAATAAATTATGCAGATGATGTACAGCTCTACTTTACAATGTCACCAGGTAATTATGAACCCATTAAAGCTTTGAGTAGATCAGTAGAACAAATTAAAGTCTGGATGTGGAATAACTTTATTCAATTTTCTCAAGTTGTTATTTTTGGATGTAGAGTCAACAGAGAGCTTCAGTTATTACATCCGGAAACTAGAAATCTAGCCTAAAATCACAATGTAGCGATGGACTTTAAGAGCCACATAAAGACGGTTACAAAGTCAACCTTCTGTCACCTGGAGATAGAAGGTTAATTTTCCAGAATTAAAGGATTAATGTTCTAGAAAGATATGAAAAACTCATCCATCCATGCATCTATCTATCTATTTTTCGTTCTGTCCTTCCTTCCTTCCTTCCTTCCTTTCTTCAGGATTCAGTTTTTATACTTCTTGAGAGTTGCCTTTGACTAAAAGCATGTTGAACATTTATTAATATTATTGCCTTCCTGTATTTTCTCACTTTAAAGTAAGGATTCTTGTTGTTTTATGTTTTCTTCTTGTGCTCCAAACCCAGATTGTTACAAGTAAAAAAAAAAACTGTGCTGTAGCTTTAAATTAAAAACTACTTCAGCCAAAGTGACTGCATAGTGGATCTGAAATATTAAGGCTCAAAATACAAAAACCTATTTTCCCCCCAAAGATCGCACAGTGATTCTGGAGAGTCCTGCCATGCCGGTGTCAGAAGGAGCTGATGCGGTCCTGTACTGTAAAGCTGAGACCAACCCCTCCAAACACAAATACAACTTCTTCAAAGATGGCCGCCTCATCAGGAGCAACTGCTCAGGAGAGATGACCATTCTCAGCGCTTCCAAATCCGATGAGGGGCTCTACACCTGCAGCGCCGCAGGGCTTGGAGAATCAGAAAGCAGCTGGCTGACGGTTTTCAGTGACCAAAACAATCAAGACATCCAATTGAGTGAGGAGAATCCTTCATATCCCTGCAGCATTTGATAGATTTATTAGACCTCCATTTCAGAGCTGTCTGAAGTCAGATCATTTCCATAAAATATTTTTTACATAAACACCATCACTTGAATTTAAAAAGAAAATATTGTTTTTATCTACAGCATCTCTGTCACCAGCATCTTCAGCTTTGCCCACAGCCCCAGTTTCATTTCCTGGTTCCAGACTGTTGTGTCACCTCATAGTGGGAACCTTACCTGTTGTCCACCATCCTACTGGGACTCATATACAGAGACAGGAGGAGAGGTAAAGCTGTCTGTCCTCGACGTCTTATGTTCTCATTTCTACTCAGAAACTTTTAAAATCTGAAAAGAAAAAATTAGAATTATAATCAACCTATGGAGAAACTGGACAGTATTTATGCATACAGTGTAGCCATTAAATAGAAATCACAAAGATTTTCATTTCACCCCCCCTCTAGGTCTAATTTCTTCCGTGTTTTTAAATCTCCAAGCAATATCACAACTATAGACAAACAAATTAAGGAAACCAGACAGCAGGAGGTGTTGCTGTAGGGAATTAATTAGGTTAATTATAGTTATACATACTGTATACATAGTAGTGATGTCACGGTTGGTATTGTAACAGTGTGTTTTGTGTTAGCTCACTTTGGAGGAAGTGGCTAGCTGTAGCTGAAGTCGCTGATTTATAAAGGCTTAAGGCAGCGACCACAGAATCAATGAACCTTTGTTTGAAGATAACCTTTCAGTTTATTAATAAAGAAACAGCTTTTAAATCATTTTAGCACATAGTGAGAAAACTTTCAAATTATTTGCTTTTGTTAAAGGGATATTTAGGAACAAGAGGCTTATTAATTAAGATTAAATGATGCCAAATCTATTTAAAAAGCTTGAGTAGGGTTTTTGTTGTTGCTAAATGACATTAATATATTTTATATATAAATCTTCCTGTTTATCAATGACATTCCTACAAACAAAACCATACACAAACTATTTTGAGACTGTGTTTTACAACTGAAAACATAAAATGTGTAGATCTAATCACTAGTGTTTTTTTTTTTTTTTTTTACAGCTACTCAGGTAGTTGCAGCCCAGAGGAAAAATCTTGATGTTATCATGGAAAGGATTGTGTGAGTAATCTCCAAAAGCCGCTGACCTCAGAGAAGATGATGTGCGTCCGACCACATCGGTTCAGAGAAATGTCTCCAGCATTCAGGAAAAAACAAATCGAGATTTCTTTGGTGCTCAAGTAGATGTATTTATTTTATGAGAAGTTTCAACAGGAGAGGACAGTTTTGTCTTTAAATATAGAGTTTTGTTTTACAGTGAAGCAGAATCAAGATGCATAAGTGGTGACTGTGAAGAGGAAGTGGAAATGTCACTGATGTTTGCTTTTAAAAGGTGCCTGTGGTTTTGGCTGCAAAGTCACTGTCATCAGCTTTTTGTCCGTCCTTTGCTTAAAAGGCTGGGGGTGTTTTCTTGGTGGACTTTTCTGTGGTGGTGGTGGTGGTGGTTGGTGTGTGTGTGTGTGTGTGTGTGTGTGTGTGTGTGTGTGTGTGTGTGTGTTGTGTGTGTGTGTGTGTGTGTGTGTGTGTGTGTGTGTGTGTGTGTGTGTGTGTGTGTGTGTGTGTACTTGTTTAGGACCATATATGGGACATTACCGACTTTGTGAAGACAGATGGGCATTAAGGGGACCAAACCTCATCTTAACATGGTGGACTTCTTTGTAAGGCATAGGTTTAGATTTAAGTTGGGAATTAAGTTTTGATAAAGGTTATTTTTAATTACATACTAGTAATAGGTTAGAAAGTAAAAGGTTAGAGTAATAGGTTGGATTAAGCGTAAGTGCAGTTAATAAAATAAACAAAAACAATACAAACTCCTCATTTGGGTAGAAATAGAAACTTGTGTGTGTCAGTAAACAGTTTTTGAGGTTGCCTTATCCTCCTCCACATGCAATTTGTTGTTCTTTATGTCCTCATTTGGTACTTTAGTAGGGCAGTTGTGGTTAGATTAATGGAAATGATGTACAAGTTGTTTCTCAGAAAAAAGGATGCTGTCCTAATTTTATGCCCACAAGTCAGAATTTGGATGAAAAACCCATACTAGGTTAATGGTTAACACTTACAGTTTATGCAAACAAAAACAACCAGGCTTGGGTTTGTCCAGTTTATTTTAATTACCTACAGATTCTGAACTCCAGCAGAGTTCAGAGTCGGTATACAAACATTCATAAAAGACATTAAGTGTTCCCTGATTTAATGTAATTGGAAAGTCACAGAATTGGCAACAGATGGGCGACCGTTGTTTAATAAAAATGAGCAACCATGACCTGCTGGACGGGTATTTCAGTCAAATCTCTGTCATGGCAGATCAGAGGAGGACAGTGGTTGATCTATTGACCTCTGCTGATTTATCATCACCTCTAGTGTTTGTGGCATTTGTCTTAATGATGCAACATTACAGTTTTTAAAGAAGCTAACTCCCTCAATGACAGGAAAACCAGTGACTCTTGTGCAGATCACAACCAGGATGTGTGTACAGTGTACAATGAACAGTGAAGATATTCAAATCATAAATATATGAAATATACTGAAGAAAAAGTATTGTTTTATTAAAGTGTACTACAAGAAGATGTGTCACATTTACTAAGGATCAGAATTGTGATTCCAAGCAGTCACATTGAGGAAATCAGAAAACAATGACAAAAAAAACCAGATAATGTTTATCAGTAGAGCTACAATCTGGAGCAGCTGTAGATAATCTAAACTAGAGTTGGTTTGTGTTTCTGTGAGTTAGTAACTTAAGCAGGGCTTGATCAGGAAGAAATACTCACTGCAAAAACGGTTCTCGGAACCACTGGTCAGAGCCATCATGGAGAAAACCATCAGGAACACAGCCGACAACTTCATGATGGAGATGAAGTGATGGGGCAAGCTGAAGGCAAACTGAAATAAAGCATACGTGTTAATAAAATTCAAACATGTTGAAAAAAAAGATGAGCAGAAATTTGTTCAGCGAACCTGATGAAGAGTGATCCGTGTTCTTAGCCAGCAAAGAGGACGGATGATTCTTCTACAATGCTACAATGTAGCCTTCACTGCAGAATCACTAGATATTTATAGAGCTTCTAGTCTTGATACAACATGAGGAAATGATACTGACAAACATTGCACAGAATTGCATAACCAGGTCGTTCATACTTTCATTAGTTCCAGTGCAATAAAATGTCACTTGAAATGAAATTTTTGGTGATTCAATGAGAGCAAACTCCAGAACAAAGTAAAGACTAAAATACATCAGCAGGTGATAAAAAGCAACTTTTCTCTGCTTTTATGAGCAAAGAACCATCAGGTTTGACTAGAACTTGTTATAATGTGATATTTATATTGTAATAACTAGCATATGATAGTGTTAGAAATAATTCAGGAAACAGAGCACAACAAACACACATAATAAACCATCTTGTTTTGATTCTTCAGTTTTATTTTTGCTCAGCCAAAGAATAGAAGAAAGTTTTGCATAGAAGATTCTTTCTTATAACTCATTCAGTCTGACTTTATTACAGAGAGACAATCCAGCTGCTGTTTGCTTGTCACTTCATTGCTTAGGTTGCATTAAAGACAGAAATTAAAGAAAGTAAAGAATCAGAAATATCTTTAGGGTTTTCTATGAAGTTGCAAAAAGGCAGGAAAACATAAACAGCAGCTCTGATTCTCCACTGGTTCTGTTCAACACATCAGGCCTTTTTAGTAACTTCACTGTCTGCGTTTCTTGATGCAGACAGAAGGCAGCTTGTAATGACACTCCACGTCATCCCAGCATTTTTCATCTAAAAGCAAGAGGACAAATTATCAGTCAAGCATCACGTAGTGAAAACCCAGAGATGATCGATGCAGGATTATGAAAATGATTGGAAAGGATGATGAAATGAATCATCTTGCCACAAAAAATGAATATAAACTCCTGCTGTGGAAAACATACAGTATTTTTATCTTGTCTGAAGTTAAATAAGTTCAAACTTCTCTTTTTAAGATAGTTAAAGTTACTAGAATAATTTATTTTCAGTAAATGTAAACTAAACCATTTGAGAAACCAGTTCTGTAATTTTCTTCAAATTCAGTTTACTTATCCCCAAAACTGAGCAAAATGTATGAAAACATCAGATTTAACTTAAGATGAGCGTTTACAAAAATGTTTACATGGAGAGTAAATAAGCTTTTCACCCACAAGTCCATTCATCAAGTGAAAAATCAGATGTACGATATTTTCTTTTACCTGAAAAGTTCATCTGCATACAGTGCTGGTTGCCTCCACCATTATTAGGCTCTCCTCGACACCAGTTTGTGAAGCTCACAGGACAATCACCTCTCCACCACCAGGATCCCTCCTACAATAGTGTTCAGCAGATTACACATTTCAGTCAGTGTTTCACAAAATACTAACATAAAGTGTACTGGCAGAAATGTTGCGGTTTTATTACTTTTAGATTTGAGCGCTGCATTTGACACTTTTGATCATCAGATTCTTTTAAACAGATTAAAACATTGTGTTGGCCTGAGAGGCCCAGTATTTGAATGGTTCAAATCTTATTTAGAAAACAGAACTTTCACAGTTAATCTTGACCAATGCTTTTCTTGGGCCAAACCTTGAAAGTATGGCGTCCCCCAAGGCTCAATTTTAGGTCCCATTTTGTTCATTTTATATTTATTTCATCTAGGTCAGATTTTCCATGAATTTAACGTTTCCTTTCATTGCTTTGCAGATGACGTCCAGATTTATATGCCCCTTAAACTAAAAAATGGAAAAAATGAATCTCTTCAGCTATTGACAGATTGTTTGGCAGAAGTTAAATCTTGGATGGGACAAAACCTTCTTCACCTAAATCAAAGAAAAACTCAAGTTATATTATTTGGCCAAAGTCTTTACACTACAAAACCAGATCAGATTCTGGGTTCTTTGGCTCAATTTCGTGAGACCTTTTGATAGCTGTTTAAAGCTCGATAAACAAGTTAGTTCTGTCGTTAAATCTAGTTTTTATCACCTATGGATTTTAGCAAAAATCAAATCTTATTTTTGTTTTGAGGACTTTGAAGGACTGATCCATGCCTTCATTACCACTCGTCTGGATTATTGTAATTCTTTATATAGTGGCATGGTTAAATCACAGATTCATCGACTTCAAATGATCCAGAATGCAGCGGCAAGGCTTCTTACAGGAACCAGGAAGCATGACCATATAAGGCCTATGCTGGTCAATTTACACTGGCTGCCTGTTATGTATAGAATAGATTTTAAGATTTTTTTATTAACTTATAAAGTTTTAAATGGGTTATCTCCCCCTTATCTTCAGGATCTTTTAAAATTTCAGTCTGTGTCCAGAACCCTCAGATCAAACAATCAGCTTTTACTTACAGTCCCTCGGACCCGACTAAGGAAAGGAGATCGGGCTTTTTCTGTTGTTGCTCCTAATTTATGGAACAATTTGCCTTTTCAGATTAGATCTGCTAGCAGCCTGGATCATTTTAAATCGCTTCTCAAAACTCATTTTTATTCGTTGGCTTTTAACTGAAGCAATTTTTTGATATTCTGTTTTTATCTATTTGTGTTACACGTTGTTCCTGTGCAGCACTTTGGTGCAGTTTTATACCTGTTTTAAAGTACTATATAAATAAATTTGACATTGACATTGACAGAAATACCTTCTCTGCATTACAGCCTCCCAGCCATGCTCGTTCATCTCTACCAGTTTTCTCACGTATCAGTTTCTGAACCTCGCCGTAGTAGTACATGCTATAAATTGATGCAAGGGTTGCTCCCATGGCCTGACAGTTTATCTACAGAAAAACAGACAGGAGTGTTTAATGAGAATAGTGAAGAACAGTAAATAGTTCTTTTATCAATTTACTGAGTTGGGTTTTCTTAATTGAGAACAGTGAAATAAAAGATATCAAAAGAAATTAAGAGAAATCTTTTTGGGAAATCACCTCAGCTTCAGGCCAAATCATGGGTGTGGCAACATAGTGATAGCAGAGTTGTCTGACTTTCCTCCAGCCACTCGGACAGGGGGACAGGGTTCCGGAAAAATGTAAAAGCACTTAGTCAAAAGGTTTATCTCAGTTTTCTGGCTGATCAACAATTAAAAAGTTTGACCTTCTGATTTTAGCTAAAACTGCTTTTTTTGTGTTAGGAACATTATCTAAGTACATTTTCTTTGATTTGAATGGTTATGTTTTCATATTATTATTCTGTGTGTTGTTTTCTTGACTCCTTTCCTTTATGGTATTCTCTTAACTGCTTATCTAAGTGCTTTTCCTTAAGGGTTAGAGATGTTTTACACATTCCTGTATCATAAGCTGCTTTGATCTTTATCTGTATCCTGAAAGCAATGTTCCCTCTAAGCTGCGCGCCTGCGCAATCACGCATTGCTCACATATTCTCAGCGCACAAGAAAATCTATGTAGCGCATAAAATAAAGTCCAACGTAAAGTGGACATTGAGCTCAGACATCAGTTTTGACGATGGACCAATAATTTTTTTTTTCCGTACTAGTTTGCGATCGAACTCAGTGAGTGACAGGAATCCATCCAATGATACGATACGGTTCACTTTTGCTATACAGCCAATCAGCATGTGCTGATTGGCTGCGTGTACGTGGGTTACGTGCCTTGGTCATATGCGCCGTGCAGGTGAGAATAGTGCGGTAGAGTTAAGAAACGTGAAAGCCATCACCTTATCATGTCTACGTGGGACATCCACTCACCAAGCCAAAGTAAAAAAAAAAAAGAAATGCACTTCTTCTAAGATCAAATGGAATCAAATCAAATGAAAAGAACGATGTGCATTTGATAATGAAATGTTGAGTTCAGACTTTTGACTATGGATAAGCAGACATTTGTACACTGGCAGAGAAGTATGAGGCCATTCTCCTCCACCCACAGATTATGGAGGCCGTTAACAGTCAATATGCTGAATTCAAGTACATAAAGCAAGAAGCAGACTGACCATCAACCTGGGCTAAGTGAACAACCACTGGAGAAGTGAGAAGACGTGAGAAGGGCAGACGTGAAAAAAACTGTAATTAAATATTTTACGAGAATTTATACTGCATCACAAGCTACAGAAAACATTTCATTGTGCAAAATGTGAATGTTTTAATATGAACAAACTTTTATATCTGAAAGGTGTAATGTCTCATTTCTCACCCTGGCTGAAGCAGGACTCTTACTTATAGCAAACGAATGAAAATTGCTGATGTAATTTGATTTTTTTAATAAGCAATGCAACTTTCTATGATCCCAGATTTATGACACTTGTGCGTGGCCACGCCGTGTACACTGATGATGCTCACAGTGGTCCTCAGTGTGCCCAGGAAGCTTGTGTGTATGCCCAGACACATGAATAATTAGAGGGAACATTGCCTGAGAGTGGTCATCCTTGTGTCCTAACAATGGGATATCAGCGGAAGACTTCCAGAACATCCTGTGGGATAGTGTATTGGTCAATTGTTTGCATGAATGTGTGAAAAAGTTTACTTCTTTGTCTATTGACATAATAAAAGGCAGTTGGGGACTGAGAGCCTGCGGAGTTGATCCCAGACAGAGTTTGGCAGCGGTTCTCCGCGTCGGGCTCTGCTCCCCTCTTCTGCAGAAAAGTAATTTGTGTCTTTGGTTGATTCTTGCAGGTTGGGGAACAACATAAACCCAACATTTTGTCTAAAAACGGATGGTTTTTTTTGTTTGTTTTTTTGGGGGCTTTTTTTGCTAAATATTGTTAGAAAGTCACAGAATTGGCAACAGATGGGCGACCATTGTTTAATGATAATGAGCAACCATGACATGCTGGACGGGTATTTCAGTCAAATCTCTGTCATGGCAGATCAGAGGAGGACAGTGGTTGATCTATTGACCTCTGCTGATTTATCAGCACCTCTAGTGTTCGTGGCATTCGTCTTAATGATGCAACATTACACTTATTATAAAGAAGCTAACTCCCTCAATGACAGGAAAACCAGTGACTCTTGTGCAGATCAGAACCAGGATGTGTGTACAGTGTACAATGAACAGTGAAGACATTCAAATCATAAATATATGAAATATACTGAAGAAAAAGTATTGTTTTATTAAAGTGTACTACAAGAACATTTACTAAGGATCAGAATTGTGATTCCAAGCAGTCACATTGAGTAAATCAGAAAACAATGACAAAAAACACCAGATAATGTTTATCAGTAGAGCTACAATCTGGAGCAGCTGTAGATAATCTAAACTAGAGTTGGTTTGTGTTTCTGTGTTTTAGTAACTTAAGCAGGGCTTGATAAGGAATAAATACTCACTGCAAAAAAGGTACTGGATACCACTGGTCAGAGCCATCATGGAGAAAACCATCAGGAACACAGCCGACAACTTCATGATGGAGATGAAGTGATGGGGCAAGCTGAAGGCAAACTGAAATAAAGCATACGTGTTAATAAAATTCAAACATGTTGGTAAAAAAGATGAGCAGAAATTTGTTCAGCGAACCTGATGAAGAGTGATCCGTGTTCTTAGCCAGCAAAGAGGACGGATGATTCTTCTACAAGGCTACAATGTAGCCTTCACTGCAGAATCACTAGATATTTATAGAGCTTCTAGTCTTGATACAACATGAGGAAATGATACTGACAAACATTGCACAGAATTGCATAACCAGGTCATTCATACTTTCATTAGTTCCAGTGCAATAAAATGTCACTTGAAATGAAATTTTTGGTGATTCAATGAGAGCAGTGTTAGAAATAATTCAGGAAACAGAGCACAACAAATACACATAATAAACCGTCTTGTTTTGATTCTTCAAAGTTTTATTTTTGCTCAGCCAAAGAATAGAAGAAAGTTTTGCATAGAAGATTCTTTCTTAAAACTTATTCAGTCTGACTTTATTACAGAGAGACAATCCAGCTGCTGTTTGCTTTTCGCTTCATTGCTTAGGTTGCATTAAAGAAAGAAGTTATAGAAAGTAGAGAAGCAGAAATATCTTTAGGGTCTTCTATGAAGATGCAAAAAGGCAGAAAAATATAAACAGCAGCTCTGATCCTCCACTGGTTCTGTTCAACACATCAGGCCTTTTTAGTAACTTCACAGTCTGCTTTTCTTGATGCAGACAGAAGGCAGCTTGTAATGACGCTCCAGGTCATCCCAGCATTTTTCAGCTAAAAGCAAGAGGACAAATTATCAGTCGAGCATCACGTAGTGAAAACCCTGAGATGATCGATGCAGGATTATGAAAACGATTGGAAAGGATGATGAAATGAATCATCTTGCCACAAAAAATGAATATAAACTCCTGCTGTGGAAAACATACAGAATTTTTATCTTGTCTGAAGTTAAATAAGTTCAAACTTCTCTTTTTTAGGTCAGTTAAAGTTACTAGAATAATTTATTTTTAGTAAATGCCAGAAAACTAAACCATTTGAGAAACCAGTTCTGTAATTTTCTTCAAATTCAGAAGTTTCTCTTATCCCCAAAACTGAGCAAAATGTATGAAAACATCGGATTTAACTTAATCAATGGACTATCTCAAGCTGGAAACAAGAAACTGCTGTGCCATTGTCCTCACTGAAACATGGCTCAGTGCATCGGTCCCAGATAGCGCAGTTAGCCTGGACGGCTAACAACATTCAGAGCCGACAGAAGCGGTGCTCTCACAGGTAAAACCCGAGGGGGTGGCGTTTGCATCTACACGACGAACAGCTGGTGTAACAACGCTTCCAGGGTCTCCAGTCACTGCTCTATAGACATTGAACTCCTGACTGAGATGTCGACCCTTTTATCTGCCACGTGAATTCACCAGCGTCACCATTGTTGCTGTTTACATCCCACCCAGCGCCAACACAAAGCAAGCCCTCAGTGTTCTCTACAACAACATCACGGACGGCAAGCCACACAACCGGAAGGTGTTTTTATTGTTGCTGGCGACTTCAACCAGGGCCAGGCCAACATGAAGACCGTGCTTCCAAACTTTCACCAACATGTGGACTTTGCTACTAGAGGGGAGAACACTCTGGACCTTGTCTACACCAACATAAAGAAGGCCTACAGAGCAGCCCCCCGCCCCCACCTGGGCTCCTCAGACCATCTCTCTGTCATGCTAATTCCTGCATACCAGCCCGGCTCATCAGAGAGAGACCTGCAGTGAAGAAGGTGAGAGTATGGCCTGAGGGTGCCATGTCTGCACTGCAGGACTGTTTTGAGTGCACTGAATGGGGCATCTTCAAGGAGGCAGCAACAGACAACCAGCGCACCAACGTGGAGGAGTATGCTGCATCTGTATCTGACTATATCAGTTGGTGCAAAGAGACAGCAACAAAAACAATAGTCACTCGGGCAAACAAGAAACCTTGGATGACCAAGGAGGAGGGAACGAACCTGAGAGAATGCAATGCTGCTTTCAGATCTGGTGATGCTGCGGCTCTCAGGTCTGCAATGGTCAACCTGAACCGGGCCATCAGAGACGCGAAGCGAGCCCACAGCCGGAAAATCCAGGGTCTCTTCCAGGACTCCAACAACACCAGGAAACTGTGGCAGGGCATCCAGTCTATCACAGACTACAAACCCACACCCCCATCCTGCCAGACCGACACTGGCTTCCTCAACGAGCTCAACAACTTCTTCAGAAGATTTGAGGAGCTGAACAACAACCCTGCGAGGAAAGCGACACCACACCCCGATGAACAGGCGCTCAGACTAGAATTATCAGCAGTGCGGAAGGTTCTGAGGAAGGTCAACGCGCGGAAAGCTGCAGGTCCGGACAACATTCCAGGTCTGCTAATCAAGGAATGCTCGGACCAGCTGGCCCACATGCTCACGGACATCTTCAACACGTTCCTGGACCAGGCTGTCGTCCCACGGTGCTTCAAGTCTGCCACTGTCGTTCCGGTCCCGAAGTCAACCACCATCACATGCCTTAACGACTTCCGCTCCGTCGCACTGACATCCACCATCATGAAGTGCTTCGAAAGACTTGTTAAGGACCACATCATCTCCACGCTCCCCCCATCACACGACCCTTTCCAGTTTGCATACCAGTCCAAGCGCAGTGCTGAGGATGCAGTCTCCACTGCTCTCCACCTGAGCCTGGAGCATCTGGAGGAGAAGAACACCCACATGCGGATGCTGTTCCTGGACCTCAGCTCAGCGTTCAACACGATCATCCCCCAAGACCTGGTGGGCAAACTGGGCCCCTTAGGAATTAACACCCCCCTCTGCAACTGGCCGCTGGACTTCCTCACTGACAGAACCCAGGCTGTCAGATTGGAGAACAACACCTCCAATGTCATCACCCTGAACACCGGCACCCCTCAGGGCTGTGTCCTGAGCCCCCTGCTGTTGACCCACGACTGCCATCCACACTTCAGATCCAACCACATCCTGAAGTACGCGGACGACACCACAGTGGTGGGCCTCATCCGGGACAACAACGAGACGGCCTATAGGGATGAGGTGCGGCATCTGGTGGACCAAGGAGATCATCGTAGACTTCAGGAAATCCAGACCCACCCACACACCACTCCTCATCAAATACTCAGTTGTGGAGGTCGTCAGCAGCACCAAGTTCCTGGGGGTGCACATCAACGAAGACCTCAGCTGGTCTCCCCACATCTCCTCACTGGTGAAGAAGGGCCAGCAGCGCATGCACTTCCTGCGTCGGATGAAGAGAGCATCCCTCCCGCCCCCCATCCTTCAGACCTTCTACAAAGGGACCATTGAGAGCCTACTGACCAGCTACATCTCCATCTGGTCTGGGAGCTGCAGGGCCTCTGACTGGAAGTCTCTACAGAGGGTGGTGAGGACAGGGGAGAAGATCACGGGGGCTCTGCTCCCCTGCATCAAGGACATCGCAGAGAGGCGCTGCCTATCTCGCGCTCACCAGATCCTCTCCGACCCCACCCACCCCAACCATGGACTGTTTTCCCCCCTGGCGTCTGGAAGAAGGTTCCACAGCATCTTGTGCAGAACAACCAGACTACTGAACAGTTTTTTCCCCTGGACCATCACACTGCTTAACGCCACGTAACACCCCTCCACACACACACACTCACAAACCAAATCACCCTCCCCCCCATGGACATGGTCAATACATGCACTTTAGTTTAGTTTTGTTCACAACACTGAACCTGTGTATTCTATGGCACTTGTATTGTATTTATTTATTTATTGTGTAGCATAAGGTGTTAGCTCTGTTACACTGGTAGCCAAGTAACGACATTTGTTGTCAAGACTCACCTTGTGTTTTTTTGTACAATGACAATAAAGGAAGTCTAAGTCTATGATGAGCGTTTACAAAAATGTTTACATGGAGAGTAAATAAGCTTTTCACCCACAAGTCCATTCATCAAGTGAAAAATCAGACGTGCGATATTTTCTTTACCTGACATGTTCCTCTGCATACAGTGCTGGTTGAATCCACCATTATTAGGCTCTCCTTGACACCAGTATGTGAACGTCACAGGAAATTCATCGCTCCACCACCAGGATCCCTCCTAGAATAGTGTTCAGCAGATTACACATTTCAGTCAGTGTTACACAAAAACTAAACATAAAGTTGATAAGGAATAAATACTCACTAAAATAGATGTACCTGAAACCACTGGTAAAAGCCATCATGGAGAAAACCATCAGGAACACAGCCGACAACTTCATGATGGAGATCAAGTGATGGGGCAAGCTGAAGGCAAACTGAAATAAAGCATACGTGTTAATAAAATTCAAACATGTTAAAAAAGATGAGCAGAAATTTGTTCAGCGAACCTGATGAAGAGTGATTCGTGTTCTTAGCCAGCAAAATGTCATGTCCAGTGTTTCCCTGAGTCTCGTTGTCTCCTTGTTGTCCTGTCTCCCCATTAAATCTCCCATGTGTGTCCATCTCCCTGATTAGCCCCTGTGTATTTAGTCCCTCATGTTTCCTATCTTCCTCGTCGGGTCCTTGTCGTTGTGACGTCTTCCTCGTCAGCTCCTGATGCTGTGCTGTGTGCACGTTCTCCTCCGTCGTTTTCTCGTAGTTCCTCCTAGTTCCTAGTAGTTCCCTCATTATTCAATGTAGTTATGCCTACCTGTTTCTCCACCTGTATGACCTGTTGCTACCGGGGTGAGCATCAGCTACGCTCTAACTTGCTGCCAGGCCGCGAACTCTGCAACTATTTTATTTTTGGATTATTCATTGTTTATTTTTGGACTGTTTGTTATTTTGGACTGTCCCACTTCTGTTTGTGTTTTGGATTATTATTTATTAAACCCCTCAACCTCATACCTGGGGTTTCTGCGATCACTCATTCCTTCCACACCTTAAAAAAACACAGCATTGTGACACAAAGAGGACGAATCATTCTTCTACAAGGCTACAATGTAGCTTTCACTGCAGAATCACTAGATATTTATAGAGCTTCTAATCTTGATACAACATGAGGAAATGATACTGACAAATATTGCACAGAATTGCATAACCAGGTCGTTCATACTTTCATTAGTTCCAGTGCAATAACATGTCACTTAAAATGAAATTTTTGGTGATTCAATGAGAGCAGCTCCAGAACAAAGTAAAGACTAAAATACATCAGCAGGTGATATAAAGCAACTTTTCTCTGTTTTTATGAGCAAAGAACCATCAGGTTTGACTAGAACTTGTTATAATGTGATATTTATATTGTAATAACTAGCATATGATAGTGTTAGAAAAATAATTCAGGAAACAGAGCATGTCAAGAGAAGTGGAGTTTTGATGACTTTATTAAGTCCTTTGGGACAATTGAGGATGAAGAATCTGCAGAAGGTGTTGGACCCCCAGCATGGGAAGGTCTGACCTCGAAGAGGGGGTGTCAAGAAAATCCGAGATAATCCCACTTCCCCATGCTGGAGATTTTAGTTAACAGTAACCACAAATAAAGTTACCTTTAAAATAAGTCACACAAATCACATCTAGATCCAACAGTAGAACCAGACTGCAATAAAATAAATCTGGTTGTGTGTGTTGTTTTGTCTCCTGCAAACTTAGCTTTAATTATACTTATTTATTTCTATCTAATCATAAGAAATCATAGTCCGAGAGAGAGATGAGACAGGAAGAGCAGGTTTCCTGGAAAAAGAGGAAGTAAGTTTCCAGCTTGTAGCTGTATAAAAATAGCTGAGACTATTCCTTGTTTAAAAGCATAAAAATTTTAAAGGATAAAATCTAAACATTTTGAGTAATTAGATAAGATTTAAAGTAAAGTATTTATATTAATATTGGTTTACTTATAACAATACTTACTGTAACTTGTGGAAAAACGTACAAGTAAGACAAGTAACTGTAACTTTGGTATCAAATAAGGAAAGACTAATAAGTTGTGGTTATCATAAAATTATAAATGAATGCTAAAAAGAAACTAAAGGTTTATGAATGTGATTTTAACATTGAACTTGAAATGGTGTAAAACATGTAACTGCTATTAAAGATCACTGATGATGTGTTGGAGGTAGATAGTAGGTGAAAGGTCAGGGTAAAATGGGGACAAACGGAAAGCAGAGATGACCAAGACCTTATTAGGAGATAGCTTGTTGAACAGCTTACATGTGTCAGAGACATGGGAGGAACATTGAGCAACCCTGAGACATTAGCCAAGAAATCAGGACAAAATGTCTCTAAGACAGTGATGGATATGAGTTTATCTGTCCAAACATGTTACCCAATAAAGCACAGCAACAGTGTTAGCCAATGAAAATGCACTGAAAGCGGTATAAACCCTATATAAGGGGAGAGCAAAAGAGGAATCTTTGGTTGGATCCTCCAGGCAGCTTCGAGTCAAGACCGAGACGGACAAAGAACTCTGCAGCTGAAGAAGAGCCGGGGCCACAGAGCCGAAGACTGTCCTGTGCACGGGACCAACCCATGAGCCCCGCAACATGTGGCTTCAAATTGGACTTCTCTCATCGGCTGGGTTCAGACCCAAAGGACAAAGATGAAGATCAAGACAAAGACAAAGATCCAAGTCCTGTGTGACCTCATCATCCATGCAGAGATGACAGCTCATCAGACCAACAGGGATCCCTGCCTTCATCAATCAACCTCCTCTTCCTCCTGCTGCAACACCTTCTTCATCATCGATCCAGTTCTGGGGTTCGAGACACCGAACTACGTCCACTCTCTAAAAAGTTCCCTTTTTAGTTATTAGTATCAGCGTTAGGGAAAGACAGGCTGGATTATTGATTTTACTTATTTGATTATTTCTGCTACTTAATTAAGCTGTACTGACCCTTGCAAAATTGCTTTACCAATAAAATATTTCGCATAAAGAAAATCTAAAAGATGTTGTGGACATTCAATTAATGAGTCCCATCAAGTTCTTTGATGGTAGTAAAATAGCTGTGATGTTTGATTCTGGGGAAGAAAACTAGGTAAGTTTTCTAGGTTGCTTTAGCCCAATTTAAAACAACATCCTTGGGACTCACCCGAGTCACTAAAACCAACCTGATTCAGTAACAAGTGCAAGTTGCAAAAAGAGAAGGAGCGACCGTTAACAGATGTGCTCCTTGGAACTAGTTGGCTGTATGCTGCTCAGTCTGGCTAATTCACAGGGGAAGAAGGGTGGCACATCTGGATGTAGGCCGTTAGTAGTCAGGCGAATCCTTTCTGGAAACCAGATTTAAACAGAGTTTACTTCAGTCCTGGATAGGGTAAATCCCAGCAGATTTAGGAAACTCAATTTACCCGTTAGATGGAGAGCTGGTAGCACATCTCCCCTCTCAGAAGAGGAAGTAGTGACTGAGAGAATAGAGAGTGAAGGAGGGGGGAGCGGCAACACAAGCACAACAAACACACATAATAAACCATCTTGTTTTGATTCTTCAAAGTTTTATTTTTGCTCAGCCAAAGAATAGCAGAAAGTTTTGCATAGAAGATTCTTTCTTATAACTCATTGAGTCTGACTTTATTACAGAGACAATCCAGCTGCTGTTTGCTTGTCACTTCATTGCTTAGGTTGCATTAAAGAGAGAAATGACAGGAAGTAGAGAAGCAGAAAATATCTTTTGGGTTTTCTATGAAGATGCAAAAAGGCAGAAAAACAGAAACAGCAGCTCTGATCCTCCACTGGTTCTGTTCAACACATCAGGCCTTTTTAGTAACTTCACAGTTTTCAGAGTTTCTTGAAGCAGACAGAAGGCAGCTTGCGATTACACTCCACGTCATCCCAGCATTTTTCAACTAAAAGCAAGAGGACAAATTATCAGTCAAGCATCACGTAGTGAAAACCCTGAGATGATCGATGCAGGATTACGAAAATGATTGGAAAGGATGATGAAATGAATCATCTTCCCACAAAAAATGAATGTAAACTCCTACTGTCTGAAGTTAAATAAGTTCAAACTTCTCTTTTAGGTCAGTTAAAGTTACTAGAATAATTTATTTTTAGTAAATGCCAGAAAACTAAACCATTTGAGAAACCAGTTCTGTAATTTTCTTCAAATTCAGAAGTTTACTTATCCCCAAAACTGAGCAAAATGTATAACAACATCTGATTTAACTTAAGATGAGCGTTTAGAAATGTTTACATGGAGAGTAAATAAGCTTTTCACCCACAAGTCCATTCATCAAGTGAAAATCAGACGTACAATATTTTCTTTTACCTGACATGTTCATCTGCATACAGTGCTGGTTGCGTCCAAGATTATTAGGCTCTCCTCGACACCAGAATGTGAAGCTCACAGGAAATTCATCGCCCACCACCAGGTTCCCTCCTAGAATAGTGTTCAGCAGATTATACATTTCAGTCAGTGTTACACAAAATACTGACATAAAGTGTACTGGCAGAAATACCTGCTGTGTATCAGAGCCTCCCAGCCATGCTGGATCAGCTCTACCAGTTTTGTCACGTATCAGTCTCTGAACCTCGCTGTAGTAGTACATGCTATAAATTGATGCAAGGTTTCCTCCCATGGACCGACAGTTTTTCTACAGAAAAACGGACAGAAGTGTTTAATGACAATAGTGATTTTTTTAGTTATTTTAGATAAATCTTTTTGGGAAATCACCTCAGCATCAGCCCAAGTGCGTGTGCTAACATAGCGAAAGCAGTGAGGGGTGATTTTCCTCCAACCATGCGGACAGGGCTCCCAAAAATGTGACAAAAGTGGACCTGATGACAAACAAAATCCAGTCAAAAGCTTTATCTCAGTTTTCTGGCTGATCAACAATTAAAAAGTTTGACCTTCTGATTTGAGCTAAAACAGCTTTTTTTGTGTTAGGAACATTATCTAAGTACATTTTCTTTTATTTGAATGGTTATGTTTTCATATTATTCTGTGTGTTGTTTTCTTGACTCCTTTCCTTTATGGTATACTCTTAACTGCTTATCTAAGTGCTTTTCCTTAAGGGTTAGAGATGTTTTACACATTCCTGTATTACGAGCTGCTTTGATCTTTATCTGTATCCTGAGAGTGGTCATCCTTGTGTCCTAACAATGGGATATCAAAGGAAGACTTCCAGAACATCCTGTGGGATAGTGTATTATTGGTCAATTGTTTGCATGAATGTGTGAAAAAGTCTACTTCTTTGTCTATTGACATAATAAAAGGCAGTTGGGGACTGAGAGCCTGCGGAGTTGATCCAAGACAGAGTTTGGCAGCGGTTCTCCGCGTCGGGCTCTGCTCCCCTCTTCTGCAGAAAAGTAATTTGTGTCTTTGGTTGATTCTTGCAGGTTGGGGAGCAACATAAACCCAACATTTTGTCTAAAAAGATGGGTTTTTTTTTTTTTTTTTTTTTTTTTTGGGCGACCATTGTTTAATGATAATGAGCAACCATGACCTGCTGGATGGGTATTTCAGTCAAATCTCTGTCATGGCAGATCAGAGGAGGACACTGGTTGATCTATTGACCTCTGCTGATTTATCAGCACCTCTAGTGTTCGTGGCATTCGTCTTAATGATGCAACATTACACTTATTATAAAGAAGCTAACTCCCTCAATGACAGGAAAACCAGTGACTCTTGTGCAAATCAGAACCAGGATGTGTGTACAGTGTACAATGAACAGTGAAGACATTCAAATCATAAATATATGAAATATACTGAAGAAAAAGTATTGTTTTATTAAAGTGTACTACAAGATGTGTCACATTTACTAAAGTCAGAATTGTGATTCCAAGCAGTCACACTGAGGAAATCAGAAAACAATGACAAAAAGCACCAGATAATGTTTATCAGTAGAGCTACAATCTGGAGCAGCTGTAGATAATCTAAACTAGAGTTGGTTTGTGTTTCTGTGTTTTAGTAACTTAAGCAGGGCTTGATCAGGAAGAAATACTCACTGCAAAAACGGTTCTCGGAACCACTGGTCAGGGCCATCATGGAGAAAACCATCAGGAACACAGCCGACAACTTCATGATGGAGATGAAGTGATGGGGCAAGTTGAAGGCAAACTGAAATAAAGCATACGTGTAATAAAATTCAAACATGTTGTTAAAAAAGATGAGCAGAAATTTGTTCAGCAAACCTGATGAAGAGTGATCCGTGTTCTTAGCCAGCAAAGAGGACGGATGATTCTTCTACAAGGCTACAATGTAGCCTTCACTGCAGAATCACTAGATATTTATAGAGCTTCTAATCTTGATACAACATGAGGAAATGATACTGACAAACATTGCACAGAATTGCATAACCAGGTCGTTCATACTTTCATTAGTTCCAGTGCAATAAAATGTCACTTGAAATGAAATTTTGGTGATTCAATGAGAGCAGCTTCAGAACACAGTAAAGACTAAAATACATCAGCAGGTGATAAAAAGCAACTTTTCTCTGCTTTTATGAGCAAAGAACCATCAGGTTTGACTAGAACTTGTTATAATGTGATATTTATATTGTAATAACTAGCATATGATAGTGTTAGAAATAATTCAGCAAACAGAGCACAACACACATAATAAACCATCTTGTTTTGATTCTTCAAAGTTTTATTTTTGCTCAGCCAAAGAATTGAAGAAAGTTTTGCATAGAAGATTCTTTCTTAAAACTCATTCAGTCTGACTTTATTACAGAGACAATCCAGCTGCTGTTTGCTTGTCGCTTCATTGCTTAGGTTGCATTAAAGAGAGAAATTAAAGAAAGTAGAGAAGCAGAAATATCTTTTGGGTTTTCTATGAAGATGCAAAAAGGCAGGAAAACAGAAACAGCAGCTCTGATTCTCCACTGGTTCTGTTTTACACATCAGGCCTTTTTAGTAACTTCACAGTTTTCAGAGTTTCTTCATGCAGACAAAAGGCAGGTGGGTACCACACCATATGTCATCCCAGCATTTTTCATCTAAAAGCAAGAGGACAAATTATCAGTCAAGCATCACGTACTGAAAACCCTGAGATGATAGATGCAGGATTATGAAAATGATTGGAAAGGATGATGAAATGAATCATCTTGCCACAAAAAATGAATATAAACTCCTGCTGTGGAAAACATACAGAATTTTTATCTTGTCTGAAGTTAAATAAGTCTGACCTTCTCTTTTTTAGGTCAGTTAAAGTTACTAGAATAATTTATTTTCAGTAAATGCCAGAAAACTAAACCATTTGAGAAACCAGTTCTGTAATTTTCTTCAAATTCAGAAGTTTACTTATCCCCAAACTGAGCAAAATGTATGAAAACATCAGATTTAACTTAAGATGAGCGTTTAGAAAAATGTTTACATTTACAGTAAATAAGCTTTTCACCCACAAGTCCATTCATCAAGTGAAAAATCAGACGTACGATATTTTCTTTTACCTGAAAAGTTCATCTGCATACAGTGCTGGTCACGAAAAAAACCATTATTAGGCTCTCCTGGACACCAGTTTGTGAAGCTCACAGGAAATTCATCGCTCCACCACCAGAATCCCTCCTAGAATAGTGTTCAGCAGATTACACATTTCAGTCAGTGTTACTCAAAAAACTAACATAAAGTGTACTGGCAGAAATACCCGGTGTTCGTCAGAGCCTCCCAGCCATGCTGGATCAGCTCTACCAGTTTTGTCACGTATCAGTCTCTGAACCTCGCCATAGTAGTACATGTCATGAATTGATGCAAGGTTTGCTCCCATGGACCGACAGTTTTTCTACAGAAAAACAGACAGGAGTGTTTAATGAGAATAGTGAAGAACAGTAAATAGTTATTTTAGAGAAATCTTTTTGGGAAATCACCTCAGCATCATACCAAGACATGCTTGTGCCAACATAGCGAAAGCAGTGAGGGGTGATTTTCCTCCAACCATGCGGACAGGGCTCCCATATATGTGACAAAAGTGGACCTGATGACAAACAAAATTCCAGTCAAAAGCTTTATCTCAGTTTTCTGGCTGATCAACAATTAAAAAGTTTGACCTTCTGATTTTAGCTAAAACAGCTTTTTTTGTGTTAGGAACATTATCTAAATACATTTTCTTTGATTTGAATGGTTATGTTTTCATATTATTATTCTGTGTGTTGTTTTCTTGACTCCTTTCCTTTATGGTATACTCTTATCTGCTTATCTAAGTGCTTTTCCTTAAGGGTTAGAGATGTTTTACACATTCCTGTATTACGAGCTGCTTTGATCTTTATCTGTATCCTGAGAGTGGTCATCCTTGTGTCCTAACAATGGGATATCATAGGAAGACTTCCAGAACATCCTGTGGGATAGTGTATTGGTCAATTGTTTGCATGAATGTGTGAAAAAGTTTACTTCTTTGTCTATTGACATAATAAAAGGCAGTTGGGGACTGAGAGCCTGCGGAGTTGATCCCAGACAGAGTTTGGCAGCGGTTCTCCGGGTCGGGCTCTGCTCCCCTCTTCTGCAGAAAAGTAATTTGTGTCTTTGGTTGATTCTTGCAGGTTGGGGAACAACATAAACCCAACATTTTGTCTAAAAACAGATGGGTTTTTTTTTGTTTTTGTATTTTTGCTAAATATAGTTAGAAAGTCACAGAATTGGCAACAGATGGGTGACCATTGTTTAATGAAAATGAGCAACCATGACCTGCTGGACGGGTATTTCAGTCAAATCTCTGTCATGGCAGATCAGAGGAGGACAGTGGTTGATCTATTGACCTCTGCTGATTTATCAGCACCTCTAGTGTTCATGGCATTCGTCTTCATGATGCAACATTACAGTTATTATAAAGAAGCTAACTCCCTCAATGACAGGAAAACCAGTGACTCTTGTGCAGATCAGAACCAGGATGTGTGTACAGTGTACAATGAACAGTGAAGACATTCAAATCATAAATATATAAAATATACTGAAGAAAAAGTATTGTTTTATTAAAGTGTACTACAAGAAGATGTGTCACATTTACTAAAGTCAGAATTGTGATTCCAAGCAGTCACATTGAGGAAATCAGAAAACAATGACAAAAAAAACCAGATAATGTTTATCAGTAGAGCTACAATCTGGAGCAGCTGTAGATAATCTAAACTAGAGTTGGTTTGTGTTTCTGTGTTTTAGTAACTTAAGCAGGGCTTGATAAGGAATAAATACTCACTGCAATAATGGTTCTCGGAACCACTCTGACCATCAGTCACCATGATGGTCAGAGCCATCATGGAGAAAACCATCAGGAACACAGCCAACAACTTCATGATGGAGATGAAGTGATGGGGCAAGCTGAAGGCAAACTGAAATAAAGCATACGTGTTAATAAAATTCAAACATGTTGGTAAAAAAGATGAGCAGAAATTTGTTCAGCAAACCTGATGAAGAGTGATCCGTGTTCTTAGCCAGCAAAGTGGACGGATGATTCTTCTACAAGGCTACAATGTAGCCTTCACTGCAGAATCACTAGATATTTATAGAGCTTCTAGTCTTGATACAACATGAGGAAATGATACTGACAAACATTGCACAGAATTGCATAACCAGGTCGTTCATACTTTCATTAGTTCCAGTGCAATAAAATGTCACTTGAAATGAAATTTTTGGTGATTCATTGAGAGCAGCTCCAGAACAAAGTAAAGACTAAAATACATCAGCAGGTGATATAAAGCAACTTTTCTCTGTTTTTGTGATATTTATATTGTAACTCAGGACACAGAAACTCAGAATTAAACACAGAAAAACACAGAACCTGACAGTACCCCCCCCCCCTTAAAGGGCAGCTACCAGACGCCCAAAAACAAAATCCAAAACCCAAAAACCAGGGTGGGCGGAGGGGCGATGGAATGAGGGCCAGAGTCCAGAAAACAAAAAACTACCCACAAAAGGTGGGCGGAAACAAAAGGAGGGGCCAAGAGTCCATAACTAAACAGAAAGTGGGCAGAGGCGTCGAGGAAGGTCCGGAGGGCGTCCTCGGCGCCAAGGGACACTAGGGGGCTCTGGAGGGACGCTAGGAGGCTCTGGAGGGACGCTAGGGGGCTCTGGAGGAGCGCTAGGGGACACTGGAGGAGCGCTAGGGGACACTGGAGGAGCGCTAGGGGACACTGGAGGAGCGCTAGGGGACACTGGAGGAGCGCTAGGGGACACTGGAGGAGCGCTAGGGGACACTGGAGGAGCGCTAGGGGACACTGGAGGAGCGCTAGGGGACACTGGAGGAGCGCTAGGGGACACTGGAGGAGCGCTAGGGGACACTGGAGGAGCGCTAGGGGACACTGGAGGAGCGCTAGGGGGCACAGGAGGAGCGCTAGAAGGCACAGGAGGAACACTAGGGATCTCGGAAGGAGCACTAGGGACAGAGGCTGCCGGAGCAGCGGCACGAGGAGCAGAGTCCACGGAGGCCGGAGCGGAATCCGGTGTAGCAGGAGCCGGAGCGGAATCCGGCGTAGCAGGAGCCGGAGCGGAATCCGGCGTAGCAGGAGCCGAAGTCGGAGCGGAATCCGGCGTAGCAGGAGCCGAAGTCGGAGCGGAGTCCGGCGGCGCAGGAGCCGAAGTCGGAGCGGAGTCCGGCGGCGCAGGAGCCGAAGTCGGAGCGGAGTCCGGCGGCGCAGGAACAGCAGCCGGAGCGGAGTCCAGCGGAGTCCGGCGGAGTCCGGCGGAGCAGGAGCCGAAGCCGGAGCGGAGTCCGGCGGAGCAGGAGCCGAAGCCGGAGCGGAGTCCGGCGGAGCAGGAGCCGAAGCCGGAGCGGAGTCCGGCGGAGCAGGAACAGCAGCCGGAGCGGAGTCCGGCGGCGCAGGAACAGCAGCCGGAGCGGAGTCCAGCGGAGTCCGGCGGAGCAGGAGCCGAAGCCGGAGCGGAGTCCGGCGGAGCAGGAGCCGAAGCCGGAGCGGAGTCCGGCGGAGCAGGAGCCGAAGCCGGAGCGGAGTCCGGCGGCGCAGGAACAGCAGCCGGAGCGGAATCCGGCGGCGCAGGAACAGCAGCCGGAGCGGAATCCGGCGGAGCAGGAGCCGAAGCCGGAGCGGAATCCGGCGGCGCAAGAACAACAGCCGGCGGAGCGGCACGAGGAACCGAGGCTGGAGCTGGGGCTGGGCTGGCGGAGCGGATGTCCGGCTTGGAAGACCGAGGTTTTGCAGTCATGGCAGAGAAGGCTGTCCGGCGCACCTCCTCTGCCTCCCGCTGCAACTCCACCAGGACTGGATGCTGAAGACGTGGAACCCAGTAGTCCAACAAAAGCCCCAGGCGTATGGCGAACCCAGGCCGTCTCAGGGCCAAAGTGGACGTACTCCTTGACTCCTCATACTCGCATATCGTTCGGAGTAGCTCCTCTAAACCCTCTGGGTCCATGATGTTATTCAGCGAGCCTCACCTTGTCGTTGGTCGGGTCCTTCTGTCATGAAGTGGTGGTGTTTGAGGTGGTGAGGCAGACGCTGGAGACCCAGGTAGGTGAATGGTGAGTAATTTAATGAAAACAAGTCCACAAAAAACACAGTCAACAGAGTCCACGGCCAGGCAGCACGGCTGAGCGGAAGCCAGGGCTCACACCGGTAGCAACTGGTCTTAAGGGCAGCACAAAACAAACGAGCGACAACAGTTAGACAACGACCATAGGACAATCTGACAAGGACCCGACCAGGAACAAAGGACACAGGAGGGACTAAATACACAGAGGGTAATCAGGAGAACAAGACACACCTGGGAACAATCAAGGGAAGACAGGACAACGAGGAGAACTCAAGACACAGAAACTCAGAATTAAACACAGAACCTGACAATTACATAGAGACATACCAGCTGCTGTTTGCTTGTCGCTTCATTGCTTAGGTTGCATTAAAGACAGAAATGATAGAAAGTAGAGAAGCAGAAATATCTTTTGGGTTTTCTATGAAGATGCAAAAAGGCAGAAAAACAGAAACAGCAGCTCTGATCCTCCACTGGTTCTGTTTTACACATCCGCGTCGGGCTCTGCTCCCCTCTTCTGCAGAAAAGTAATTTGTGTCTTTGGTTGATTCTTGCAGGTTGGGGAACAACATAAACCCAACATTTTGTCTGAAAACAGATGTTTATTTGTTTGTTTTTTTTGCTAAATATTGTTAGAAAGTCACAGAATTGGCAACAGATGGGCGACCATTGTTTAATGAAAATGAGCAACCATGACCTGCTGGACGCGTATTTCAGTCAAATCTCTGTCATGGCAGATCAGAGGAGGACAGTGGTTGATCTATTGACCTCTGCTGATTTATCATCTCCTCTAGTGTTCCTGGCATTCGTCTTAATGATGCAACATTACACTTATTAAAGAAGCTAACTCCCTCAATGACAGGAAAACCAGTGACTCTTGTGCATATCAGAACCAGGATGTGTGTACAGTGTACAATGAACAGTGAAGACATTCAAATCATAAATATATGAAATATACTGAAGAAAAATGTAACCCATAATTAACCTAAGATTTATTTTTGCGGGCCCACTTCCTGTATTGTCCCAAACTCTCCAGCTTATTTAAAGCCCGCCTCCAGCGCGAAGTTTAAAAAACATTCCCAGCTGTTTCACGGTGATTGTGGTCTGCTGTTGGCGTTCTTTGCACAAATGCACCCAAATCTTTGAATACACTGATTTGATTACTGAATTATTGGCACGGCTTACGTGGACCGTTACATTGGATTCTGTCCCAGCTGATAGTGGCTATAAGTACGCCCCACACTCTGAGAAGGTCAGGTTTTTATTTTTTTCAATGGATCAGATCCTCACCCGGATCTGAAGATGGTGAGCTAAGGACAAAAGGACTATGGACTACATGATTTTGGATACTAACTTATTTTGAGTCAATTATCTTGTCTCCCTGTACTGGTGCAATTGTCTGTTTTTATACAAATCACTTAATATATATACACCAAAGCTAAAAGAACTGTTTCTGTTTTTTGTTTTTTTCTTTTCCCATTCACACCCTCAGACTCCTTGAAGGGCCACTCTTATGATGCTGCTTTTGTAGCAGCAGTTAGCCTCTTAGCCCGTAATAAATTGGTGAGCTAGCCAGGAGTCTGATATTGTGAATGTTTGGTGAATGTGTTTTGTATTGAAATATGAATTTCTTTGATCAAATTGGTATCAATGTTGCTAAATCTGTCATCATTAGTGGTGTTTCGAACATTGTACATTGAACAATGAGGGAACTACTAGGAACTACGAGGAACTACTAGGAACTACGAGAAAACGACGGAGGAGAACGTGCACACAGCATGGCATTAGGAGCTGACGAGGAAGACGTCACAAGGACAAGGACCCGACGAGGAAGATAGGAAACATGAGGGACTAAATACACAGGGGCTAATCAGGGAGATGGGACACACCTGGGGAGAATCAACGGGAGACAGGACAACAAGGACACAACGAGACTCAGGGAAACACTGGACATGACACTTTGCTGGCTAAGAACACGAATCACTCTTCATCAGGTTCGCTGAACAAATTTCTGCTCATCTTTTTTACCAACATGTTTGAATTTTATTAACACGTATGCTTTATTTCAGTTTGCCTTCAGCTTGCCCCATCACTTCATCTCCATCATGAAGTTGTCGGCTGTGTTCCTGATGGTTTTCTCCATGATGGCTCTGACCATCATGGTGACTGATGGTCAGAGTGGTTCCGAGAACCGTTTTTGCAGTGAGTATTTCTTCCTTATCAAGCCCTGCTTAAGTTACTAAAACACAGAACACAAACCAACTCTAGTTTAGATCATCTACAGCTGCTCCAGATTGTAGCTCTACTGATAAACATTATCTGGTGTTTTTTGTCATTGTTTTCTGATTTACTCAATGTGACTGCTAGGAATCACAATTCTGATCCTTAGTAAATGTGACACATCGTCTTGTAATACACTGTAATAAAACAATACTTTTTTGTAACAGTTACGGGCTAAGAGGCTAACTGTGGCTACAAAAGCAGTGTCAGAAGAGTGGCCCTTTAAGGAGTCTGAGGGTGTGAATGGAGAAAAAAAAACAGAATAGTCCTTTTAGCTTTGGCGTATATATATTAAGCGATTTGTATAAAAAAGAACAGACAATTGCACCAGTACAGGGAGACAAGATAATTGACTCAAAATAAATTAAAATCCAAGATCATGAAGTCCATAGTCCTTTTGTCCTTAGCTCACCATCTTCTGATCCGGGTGAGGATCTGATCCATTGGAAAAAATAAAAACCTGACCTTCTCAGAGTGTGGGGCGTACTTATAGCCACTATCAGCTGGGACAGAATCCAATGTGACAGTCCACGTAAGCCGTGCCAATAATTCAGTAATCAAATCAGTGTATTCAAAGATTTGGGTGCATTTGTGCCAAGAACGCCAACAGCAGACCACAATCACCGTGAAACAGCTGGAAATGTTTTTTAACATGCGCGCTGGAGGCGGGATTTAAATAAGTACTTCTTGTGCCCACCAATCCTTTAGGTAATGGGGAATATGAAAGTGAGCCTGTTGTGTGGGGACATTCACTGATTGCAGCTCCCACTTGTCCCTTAGTAAGAACTGCTTCTAGTCTGATGGCTCACTTTTCTCCCAGGACTGCTGTTTGTGCTTAAGCTGACGCCATTTTTCTTCAACCAGGCTGGAATTTGGCTGACTAGAACAGTTGGGAGCAATGTGACCATCCTGTCCACATTTAAAGCAGAACCAGGGCTTTGGCCTACTATTGGCTTTGCCAGGTTTTGGTTTCTGTTTTTTCAGCTGATTTTCTGGTTTAACAGACTTGGAGTCCTTAGACAGCAAAGCTGTCATTTGACTCTGCAGCTTCAGCATTTGCTTCCTCAAATCTTCAATAACACTTGAATTTGATTGATCGTCACATGAGCATGCACTGGTAGTGTGTGCTTGCACATTCACACTTTGCTTAACTGATGGCATATGCTTTTTCATCAACATCTCTTTTGCCAACTGTCTGTCTTCTTCTGTTCTCAGTGTTGATAAAAGCGCTGAGAAGGGAGGTGGTTGGTCTCTTTTCTTTATCATGCTGTTATCCCAGCAACCTCTACAAAATTGTTTTAAAAATTTTTGTCCATTTCAGTTGCGGGAATCCCCCCACGTTTCACCACTGTGCCGAGAGCCAACTGGAGTCTCTGCAAGTAGGAAGATGGTCGTTCCTCATGGTCCTGAAGCGTGTTTAAAAATTTTGCAAACAACTCTTCTCCGTCCTCAACAGTGGCATATGCAGAATCAAGTACCTGCAAAAATGTTTCAGGGAGGGTATCAGGCCCCAAACCCCTCACTAGATCAGCAGCTGGAGGAGTAAACCTTCCAAAATGCGCCTTGTAACATGTAAAGGTGCAAGACTTGGATCTGCATTTAAAAGTGCTATTTGAGACCTCCAAGATTCATAATCTGCCTCATGCTGAGGTTTTGGAAGTTGTTTAAGAATTAAAAAGAGGAATAACTTGATTTAGCTCGTTAATTCATTCCTCTGATCCCGAATTCTTGTGTCTGTATATGTGCAGTGAGAAAGTGCAATCATACGACAGCTGACTTCAGATATTTCCAGAGTTTTATCCAAAAGAATTCAATGCAAGAAGAATGTTACAATAAGCATCTCACCTAGATTATCAAAAGTCCAAGACATGACAAAACAGAAACAATTGACTGAGTTGAAAGGGAAACAGAAACAGACAAAAGATGCATCTTTTGGGAACCTCTCACTCAGCACAGAGATTCGAACTTCTGCTGTAAAACAAACCATTTTATAAGAATGTGTAATCCCCTCATTTGAATATATGCATTAGGAGGTGTGTTTTTCCTTTGTGCGGGCTGTCTTAAATGTTAATTTTATTACCTCTGAGACCTACTGAAACACCCAGCTCTTCTCGTACCAGCCTCCTGGCCAGACTGTGATTTACGGCGTGCATCTGGAACGTTATCTCTGTCTCAAAATGATTCAACAAGAAACCAGTTGGTATTTTAAACAAATTCGCACAAAATCTATTGCTTAATACTGACTATAAGTTGGATCTAAAACTAACTAATTAAAAACATGATTTTCATGCTTAAAGAAATATATTAATATGTTTGATTATATGATGTAACAGACTTCTATAGTTTTTAATGTTTGTCTGAACTATTCAACCCTGAGTAAAGAATTTATTGCTCTGATAGCCAATACACTCCCTGTCTGAAATGCTCCTTAGGGAGTATAAGACTGCTTTCTGATTAGAAATTTAAGTAAGTTCAGAGAGTCACCAGCTGTCTTAGTTTGGATTTGTATCTAAGTTTATCTTAACGTAAAAGTTAGCTTGTGTACTATTGTGCTACTTTTAAAATTCTATTTCAACATGACACAAAGAGGACGGATGATTCTTCTGCAAGGCTACAATGTAGCCTTCACTGCAGAATCACTAGATATTTATGGAGCTTCTAATCTTGATACAACATGAGGAAATGATACTGACAAACATTGCACAGAATTGCATAACCAGGTCGTTCATACTTTCATTAGTTCCAGTGCAATAAAATGTCACTTGAAATGAAATTTTTTGTGATTCAATGAGAGCAGCTTCAGAACACAGTAAAGACTAAAATACATCAGCAGGTGATAAAAAGCAACTTTTCTCTGCTTTTATGAGCAAAGAACCATCAGGTTTGACTAGAACTTGTTATAATGTGATATTATATAATATAGCATATGATAGTGTTAGAAATAATTCAGCAAACAGAGCACAACAAACACACATAATTAACCATCTTGTTTTGATTCTTCAGTTTTATTTTTGCTCAGCCAAAGAATAGCAGAAAGTTTTGCATAGAAGATTCTTTCTTAAAACTTATTCAGTCTGACTTTATTACAGAGAGACAATCCAGCTGCTGTTTGCTTGTCGCTTCATTGCTTAGGTTGCATTAAAGAGAGAAATGACAGGAAGTAGAGAAGCAGAAATATCTTTTGGGTTTTCTATGAAGATGCAAAAAGGCAGGAAAACAGAAACAGCAGCTCTGATTCTCCACTGGTTCTGTTCAACACATCAGGCCTTTTTAGTAACTTCACAGTTTTCAGAGTTTCTTGAAGCAGACAGAAGGCAGGTAGCCATCACACCACATGTCATCCCAGCATTTTCCCCCTAAAAGCAAGAGGACAAATTATCAGTCGAGCATCACGTAGTGAAAACCCAGAGATGATCGATGCAGGATTATGAAAATGATTGGAAAGGATGATGAAATGAATCATCTTGCCACAAAAAATGAATATAAACTCCTGCTGTGGAAAACATACAGAATTTTTTATCTTGTCTGAAGTTAAATAAGTTCAAACTTCTCTTTTCAAGATCTGTTAAAGTTACTAAAATAATTTATTTTCAGTAAATGACAGAAAACTAAACCATTTGAGAAACCAGTTCTGTAATTTTTTTCAAATTCAGAAGTTTACTTATCCCCAAAACTGAGCAAAATGTATAACAACATCTGATTTAACTTAAGATGAGCGTTTAGAAAAATGTTTACATTTACAGTAAATAAGCTTTTCACCCACAAGTTCATTCATCAAGTGAAAAATCAGACGTACGATATTTTCTTTTACCTGAAAAGTTCATCTCCAAACAGTGCTGGTTGAATCCAAAATTATTAGGCTCTCCTCGACACCAGTATGTGAACGTCACTGGAATATTATCTCTCCACAACCAGGATCCCTCCTAGAATAGTGTTCAGCAGATTACACATTTCAGTCAGTGTTACACAAAAAACTAACATAAAGTGTACTGGCAGAAATACCCAATGTGCATCAGAGCCTCCCAGCCATGCTCGATCATCTCTACCAGTTTTGTCACGTATCAGTTTCTGAACCTGGGTGTAGTAGTCCATGTTATATATTGATGCAAGGTTTCCTCCCATGGACTGACAGTTTTTCTACAGAAAAACAGAGAGAAGTGTTCAATGAGAATAGTGAAGAACAGTAAATAGTTATTTTAGCAATTTTCTGAGTTGGGTTTTCTTAATTGAGAACAGTGAAATAAAAGATATCAAAAGAAATTAAGAGAAATTTTTTTGGGAAATCACCTCAGCATCAAACCAAGTCAGGCGTGTGCCAACATAGCGAAAGCAGAGTTTGTTGATTTTCCTCCAACCAGACGGACAGGGCTCCCATAAATTTGACAAATGTGAACCTGATGACAAACAAAATTCCAGTCAAAAGCTTTATCTCAGTTTTCTGGCTGGTCAACAATTAAAAAGTTTGACCTTCTGATTTGAGCTAAAACTGCTTTTTTTGTGTTAGGAACATTATCTAAGTACATTTTCTTTTATTTGAATGGTTATGTTTTCATACTATTATTCTGTGTGTTGTTTTCTTGACTCCTTTCCTTTATGGTATACTCTTATCTGCTTATCTAAGTGCTTTTCCTTAAGGGTTAGAGATGTTTTACACATTCCTGTATTACGAGCTGCTTTGATCTTTATCTGTATCCTGAGAGTGGTCATCCTTGTGTCCTAACAATGGGATATCAACGAAAGACTTCCAGAACAACCTGTGGGATAGTGTATTGGTCAATTGTTTGCATGAATGTGTGAAAAAGTTTACTTCTTTGTCTATTGACATAATAAAAGGCAGTTGGGGACTGAGAGCCTGCGGAGTTGATCCCAGACAGAGTTTGGCAGCGGTTCTCCGCGTCGGGCTCTGCTTCCCTCTTCTGCAGAAAAGTAATTTGTGTCTTTGGTTGATTCTTGCAGGTTGGGGAACAACATAAACCCAACATTTTGCCTAAAAACATATTTTTTTTTGTTTGTTTTTTTTGGGGCTTTTTGCTAAATATAGTTAGAAAGTCACAGAATTGGCAACCAATGGGCGACCATTGTTTAATGAAAATGAGCAACCATGACCTGCTGGACGGGTATTTCAGTCAAATCTCTGTCATGGCAGATCAGAGGAGGACAGTGGTTGATCTATTGACCTCTGCTGATTTATCATCACCTCTAGTGTTCGTGGCATTCGTCTTAATGATGCAACATTACACTTATTATAAAGAAGCTAACTCCCTCAATGACAGGAAAACCAGTGACTCTTGTGCAGATCAGGACCAGGATGTGTGTACAGTGTACAATGAACAGTGAAGATATTCAAATCATAAATATATGAAATATACTGAAGAAAAAGTATTGTTTTATTAAAGTGTACTACAAGAAGATGTGTCACATTTACTAAAGTCAGAATTGTGATTCCAAGCAGTCACACTGAGGAAATCAGAAAACAATGACAAAAAGCACCAGATAATGTTTATCAGTAGAGCTACAATCTGCAGCAGCTGTAGATAATCTAAACTAGAGTTGGTTTGTGTTTCTGTGTTTTAGTAACTTAAGCAGGGCTTGATAAGAAAGAAATACTCACTGCAAAAACGGTTCTCGGAACCACTGGTCAGAGCCATCATGGAGAAAACCATCAGGAACACAGCCGACAACTTCATGATGGAGATGAAGTGATGGGGCAAGCTGAAGGCAAACTGAAATAAAGCATACGTGTTAATAAAATTCAAACATGTTAGTAAAAAGATGAGCAGAAATTTGTTCAGCGAACCTGATGAAGAGTGATCCGTGTTCTTAGCCAGCAAAGTGGACGGATGATTCTTCTACAAGGCTACAATGTAGCCTTCACTGCAGAATCGCTAGATATTTATAGAGCTTCTAATCTTGATACAACATGAGGAAATGATACTGACAAACATTGCACAGAATTGCATAACCAGGTCGTTCATACTTTCATTAGTTCCAGTGCAATAAAATGTCACTTGAAATGAAATTTTTGGTGATTCAATGAGAGCAGCTCCAGAACAAAGTAAAGACTAAAATACATCAGCAGGTGATATAAAGCAACTTTTCTCTGTTTTTATGAGCAAAGAACCATCAGGTTTGACTAGAACTTGTTATAATATGATATTTATATTGTAATAACTAGCATATGATAGTGTTAGAAATAATTCAGCAAACAGAGCACAACAAACACACATAATAAACCATCTTGTTTTGATTCTTCAAAGTTTTATTTTTGCTCAGACAAAGAATTGAAGAAAGTTTTGCATAGAAGGTTCTTTCTTAAAACTCATTCAGTCTGACTTTATTACAGAGAGACAATCCAGCTGCTGTTTGCTTGTCGCTTCATTGCTTAGGTTGCATTAAAGAGAGAAATGACAGGAAGTAGAGAAGCAGAAATATCTTTTGGGTTTTCTATGAAGAAGCAAAAAGGCAGGAAAACAGAAACAGCAGCTCTGATTCTCCACTGGTTCTGTTTTACACATCAGGCCTTTTTAGTAACTTCACAGTTTTCACATTGTGTTGACGCAGACAGAAGGCAGCCGATTAGAACATTCCAAGTCATCCCAGCACTTGTCATCTAGGAACAAGAAAACAAATCAGTCACACATCACATCATAAAAACCCTTTTACCACAAGAAAATTAATAGAAGCTCCTGCTGTAAATTCAGTAAATATTTATGCAGGTCAACTAAAAAGTTCACATGCACAGTAAATTAGTTTTACCCATGAGTCATCTTACCAACCGAAAACACAGACAGTTGTGATATTTTCCTGTACCTGAATAGTTCATCTGTAATCAGTGCTGGTTGCCTCCATGATTATCAGGCTGTCCAGAACACCAGTCTGTGTAGATGAACCGGTTCCCATCGCTCCACAACCAAATGTTGTCCTGGAAGACAATAAACAGCAGATGATACATTTCATTCAATGTTTCCCAAAATACACAATAAATAAATGTAGTGGCATCAATACCTCCTGTGCATTAGAACCTCCAATCCATGCTGTTTTGGCTCCGTAACTTGCTGTAGCTATTATAGCCTGAATCTGACGATATTCGTTCATGTCTTGAACTGATGCAAGGTTTCCCCCCATGGACAGACAGTTCCTCTGCAGTCATAACAGTTAGAAGTAGCTGGACTTCTTCAGCAAAGAATAAAAGAAAATAAGAGCACAATGTTGTTGGAAATCACCTCGGCTCTCGCCCAAGTCATGGGTTTCTGAACATATTGAAAGCAGCGACTGTTGATGGGAGTCCAGCCAGAAGGACAAGCATCAGATCTCTGGAGCAAGTCAACTTGTTCTGACACTAAACAAATGCAGAGTTCAGATCAGGGGGTGCATGTGACGTAACTCTGAAAATTACCTTATTTTGTCACATCAAAATGATTCAGAATCAAATTTATTGAAGCTCGATGTCAAGAAATAACCCAGTGTGGCAAACGGTTACAAATAACGAAAGCCTTCTTATTTTTTACAGGTTTTATTTTAACAGGAGTTTTCACCTGATTCTTCACTTCCACATTTGTCATCTGACTTTAGTGAAATCAGAAATATAATCTTACCGTTGAAAGTTTAGTGGAATGAAAGAAATAGGTTTTCGAAAAAATGATTCTCAAAACTCCTGACATGCAGTACTCATGTAAACTTACTTTGTTGCCGCCTTGCTCTATTTATCATGGATTAGAGTTGGGACTAAAAAAACGACAAAAAACCCACTGACCGTCATCAGCAGAGGCATCATTAGGGGCAGCTGTGGATATTTTAAACAGGAGTTAGTTTGTTTTTTAGTCAAACTGCCAACATCAACTCAATGCAACCAATAAGAAACAACAACAAACATAATAAAGCTATAAATGTTGTTTGCTAAGTTTTCTTGACAAGCAGCTAAAAAAGAAGTTTGAAGTTAAAAAGCAGAGATAAAAATCGAACTGAGTTCAGAACCGTCGGTTTGTTTCTTCACCTTCTGAGGGTTTTCTCCAAACCAAATGTTGGCTCCAAACATGCATGTTTAGACAGCTTATAAATTCAATAACTCCAAATGTCAGCAATATTTTATTCAAGCTTTAAAAAATGATGGACTTGGAAACTGAAACAAAGGTAAATGTATTGATTATTTTGACTGTATTGATCCAGTATTGGTCTGTCTGGTTTCAGAACAGGAAAACAGCAACGATACTCTGACCCAAGATAATGGACGGTACTGGTTCTGTTAGATCCTTGTGTCTGTCCAGTACAGACTCGTGTACTGGTTTTGATCCAGTAGATCATAATAATCTCTATGCTTTGTGCCGCAGGGATCCAGTAAACAGCACCAGGCAAGTTTATTTTATATTTATATTTGACAAATTGCAGTTTGAGTAAATTATTTCCCCACAAGCCACAACTAGAAACGGAAAATCACAGAGTCACTGCTTGACCAGTTTAACTTCCTGCTCTTTGCTTCCACCTAGTGAAATGCTAGAGTACTGGTCTGACAAAATGCTTTTCATTATTTTTTATAGGCTTGTGGTTTGTTTAACAGCCACAAATCAAGGATGGAAATCAAGCCTGTAATCAAAGTGTCATGATTTTGTCCCACAAAATTACTCAATATATGAATGAGTCAGCATAAAAATGCAGAACAAAAGTTTCAGAAAGTGACCTGTCATTGCAACGTTAATAAATAGATAAACATGTGATATCTATTGATGAATAGATATCACATGTCTCCTTATTGGTATAACTGTAGATTAATAAATAGATACATAAAAATGTAATACTTCTTCCATTTTAAAACAAATATTTTAATTTGGTTCCATAAACACAAGAATTGGACTGAAACCAGCAGATTATTTCAGTATTCAAGAATTGCAAATGCTTAAGTAAAACAACCTTAAAATAATTTTATAATGTTAAATTTGAAACTTCAAAATCTTTTCCCTGTTTGGGAAGATAGAAATCTTACAGATTTGCACATTGGAGACACAAAGAGACACAGATTGGTCCCAATTATTCCTAACAAATAAAACCTGGGGAATCTTTTTAGCAGGGATCTTACTTTTATTAATCAAATATATATTTAAAACTGGATTTTACCACAGACACAGAGTCTACCTCTTCTCTCTCTGGGAGAAAATATCTGACTCTGATATGATGCTTTAATTGATGCAATAGAATTTGACTGACGACTGAACATTATGTGGATTCATTTGCGGCCTGTCATATGAAAAAAATAAACAAGATTAAATATTAATATAAGAAAGAAAGAAAGAAAAAAAGGATCAGATTTTATCTTGTTTTTGTGGTTTTCAAGATTCCTAAAAGTATTTGACCACTAGATGGCAGCAGAGTGTAGAACATCTCAGACTGAATAAATTGTTTATTAATTCTGCTGAATTGAACTTCAGGTAAATTGTGAACATTTTATCTCTTAAGTTGAAGAAAACCACTGATTGTGAGAAAATGATGATTGATTCATGGAGTCGGCAGGTTTATTGATCCTCTGGGTTGATTAGAGACGTTGTTACCTTTAACTCGGTGATGGTTGGTGGTAAAAACATTGGGTGGTAAGTATCCTATCAGATTATTGCTTCAAAAAGTGTGAAGGACTGATGCAAAGTTGATGCAAAGATTACATGGGGTCATAGGTCATAAAGGTTAATGCCTTACCACTGCACACGCCCAAACAGAAAACAAATCAGAACTATTTAACATTTTTAGCCGGATTGTGGTTGAGTTGTTTCAATGTCAACGTTTCAACAGGAGTTTATGCAACTGATGGAAAAATAATATGGCCTTTCAGGTTTATGTTTAAACTCTGATCACCTGCAGGCTCAAACCTGCAGGACTCCCTGAGGCGCTTTGACAAGTAAAACAAAGGCTCCTTTTATTCCACTGGAGTCAAACTCCAGTCCTGAAGGGCCTGAAATCTTTAGATGAGCCTCTGCTGCACCACCGGATGGGATGATCAGCTCATTAAGTCTCTGGAGATCTGATCCACACAAGGAGGAGGAAATGAAGCCATTTCATGCCAGTGTTTCGTATCCGTGGCTCATGTAGAAACTGCAGGACATCTGGAGGACTGGAGTTTAAGATCCTGCTGTAGACAGAACAAACTCCTCACTGATACGACACCAGCAATGACTCATCAATGTTCCAGCAAGAACTCCATTTGGAAAATATGTTTGGTTTTATTTATCTTACAACTTCTGAGTTTAATGATGTTAAGTTACTTTTTAATAAACCTCACCACTCTAATAATGCTTGAAACAGCAACCCAACTTCAAAATAGTGGCCGTTTTTTAATGTGATGCTAATTTAAGCTGTATTTACCCACAGGCAGACATTAGATGTCTCTCTGTGGACAGTCTAATGTCTCTCTGTGGACGACTTAATGTCTCTCTGTGGACGACCTAATGTCTCTCTGTGGGCGGTCTGATGTCTCATGCCACAGGACGCGCCACGCAGGCATGTTAATGAAAGTAAGAAGTTGTTCCTGGATTGTGCATCTACAGACCTGCCTTGTTCCAGCACTTAAATCCCATTAAATCCCATTAAATCCCATTAAATCCCATTAAATCCCATTAAATCCCATTAAATCCCAGTACTTCAGGCGATTAGTGTGTAAGAAGTGTTACATGCTACGCTTTGTTTGTTAAAGATCATTTAATGTCAGTTGTCTTTCACCTGTGTCACTTCCTTTTAACCTCACTATTATCCACTTAGCCAAATCAAAACACTTTAAGTACCTTGAGATTATTACAGATAAACTAAACTGTAGTTAAAAACTTTAACTCTGTCAACATGCCTGGCATCTTATCAGCCCGACTAAAGGAAAACCAGAACGTTTCTGATAAAGTTTAGATGATCTGTGATCATGTTTGCTTCGGATCAGTGAAATCAGTCTGTTTTTCTACTAATGTTAATCTTTCAAATGCATTTCAGTAATAAATGATCATTTATTTAATATCAGATGAAAAGTAAATGTGGACTTTGTTGATAACTTTGTGCATATTCAGTATAATTTACTAAAACAAACTAAGCTTGCACTTACACTGGTTTCAATATCAAGTACATATTAGACAAACTAACAAATTATTTTGTTTTTATGGTGAGGAGAGAAGAAAAACTGGATAACTGGGGAATTAAACAGAGAAAAAACCAAAGCAAAGAAAAACAGAAACAAAACAAACAACCCAGGATCCAGACACCCTCATTTTATTTTATTTTTTTTACATTTTAGTTGAAATAAAAACATTTAAAACAAATTACAAAACAATCTCTTAATACTGTGAAAATATAAGTGCAAAAGGATGCTGAGCCGGCCCAAGGCAAAAGCAAATAAAGTATCTACTTGAGGCTTCAGCTGAAGTTAAAAAAAAAATGTTTCTAACGTTTAATGAATTATAAGCAGCACATCTGTTAACATCTGTTAACTGACTGCAGACTCTGTCAAAGCCAGTAGTTTATGTAACAAAGAGAAAAAGGCGAAAGGGGAGCAGCTTTAAAAGTTCCTATCAGTTTGTTACATCAGTTTATGCATAAGGAGTAAAGATTATTGCTCTAAAAATACAAAATTAACCATAAGCTTTTTCTACAGCTGTGCAAATACTATAAGAAAAACAAATGATTGCTCCACACATGATTTTTACAGATGTAATAATGATTATTGGTATTTTGTTCTTCATCAAATCAGATTAAAATATTTGTGTAGCTGAACTGGAAGCTGCAACATGATGATCTGATAACATGGAGACAGAACAAATATTTATTTATACATATTTATCTGTAAAATATAGCTGAGATATTCTTCTGCAATGTTTCCATATATATGGTTGTGGAACTTAAAATATTTACATTTATATTTCAGATTAACACAATGAGTCAGAATGACATGAATAACTATTAAATGAAACTGTTTTGCTGTTTATATTGAAGTTCATGTCAAACTTATGAAAGTTGCTAAACGTCCCAAAGTTCCTACTTTTTAACTTAGACTCAGACTTGTACTTTATTGATCCCTTGGGAAGACTCCCTCAGGAAATTAAGGATTTAACAAGCTGTTTAAAGATTCCCATTATTTAAAGTTTATGAAATCAGATGAAAATACTATATTGATCTGTTTTGAATGGGAGAATAAATCACATTCCTCTATAACTTTAAGATTCTTCATCGTATTTTTCTTTTTGCTTCAACATACAGATGATACATTTTCTTGCCTTCATTGTCTTCAGTTCACCAAAAGGTGATCAGAAGTTTTCCTTTTCATATCAGTCTTGGCTACAAGAAAAAAGATCAGCAGTTAAAAACATGTAAGATATTTGGAAATTTAATAAATTACTTCAATAATTAACAGATGGTAGCATGTTGAATTACTTTCCCATGAACTCAGCCAGAGGGCGCTAAAGTTTACTAACGTTTACATTTCATTTGTCTTTTGCCTTCATTAAAACCTCCATTACCACTAAAGTCACCAGATTAGAACCAGATTCAACATCTTTACCTCGTTGATTGTCTTGTTTTATTTCAACACAAGACAAAAACACAGCCAGAAAAATTACATTCCTAAGACCTTCAACATTTTAGAGAAGATTAAAAACACAATGAACTTCATTTCAGGACAGCTTGGCTGGAGCAGACAGAGCTGCTCCAGAGAGATGGGGGCGTTTAAAGGAATGTGTGTGTGTGTGTGTGTGGGGTGTGGGGGTGTGTGTGTGTGTGTGTGTGTTTGTGTGGGTGTGTGTGTGTGGGGGTGTGTGTGTGTGTGTGTGTGGGGTGTGGGGGTGTGTGTGTGTGTGTGTGTGTGTGTGTGTGTGTGTGTGTGTGTGTGTGTGTGTGTGTGTTTGTGGGTGTGTGTGTGTCTGTGTGTGTGTGTGTGTGTGTGGGGAGGGGAAGGAAGAGGGGTTGGGGATGAGACAGAAAGAGAGAGAGAGATGGAAACCTATTTCAACAATAAACTGAACTCCCCACACTGTTTGATAAATGGGATCAATTGTAATGACTGTGACAGAATAAAAAATATTTTTGTAAAGTGAGTCAGGATGACATTAGATGTGAATTGGTGGTGTAGAAAATAAACTGAATTGAACTGAAAAGTAACTAAATGTTAAGCAATTGGGAAAGCAACAGCAAATATTCACAGATGTAATTACAAAATGTAGTTAAATATATCAATAAAACGTATATATACCACAATGTGGTATATATTTATAAGTTATGTATTGCTCTGATGAAATGAATGTTTGACCAGAATCACATCTCACTTTATTTTGAAAATCTTGTTCTCTCCTCGCCCTTCCTTTGACTCTCTATAACTGTGTTCACATTGCCAAAACCTCCAGCTGCTCTGTTTATCAGAGTCACTGAGAGGAGAGCAGAAACTAAAGATTTGCTTTCTGAGCAGAGGCCAAATGAGTGCCAGCTGTTTCTCAAAGTTACTTTTATTTTAGAATAGCTTCAGTAAAACTCCTGGATATTCCAGGGTAACAGAATCAGAGATAAATTAGGACAGAAAACAGTTTCACAAGAATTTCCCATTTGATAAACCATTACTAGAATATTTTATAAAAACTCACCTCGAGCCCATTTACGGTACGTGTAAATACACAAGATTAGTATGAAGTTGTAGAGGATGAAGAGGAGGAGGCCACAAATCACTCTTTTCCAAATAAAACCAGGACCAGTACCAGAAGGAGGAGAAGGAGAAGGACGAGGAGGAGGAGAAGTTTCTGCTTGGACAACTCTAGCTGTAAGCAAAAAAATAAATTAATTAAATATTTTCTTTAATTTCTGGCAAATAAAAGCTACAAAATGTTCAATCACAATACAAAATGGAAGAACCAGAAACAGGTTCATCCAGTGGGTTTGTGGACCAGTCCTGAAGAACTGCGGTTCTGAAACTGACTGGCTGTCAGTCGCTCTGAACAGAGAAGATTAAAACTCTAATGATCTGAACTAGAGTTTTAATCGAGCCAGTCATTGATTCAGTTATTGATCCAGTCATTGATTGAGTCATCGATTCAGTCATCGATTCAGTCATTGATTCAGTCATTGAATCAGTCATTGATTCAATTATTGATTCAGTCAATGATTCAGTCAGTGATTCAGTCATTGAATCAGTCATTGATTCAGTCATTGATTCAGTCATTGATTCAATTATTGATTTAGTCATTGATTCAGTCATTGATTCAGTCATTGAATCAGTCATTGATTCAGTCATTGATTCAGTCAATGATTCAGTCATTGAATCAGTCATTGATTCAGTCATTGATTCAGTCATTGATTCAATTATTGATTTAGTCATTGATTCAGTCATTGATTCAGTCATTGAATCAGTCATTGAATCAGTCATTGATTCAGTCATTGATTCAATTATTGATTCAGTCAATGATTCAGTCATTGATTCAGTCATTGATTCAGTCATTGATTCAGTCAATGATTCAGTCAGTGATTCAGTCATTGAATCAGTCATTGATTCAGTCATTGATTCAATTATTGATTCAGTCAATGATTCAGTCATTGAATCAGTCATTGATTCAGTCATTGATTCAGTCATTGATTCAGTCAATGATTCAGTCATTGATTCAGTCATTGATTCAGTCACTGATTCAGTCATTGAATCAGTCATTGAATCAGTCATTGATTCAGTCATTGATTCAGTCATTGATTCAATTATTGATTCAGTCAATGATTCGGTCATTGAATCAGTCAATGAATCAGTCATCGATTCAATCATTGATCCAGTCATTGATTCAGTCATTGATTCAGTCATTGATTCATTCATTGATTCAGTCAATGATTCAGTCATTGATTCATTCATTGATTCAGTCAATGATTCAGTCATTGATTCAGTCATTGATTCAGTCATTGATTCAGTCATTGATTCAGTCATTGATTCAGTCAATGATTCAGTCATTGATTCAGTCATTGATCCAGTCATTGATTCAGTCATTGATTCAGTCATTGATTCATTCATTGATTCAGTCAATGATTCAGTCTTTGATTCAGTCATTGATTCAGTCAATGATTCAGTCATTGATTCAGTCATTGATTCAGTCTTTGATTCAGTCAATGATTCAGTCATTGATCCAGTCATTGATTCAGTCAATGATTCAGTCAATGATTCAGTCATTGATTCAGTCAATGATTCAGTCATTGATTCAGTCATTGATTCAGTCTTTGATTCAGTCAATGATTCAGTCATTGATCCAGTCATTGATTCAGTGAATGATTCAGTCAATGATTCAGTCATTGATTCAGTCAATGATTCAGTCTTTGATTCAGTCATTGATTCAGTCATTTATTCATTCATTGATTCAATCATTGATTCAGTCTTTGATTCAGTCAATGATTCAGTCAATGATTCAGTCATTGATTCAGTCATTGATTCAGTCAATGATTCAGTCATTGATTCAGTCAATGATTCAGTCATTGATCCAGTCATTGATCCAGTCATTGATTCAGGTTGGAGCAACAATGCAAGCTGCAGGATGGCAGCTCGGGTGTTTGGGTCTGCAGAGTTCTTACTTTACCTGGCCTCTGAAAGTCTAAGGAAACCTGCTGAATTTCATCAGATAAAAACTTTTAAAACTTTTCTGAATAATTAATTGAGCATATCATGCAGTCTGACAGCTCAGATTAATTAGAATGTCTGCATGATTGAATTTAAATTGTTTTTTTATAAAGTGCCTTGAAATAACATTTACATTAATATCAATAAATTGAACTGAACCGATAGGTTTAATATATTTATCTGTTTATGCATTTGTAGGATTAAGGCATGAAAACATCAGTGCCAATAATCATTTATTGGTAAATTACAATAATTTTAAAGGACTTTGTTGGAGTGTCTTTTAGAGTTACTTTCTGGCATAAACTGAAAAGAAATAAGCATTTTTACAAAATATTCTGAAAATTATTACAGGATAATTAACATTATTTTACTCCTGTAAGAACATTTATGTCATTTGAACAAACATAACCGTAAATTGCAGAACATATCTATTTAAATAAAAGAATACAGCCAAGAAAAACAGGCTTCTTTAGTGGCAAAGCTTTAGAGCTGAGGTGAATTATACGGACTGGTTGAGTCTGAGAGTTGCATTTTTATTTAAAGGTTCTTTTCTTAAAGGTGACTGATATCTGACAGCCTGAATGAAACAAAGATCATCACCTTTCACTGCCAGCCAGCTATTCGGTGACTCTCTTTTAGAAGGATGGACATTTGTAGAAACCTTCTTCTGCTTTAATCGTCATTTTCCCTTGTTTGTCTTTCCCAATGAAGACGTCATCTTTGTAGAACGCAGCTTCAAAGTTTGAGGTGGAGATGTCATCATCTTCTTCTTTGTGGGAACAACCAAGTGTCACATTTTCTCCCTTAAAGACAGGATATGAAGGACTCTCGAGGATCACACTTCCCTCTGAAATAAAATCATTTAATAAGAATCATGTTTTCTAAAAAGATAAAAAAAATCCAAGTTTAGAGTAAACTCAGTCAAGATGCTTGTCCATTACCGACTACAGTGAGATTGACCCTGTTGCTGCATTCTCCTTGTTTAGATTGACACCAGTAGACACCAGTGTCAGTTGGGTAAGCATCCTCAATGGTGCAGGAGGATTCTCCGGGGATTGCCCAACCGAACTGACATTCCTGAAGAGGGTTGTTCTTTATCGTCCTCATCACTTTCCAGCCACTGGAGTTTGTCACACAGGTAAGAGTGATTTGGTCATACTGGAAGAACTGGGATCGGTCAGGAGTGACAGTCAGTGTGGCTGCAGAGGAAAGAGCAAAGAGTTTGGATTCATGTGATTGACAATAATTGGCTTTATGATGAAGAGATGTTTTTTTTGTTTACAATGATAACATTATTTAGTAAATGCCACAAACCACAACTGAAACATTCATAGCTAATAATGGAATCATCATGATTGCAAAAACTAATGGAGTGGATGAATTCAATATTTCTGAAGATAGAATGAAATGAATGAAACCAAAGACTGAGGTAGTTAGAGGTAGTTTCTATGTGGGTTTATAGCCATCCAGAAAGACTCCAGTATTGACTCACTGCTCAGGTCATTGGTGGCAACTCAGCATTTACTGCAGCTAATACATTGACTGTGATAAAATATAAATGAGACTCAGTAGTTCAGGTCCCGGATGGGATGAGCTGGGACTGTGTGGAGCCAAGTGAGTGGCAGAAATTGACTGCTCTAATTTATTTGTGTCTTCAATGAGCATACCCTAATGCTCCAGACTAACATGCAGTCTTTGTCCAGGGTGTTGCCCTCCTTCCTGAACCTTCACTTATCTGAGTTCTCTAATAACCAGGATTCCAACTTCAAGAACTCAGCTTTCCTGGCAAAGGAGGGCAAACATGGAAAAGTGATTCAGCTGCTTTCTTGATCACACTGATTGAGTGTTTACCCCTCAAGTGTTTGTTTCCTTGTATCACTGAAAAACATCCTTTAAAATGATGAAGAGCGAACTGAGCAGATTGCATTTCTCATTTGGTCCCACCAGTTGTACAGGCAGATGAGAAACCAGAGCAGGAGGGAGAATAATTCCAACAGAGACCAAAGAAAAACTGGCCAGGACTCACATTCCTGTCTAGCCAGTCATCCTGCTCTGGTTTCTCAAAGTCTTGGGTCATGCAGGAATAAATTCAAGCAGCATCAGCCTATAAACCAGAAGATTTGCCTTGAATTTTGGCCTGAATGGGGAGATTCTGTTGCCTCAGAGTTTTGGCCATGCTAGCATCTCTGACATTTGCTGAGAGGGTCTTTAGCATTTCATGTGACCTCATTCACTGAAATATAGAAAGAGTCATTTCAGAGAGAATAACTTTCCCCAGTTTAGTTGAGGTCATTAGACATTTTGCATGCACACCTTGTTGAAAAGCTGTCATTATTATTAGTACAAATAGAAACATTAATGAGATATATTTTCATTTGTTGTAAACTGCACAAGGGGTTATCCTCACCCACAAACCATACTGCTAAATATTTTGTTGTTTTATTTAATTTGCTATAAAGACCCAGTACAGTGTTTACAGTATTCAGTGCCTTATTAATTTAATGTTTCAACACCTCAAGAGTTTCTCTGAACTTTCATCAGATTTTAATGAAACTCTGTTGCATTGGTTTATTTTTAACTTGTTTGTGCAAGTTAAAAATGGACCGGGGTTTTATGTTTGGTTTTATAAATAGTTTGCATCTTAACTACCCTTGCAGAACAGTTAAAGTTGAGCAGAAACGTTCCTCATCCATTGCTTATATTTTGGACATGTTCATTGCACTTGAGCGAGCTCCCAGAAATGAATGCCTTTTTTTGAATAATAAATTTTCCTGTTGCCATCAATAATTCTAATTCTTTTGTAAAAACTAATACTTTTTTAAAAACTAAAACTTGATGTAATCTTTTTTTACATTTTGTCGACTTAAACTGGGTTAAACCAAAATGACTGCTAAAAACAGGACTACAGTGAAAAAATAATCACACAAAACTGGAAAAGAAAAGTTTTTAAAACTTGTATAAATACATTATGTTCCTGTTTTGTTTCTATAGTTACAGGTGGAAAAATTAGTAAACTAAGAGTTTGCAAACGTCAACAACTAAAGTTGCAATAAATGCTATTTTGGTAACAGTTTATTTGAAGAGGTGTGCATAAGACTGACATGACTTTGTCATAAATATGACAAAGCCTGTTATGAGCATGAAGGAGACTTTATAAATGTTTATGACTTTGGTGATTAAAATTATTAAAAAGTCATTCAAAGTGTCAACTTTGCAGTAGTCTGTAAACGACGACACTTTTAATGCAAGTTTATATCATATAGAGTTTATACCCTCTGACCTCAGAGGTCAGAGGGTCAGTTCTGCTGGCCTTGTTTTCAGCTTTGGTTAGTAACCACAGTCTGTCCTAAATAAGTTGTGCATCTCTGAACCAAATAATTTACCTTCCACTCAGGGGATGGAACAGTTTTACAGATGAAAGTGCAGCTGCTGCACTTTTTTGTTTGTTTCATTTTGTATAAATGAAATGTATTTTATTTATGAAAAATAGCTCCTACATTATGTCAAAACAAAAGAAAATTGACAAATCTAGGTAGAAAGTAAAATATACATTAGTCAACGCAAAATAATTCAAATGGCTTGCATAGATATAATTTGGTTAAGTGGATATTTAGAGCAAGATGGTTACAAACTGGATTATTCCATAAAGGAAACAGCTCAACATGTTACTAAGGAATGCTAACAGACAGTTGGAGGCTAAATATTAAAATAAATAAATACCAAAGTGTTGCTACTTACAGAGCATGAGGCAGAGCGAAGAGAAAGCCATCGTGTTATGATGCTCTCTTCCGCTAAACCACAAAGTATATTCAGCTTCACTTCTTTCAGGAAGTCAGTGGCACATAGAACAGAGCAGTAAAAATGATTATATCATCATTATCAAAGAAAATTCCTGTTGTTCTTTTACTGAATGTGTTCATCTCAGATATCCTGAAAAGTGTTTTCACAAAGTTTACAAATTTAGTAAAAGATTATCATATTCTGTTCTTTACCAGCTGAACTAAAAACCACATAAACACTGACCTTGAGTTTCTAAGGAAACAGGAAATGAGCCGCGCTGCATGTGAGAACATGAGATACCCAGTTTGTGGCTGAAACTGCTGAAACTGACATGAGAAACAGTGTGATCGCTCACATCCTGTCAAGTTAGTACTGCTTTTTGAATTCTTCAGCAAACACATTTATTGTGACTTTACAAAAATGTTTGATGAAACTGTCAAACTTAGAATCTCTCATCACAACAGAAGCTGCTACAGCTTCATTGTTTCAGTTGTGTCCACCTATAAATCACTGCGTCCCTGTTTGCTTAGTGTGTTAAGAAAAACACACTAAGCAAACAGTGTGTGTGCTCTGTGTGTTAGTGTACACAGATAAAGCCCTTATTCATTTAAAATGTGTTGTTGAATTCCATCAATCCTGAACTGATCGTCCATGTTCTGTCACAGAGCAGGAAGGATCCAGCTCAGACATGCTGTCAACTGTGTCAAGAAAATCCGAGATCATCCCGCTTCCCCATGCTGAAGATTTTAGTTTAACAGTAACAACAAATAAAGTTACCATTAACATTATTCACACAAATCACATCTAGATCCAACAGTAGACCCAGACTGCAATAACATAAATCTGGTTGTGTGTTGTTTTGTCTCCTGCAAACTTAGCTTTCATTCTACTTATTTTTTCTATCTAATCATAAGAAATCATAGAGAGAGAGAGATGAGACAGGAAGAGCAGGTTTCCTGGAAAAGAGGAAGTAAGTTTCCAGCTTGCAGCTGTATAAAAATAGCTGAGACCAGTCCTTGTTTAAAAGCATAAAAGTTTTAAAAGACAAAATCTAAACATTTTGAGTAATTAGATAAGATTTAAAGTAAAGTACTTATATTAATATTGGTTTACTTATAACAATACTTACACTTGGAAAAACGTACAAGTAAAACACTTATAAAGGTTTACTTATAAAGATCACTGATGATGTGTTGGAGGTAGATAGTAGGTGAAAGGTCAGGGTTAAATGGGGACAAACGGGAAAGCAGAGACGACCAAGACCTTATTAGGACATAGCTTGTTGAACAACTTACACGTGTCAGAGACATGGGAGGAACATTGAGCAACCCTGAGACATTAGCCAAGACATAGGACAAAATGTCTCTAAGACAGTGATGGATATGAGTTTATCTGTCCAAACAAGTTACCCAATAAAGCACAGCAACAGTGTTAGCCAATGAAAATGCACTGAAAGCGGGTATAAACCCCATATAAGGGGAGAGCAAAAGAGGAATCTTTGGTTGGATCCTCCAGGCAGCTTCGAGTCAAGACTGAGACGGACAAAGAACTCTGCAGCTGAAGAAGAGCCGGAGACACAGAGCCGAAGACTGTCCTGTGCACGGGGACCAACCCATCAGCCCCGCAACATGTGGCTTCAAATTGGACTTCTCTCATCGGCTGGGTTCAGACCCAAAGGACAAAGATGAAGATCAAGACAAAGACAAAGACCCAAGTCCTGTGTGACCTCATCATCGATGCAGAGATGAAAGCTCATCAGACCAACAGAGATCCCTGCCTTCATCAATCAACCTCCTCTTCCTCCTGCTGCAACACCTTCTTCATCATCGATCCAGTTCTGGGGTTCGAAACACCAAACTTCATCCTTCTCTCTCTAAAGGTTCCCTTTTTAGTTCTTAGTATCAGCATTAGAGAAAGACAGGCTAGATGATTGATTTTACTTATTTGATTATTTCTGCTACTTAATTAAGCTTTATTGCTTTACTAATAAAGAAAATCTAAAAGATGTTGTGGACATTCAATTTATGAGTCACCTCAAAGTTTTTTGATGGTAGTAAAATAGCTGTGATGTTTTATTCTGGGGAAGAAAACTAGGTTGCTTTAGCCCAAATTTAAAACAACATCCTTGGGACTCGCCAGAGTCACTAAAACCAACCTGATTCACTAACAAGTACGAAAAGAGAAGGAGCGACCGTTAACAGATGTGCTCTGTGAAACTAGTTGGCTGCTCAGTCTGGCTGATTCACAGGGGGAAGAAGGACGAGACATCTGGATGGGGGTCGTAGAAATCACGCGAATCTTTTCTGGAAACCAGATTAAACAGAGTTTACTTCAGTTCTGGACAGATTTAGGAAACTCAATTCATCGTTTAGATGGATTAAGATGTTATTGCAGTGGCAATTTCAAATGAGGTGGTCCGCTAGTGTCTGATAAATGTGGTAAGTGGTTCTCAGCATGAAATAGTTTGAGAATCACTTTATGGTTTAAAGTCATAATAGAAAAGCACAAAGATTCTCATTGGCTGCAACAGCTGGAGAATCTTACTAGGATGCAAGATGCCAGAAGAAAACAGCTGATCTAACTGTACAAAATAATGAGCTAATTTCTTATAAGCAATCAAATGAAGTTTATCCAAGTAAATTATTAAAGGTGACGTTTTATAAAAAAAAAAAGAAAAGTAAAGTTTTTAGCTTTGCGTCATGTGATGTTATTCCCTCATTCAAAACTTGCCTGAATTGTTGCCTTGGTTTTTTCAAGCATGTTTGAAAAAAAATCTCTTAATCTCCATGGCAATCATTCAGCTGCACAAATACCTGGTGGGGTTTAGCTCCGCCTTCCTCAGAGCTGCTGTTTCCAAACTGAGCTTCTGTCTATCAGAGGAGCCCTCCTCCACATGACTCACTCAGATCCTTCAGACTAGCCACCAGCAATTAGCACTCACCTGCTGGAATTGCTGATCTGGTTATTTGTGGGACTTCTCAGTGAAATGAAGTTAAAATAAGGTTAATATCAGCCATGTTTTGATGATTTCTTGAAGGCAGCGTTTCAGAGAAAACATGAGTTTTTAAAGTGACAGATGCCCAATTTCAAGACGTTAAATTTTCTTTTAAGTCATATTTCATTTTAATAGCCTTTTGTTAACAACTGAAGGCAACATAGCTACTTGATTACGCTATAAAATGGCAAAATTTGAAAACTTAATACTGACCATTAAGTTATCATATAAAAAATGTAAATAAAGTACATTTGCCTCATTTTGATTTTAAGTTAATGTAATAATTTTTAAAGTTGAATCTCCATTCTCTTTTTTATTATAGGATTTAAAAGCTGGTGATTTGAGATCATCCTACAAAATGTTGTTTTACAGTCATGTATTCAAACAGAGATAATGTAATAATCTCTGTTTGGCCTCTATCCTGATATATTGTTATATTTTGCACTAATATGAAACTAATTATAGAGCTGAAAGCCTTTACATTTTCCTGTTGTTCTTTCCATTTGTGCATAAGTTTGAGATGTTGAGTTTCAGATGAGATTATTCTGGTTAATTTGACCCAAAAGTGACAAAAAAAATCATAATAAACTTTTTTTTTTAATTAACTAGTTTTTTAATTAACTTTTTAATTAACTAAATCAATATTTAGAACTTTTTAACTTAGATTTTTTAAAACAGATCATGTGTCACCAATTCAATTGTTTTGTCCTAAAAATGCATTTATTTTTTAAAGCACATCGGAAAAACAAAATAAATAATGAAATAATCTTGAAAGAAGTATTTTTAATTTATTTTCAATGTCATTTCATCTTCTTTGCTTCCACTGCATCATTGGTCCCTCAGTTTTAGTCGCTATAACACTTGTCAAAGTCCAGGTCCGGATCCGGCCTGCGAATGAAGAATGAATTATCTGTGGCCCCCAGGATGATGTTTAATTAGTATTAGAACCGGCCCGCAGAAACTTTGGCTGTAATTAAACTAACGGTATGTTTGAGGGCCGCACTGAGTTAACTTGGTGAATTTTAAGCTGTCAGACGTGTTTAGTGCACTTTAGTGCTTCAATACACTCCAGGCCGCTTCTTTGTTGTTGCAATCATCGATTTATTCCACTTTATCTGCCATAAATTCAGACTTTACAGGACTGACACATACTGAACCATACAGCAGTGCCAACAATAAAGCGACATTATAGCACGACCAACAGAAATTACGACCATCACCGCCGCACCCGTTTCCTCATACACAAAGTCAGAGCGCCAGCATGGCTCCCATTCACACCTTAGTGACAGGTAGACAGCCACGCCCACCTCGACACGCCCACCCCGACACGCCCACCACCCAAGTGTCAAAGCCACGAGCTGCTGCCACATCATTGATTGCTTATTTCAATCATATGCCTCTTACAGCAATAAAAGAATATAATCTATCAAACTTCTCAGAAACACACAAAGACAAGAATATGGACATCATAGAGCAGCACAATAAAGCATTTTCAGTTTATAATGTATGCACTTTAATTTATGTATTTATCTTGATATTAAGAAACATTTAGTTTTTCAAAACAATTAAATTTGCTGCTGTTTGCCTGTTGAAAATGTTTTTCCTTGAGGTTACCGAGATAGTTGTAACAAAATATCGCTTTATTCTTTTATTATTATTAATAATATATGCTGTGTTAGGTCTTGGTTCAATAACTATGTGCAATCATTTCAATATATTTGAATAAACGTTGAACCAGTCCGGCCCTCGGCTTGTAGCAAATTTGTTTTTTGGCCCTCGGCGTTTTGACTTTGACATGGTTGAGCTACAGCTTTGACACAACATTCAGCAAAACCTTTGTCTTCATCCCAGACTGGCACTTTATCTTGCAGCTCAACCAGAATGATGCATATAAATGTTTATAAAAATGATTCATTTTATTCACTTCCTTCAGATGTTACTAATTCTGTCTCATCACTGTGATTTACTTTGACATGATCTCTAGTATTTGTTGTTCTGTGTTTAAATGCTCTATGTAACTGTAATTCATTGTGTGGATGATGGTTTTACATAATTATGAACTCAATAGACAAACTGATGATTAAATAATAAATTAACGCAGAGCATATGGCTGCTGTCTCACTTTCATGTTAAGCCATATTGAAGCTTTATTGCTTCCTGATTGTGCAACTGGAAGCCTGAACACACACACACACACACACACCACACACACACACACACACACACACACACACACACATGTAAAATAGCTAGACTGACAGATGGCCTCTGTCCTGATATATTGTTTTTGCATACACACACACGCAAACACAAACGAATCAAAAGAGAAAGTATCATTGGGTTTAACTCTCGGCCATTTCAAAAACTCGTTACAAACCCTGAAAGAGAATCATTAATCTGCTCTCTGGTAGAAATGAAGATGTTTCTTCAGGTTTTGTTGGTTTTCTTGATCAGTCAGATATCTGGGACGAATCAAGGTAAGTTAAGATATTTTACAGATACGTAAAACTCTTCCAGTCGTCATCAACTTGATACGTGGTGTAAGTTACAGAGTGTGGTGGTGATATTGTATAACCACTTTATGATTTCCTGAATTTGTGTGTAACTGTCCATCTTTTCCCGGATTAGGATTAGGATTAGGACTAAAGAAAATACGTTTTTATTAATGTTAAGATAATATTTTCTATGAATGATTTTGAGCGTCACGTTGCGCATTTAGATCTGGAAAACAGTCATCAATGAACATAAGCGCAAAGTAACACAAATACACGTCATTTTAATCATTAATATAAAAGATAAGTGTCATAAATCTTTGCAACAGCTAAATAAATTAAATCTGCTGGAGGAGAGCTGAACAAGTTGTGGGACAGGAACATTAATTATGTCCATGTAAAATAGTTTTATTACAGCAAAAATGTAGATTGAAAAGATGCATTAATGTTTCAATAATGTTACATTAAGGTGTTAATATAAACCATATTTTAAGTTTTTATTTAACTAGAAAATATCCTAGCAATTAGAAACGTATTTAGATTTTAACAAATAATAATTAAATTAATTTATTTTTTGTCAAATTAAAAACAGATATTAACGTTCATAGTGCATAGATATGATGTATTTCAAAATCGTGGGTCCCACCGCTGTGGGTCAGAACCAGATATTCTGATATAAAGAAACGGTACCACAGCATTTGGAGCTCTCCAAAGATCCCAAACATTTGCTGAAATACTGCAGCAACAATTTGGACAGCAGCATAAAACCAAACAAGCCACATTTAAATAAACCAAAGATATTCTGACTAAGAACCTCAGCATCACTAAGACTGTTTAGATATAGACTTAGTGAAGTCTAGTGATGAGAGGCTCAGGTAAAAATCATTCATTGATTATTAGTTATTATTTATGGTAATGTCATTCTGACTAGTCAGAATATTAATATCAGATTCAAGCATCAGACATAAAAAACTGTTGATCACTAATTAATTTGAAGATAAAGGAATTTTGACTAAATTATCTAATTTAGTTTTGCTGAGTCATTGTTTGCTTGTAAGATATCTATAATTTAATCTTCACTAGTCAAAATGTCCTATCAAAAATGCATTTAAGATATCATGAATTATAATATGATTAATTAGAGTTATGACTAATCAAAACTAAAAAGGAGACATCTTGAATTTACTTCATGACTAGGCAATATTTAATTGTTTATATGTTTCACATAGGGCTGCACAGTGGTGCAGTGGGTAGCACTGTTGCCTTTCAGCAAGAAGGTCCTGGGTTCGATTCCCGGCCAGGGGTCTTTCTGCACGGAGTTTGCATGTTGCATGTTCTCCAGGTTCTCCAGCTTCCTCCCACAGTCCAAAAACATGACTGTCAGGTTGATTGGCCTTCCCAAATTCTCCCTAGGTGTGTGTGTGTGTGTGTGTGGTTGTTTGTCCTGTTTGTCTCTGTATTGCCCTGCGACAGACTGGTGACCTGTCCAGGGTGACCCCAGTGACCCTGCCTCCCACCTGGAAAGCAGCCAGAGAGGCACCAGCCCCTCCCGACCCCGTTAGGGAGAAGGGTGACGGAAAATGGATGGATGAATGTTTCACATAGTCAGTAAATCATTGTAGATATTTTAATTTAAGGCTCCATTCAACTCAGTGGTACATCTGACGTCATTAGATATAGATATATAGATATATACACTGCTAAAAAAAAATAAAGGGAACACTCAAATAACAGAATATAACTCCAAGTAAATCAAACTTCTGTGAAATCAAACTGTCCACTTAGGAAGCAACACTGATTGACAATCAATTTAACCTGCTGTTGTGCAAATGGAATAGACAACAGGACAAAGTATTCAATGAGAATATTTCATTCATTCAGATCTAGGATGTGTTATTTGAGTGTTCCCTTTATTTTTTATGAGCAGTATATGTAGTTCCTTTTGTGACAATCTTAAAATACATAAAATTTCCAGAAGGTTTGATGCGTCCGCCAAGTTTAGTGAGTTTCCGATGTAGTACCATCATATCAACTCAAGAGGTTAAGACTGTTAAAGGGTCCCAGCTATTTTCTCCAGTAAGTTATATGGTTTTGTTATTTTACTTGAGTTAAACATGAGTAATTTTATTGAGGTAAATAAAAAATGAGTAGATATACATTTGTATAAAAATAAAAATTTATTTTGAAAAACCTCTATTAATGGGTTAGATTCATTGTTTCACAATTGTAAAGATCCTACAGGAGAATAAGTATGAATATTAGCTGAACAACAAACAGGAATATTATTATTATTTATTTTTATCTTTGTTTATTCTTCCAGATGAAGTGAAGGTTGTTGGTCATGATCCGATACATGCAAAGGTTGGAGACGACGTTATTCTGCCATGTCATCTGGAGCCTCCATTTGATGTGAACAAACTTACGATTGAATGGAAATTAAAGGGTCAAAAAATACATGTGCATCACAGTCGAGCTAAAGATAATGAAATTTCAGACCCAGAGTACCATGACCGAACCTTCATGTTCCCTGATGAGTTTGAAAAAGGCAACATTTCCCTCAAATTGACCAAAGTAACCGAGGAGGATGAAGGGAATTATATTTGCTTTGTTCCCAGTCTGGAAAGACAAGTCAGGAAGGGAAACGTTACTCTAATACTTGGTGAGTTTTATAAAATTAAGATCATTTAAGACAAACTAAATAAATATATTGATGTCTATAACTCTTAATGTAATTATTCAACAGATAAAAATGGATCCCAAAGCAACTTGACTGATACTAGAGGTAAATATGTTTAACTAGGTAACCAGTGGTTACTGGCCCTCTGACTCAGTTTCAGATTTTCTTTGTTACCTGCAGCCATTGAGGCTCATTGGGTTGAATATTCATCTTCAGGCTTTTCCTGTTAAAACATGTTGATGTTCAGCTGGCAGATAAAACCTGAAGACCTGTGTGTGTGTGTGTGTGTGTGTGTGTGTGTGTGTGTGTGTGTGGTGTGTGTGTGTGTGTGTGTGTGTGTGTGTGTGTGTGTGTGTGTGTGTGTGTGTGTGTGTGGTGTGTGTGTGTGTGTGAAAACACCTGAATGATGAGGTGACTGTTGATGTACAACTTTGATCTCATGAATAAAAAAAAATATGCAAAATTAAATTCAAAATATTCAAAAACAGAATGTTAAAACACATTTTTCTTTCTTGTCACAGGAACTGATCCTGGAGTTATTGTTGGAATTATTGGTGCTCTTGTTGGTGTTGTTGGTCTAGCAGCACTCATCTTCATCACATACTGTGTTCTACGTTGCCGGAGACGTGAACAAGTAAGTCAGTCATCGTCTTTTTAAGTCATGCAGGATTTTGTTAAATTAATGATTATCTCCATAGATGCATATTTCCAATTGATAGAAAATATAGTTTTTACTAGATCGCAAAAAATGATCTGAAGTGGAAGAAAAGCAAAACTTTTGATAAACATGAATATGAAAAGTTTCATATATTAATCAATATCTATTGATGTTTGATGGAAAGAAAAGAAAAAACAAGAAACTAAACCATCATGAGTTTCCTTTTCTCTTCAGATCTTTGTTATTTATTGTAGCTTTTCTGTCTGATCAGGTTGATGAAACATTTTTACCGGTTAAAAACTGATAAGGAGAATTAAATATTGTCACCTCATTTATATTGTGTGTTAAGATAAATATTCACTGTTGTCTATTTTCTGTTGTGTCCAGTTATTCAATGCTGGAGCAACAACTATTGTAATATACTTTGGTTTCTGAATTGTCTTATTTTTGTCAACAAACATCTGGAAACAAATAATTTCAGAAAAAGTCAAAACTTTAATGCTTTACTTTATTTTTTGCTGATTGATGATAATTTTCTTTAGAAAAACTAAAATGACAGTTTGAGAAAAACATAATTCTGTTTTTCTTCAAGTCATCTTAATAATAATGTAACTCAAACAATCAGATGATGTTATTAATTAAATGTTTTGTGTTTCATAGATCGCAGAGAAAATGTCGACTCAGGAAATGAAGCTGAAGTAGAAATACCTTTACAGGATCTGGGACAAAACCAAAGAGTCTGAATCTTCCACCTGATCTAAAGTCTCTTCAACCATTTGGTATGAAAACTGTTACAAGAATAGAAATATGTATAATAATATAAGAAACTGAATGCATCAAACCCAGAAGGAAGTTATTCATATTAGGTCAAAGATTTAATCATCTTTTCTTGAGCTTAAAAAAATGAACAAGAATCCTGTAAGTTAAAGATCATCCCAAGTTAATTTCTGTTAATTTCTGTCAGTGAATCTAATTTTTAATGTTCATAATCTTGTTACATGAATAACCAAACATTTATGTATTTTATTATAATTTTAGTTTCTTGCTGTCGAGTTTTTCAATTCATGAATCAGCAGTGAATTCATTAGTTCATCTTTTCTTCCATGTTCAGTAGTTCTGTATATTTATTATTTCCTCCTGTTGGAAAAATTATAATCTAAGTTCATTTAATCATGAGTTCATCTGAAAGGGTTTCATATTATTATGCTTTCATGACCTTTTCTTTTTTGTTACATTATTAACTGTTCTTTGGATGTTTGCTTTAATATTAGGAACGCTACTCACTCTTCTTGTTTTATCAATGTTTGCTTGGTGATTAAAAATGTTTACTTCCTCTTCTGGTTCATCAGACTGTCTGTCTAAGACAAAGCCAGCTTTGTGCCTTGTAAGAATGTCCTACAAGACGTTTTGTTGATGAATATGAATTATGGTCTGGTAAGAATAAAGACTGTGTTCATAATTACTTTTCCACATGGCGGTGATGAGTCATGTCTCTTCCACCAACACTGAACCAGTGGAGGCTTGGAGCTTCTTCAGCCTGGTGAATCAATGAATCACTTGTTCATTTGAGTCAGGAAAACGGAAGCAGGGAGAAAATGCAGGACAAGGAGTTTTAAAGTCCCAGGCTGAGAAAACCTGATTTATGATGAAGTGAATCAGAGTCACTGAACTTTATCTAACTCTGGGCCAAAGTTCTGTTCATATTGAGAAAAGTCCATTTGCACTGACATTTATATTATCAAACCAATGAGACTTTTTATAATTCATTGAACTGAGTCTTAATATGGCTGTTTAATGTAGGAATAAATGGCTGCTGCAAAGTTATAGACTGAATAAAACTGAGCTCTTTATACTTTATTCTAACATCTCAGAAATCAAATGGCTCTTTGGTTTGATCCTCTAAACCAAAGAAATTAGAAAAATTATTATTTTTAGTATTTTCCATTCTGTTTATGTTTTTTGCATCAATAAATGTTTTTTTATGTTTAATGTGAACTGATGTTAATCTTTGACTCTTGTAAATAAAAATCCTTTAAAACATTGTTGTATTTTGTTTTATTCAAGCCAAGTTCAATATGTGGCCTGAGATGTTTTGACTGTACAAAATGCAAATTAGTTTAATATGGAGGAGGAAGCAGAGCGGCCATTTTGTCAAAGCCAACCAGTTTGTCCTGTTATTAGCAGCCAGTCAAAGGAAAAACAAACCAAAACATGAAGCCATTAATGAGTTATATTAAAAGTAAAAGTTACAGGTAGTTATGAATTATAACATTTAATCTTTGTTTTGTCTTGTGGGTCAAAAGACCCATTAACATTTTCACCTGTAGAAAAAATACCCTAAACTATCTTTTTCAACTTGAAATTTTCAGAGTTTTCCTAAATTGATCCCATCATTAGAAAAAGTGATACTTTGTTTTTATTTATATTTCTATGTGGGCTGTTCACCACTAGGGTACAAGGATTGTCTTATGGGTCATTTTGGACCCGTGAATTATAAAAGCATTTAAACACCAGAAAAACTCTTCAAAGGCCACATAAACTCTCTCTAATACACACACACACACACACACACACACACACACACACACACACACACACACACACACACACACACACCTTTAACATGCAGATGTTAAAGTTTCATCTCCTGCCAGCAGTGACATGAGTGATATTTT